>NW_024396743.1:1297876-1622345 GCF_004115215.2 Ornithorhynchus anatinus | reverse complement strand
TGGGGAAACAATAATAGTAATAATGGTATTTGTTAAGCACTTACTTTGTGCCAGGCACTGTACTAACTGCTGAGGTGGATACAAACACATCGCGTTGGAAACAGTCCCTATCCCTCATAGGGCTCACAGTCTTAATCCCCATTTTACAGGTGAGGGAACTGAGGCCCAGAGAAGTAAAGTGACTTGCCCAAGCCCAAACAACACACAGCCCAAGCCCACATAGCAGACAAGTGGCAGACCCGGGATTAGAAATCATGACCTTCTGACTCCCAGGCCCGGGATCTATCCACTACGCCCAAGGGATCTTCTCCAAGAGATCTTCGCCTCGGAGTCCAGGAAGTCTTGGGCTGACTGTTCCGGACAACGTCGGCTGGATGGGGCAACTCTCCTCTGGCGGTCAGGTGGCAATGGGACAAACTTTCTCCTCTCGCGCAGATGGGGTGGGGGAGCTTCTCAGACACCCTACTGTTGTATTGTCCGCTTCGGAGGCTCCATTCGCATTTCATCTATGCTCCTGAGCCTTGGACAAAATCCAGGCTCCTCCCCTTCTCACCCTTTTCCCAAAGACAGGCCGGGCAGCCCCTTTTCTTTCTTTCTTTTCCTGTTTCAGCCAGTTTGGGCAGGGTGGGGCCGCCCACCTCCATCGGCGCCCTTATCTGGCTCCGGGCCCGAGAAAAGATGGTGCCTGCTCACCCGGAAAAGCTGCCCGGGGGCTCCCCGTGGATTCCCGTTAACCTTTCCGGGGGCAGTCCCTCCCAGAAGGTCCCCACCAAGCACAGAGTCAGGAAAGCGAGGGATCCCTCGGATGGGACCCCAAAGCACCCCAACCTGCAAGATGTCCCGCTCCCACCTCCCTCAGCCACCCAACCTCACCTCCCCCTGCTGCACAAAACCAATTTTCCCCTGCAGTTTTTGCGGGGGGGGCGAATCCAACCTATCTAATCAACCAATCGACCGATAGCATTTACTCTGCGCAGGGCACTGTACTAAGCCCTCTGGATACTACAAATTAGTAGACACGACCCCTGGCCTCAAGGAGATTAGCATACTGTGGGCAGAGCACCACACTAAGTGCTTGGGAGACTTTAACAGAGTTGGAAGACATGTTCCTTGCCCTCGAGGAGCTTAAAGTCTACTCTGTGCAGAACACTGTACTGAGCATTTGGGAGAGTACAACAGTAGTAGAGAAGCAGCGTGGCTTAGTGGAAAGAGCCTGGGCGTGGGAGTCAGAGATCGTGGGTTCTAATCCCTGCTCCGCCACTCGTCTGCTGTGTGACCTTGGGCAAGTCACTTCACTTCTCTGTGCCTCAGTTACTCCATCTGTAAAAATGGGGATTAAAAAATGTGAGCCCCACGTGGGACAATCTGATTACCCTGTATCTACCCCAGCACTTAGAACAGTGCTCAACACATAGTAAGCACTTAACAAATACCAACATTATTAGTCGTAGTAATAGTACCAACAGCACTTATTAAGCACTTATTGTGTGCCGAGCACTGTACTGAGTGTTGGTGAAGAATACACAGGTGGGAAAAGATATGTCCATATCTGTAATTTACTTATTTATATTAATGTCTGTCTCCCCATCTAGACTGTAAGGTCGTTGTGGGCAAAGGCTGTTGTCTGCTATGTTGTTGTATTGGACTCTTCCAAGGGCTTAGAATAGTGCTCTGCACACAGTAAGCACTCAATAAATACGATTGACTGCCTGACTGGGAGCTAGTTAACATCCCTGTCCCTCAGAGGGGTTCACAATCTAAAGATAAAAGGAGGGGAAGGGCTCTGCCCCCCCACCCCATGACCTCCACCCTCAAGGCAGTCCCAGCCCAGGAGGATCTTATAGTCTAGGAAACCAGTTTAAGACCAGTCTGCTCCACCTCTGAGCTGATCTTTCCTGGGGTGGGTGGTGTCACTCCAGAAACCTTGTGAGGGGAGGTAGGAGGGAGGGGGAACAGTGGGGAGTGGGAGCCAGAACTGAGAATCCCAGGGGTCTCTGTGGGGAGCGAGGCCAGGCTAGATTACCAGCAGGGGATGTCACCGGAGGGCACCACCTCTCTGGAGGGCACACACTGGGGACTTCCAGGTTGGTGAGGATGTGGAAAGAAACGCCGACCCCCAGGGCCACTCTGAGTTCCGTCATCGGGAGGTCGGGTGGACGAATGGACCAATGGACAGATGCCTGGAGCGGGTTTGGGGAGTTTGACTCATTTCCTCTCACCCCAGCGATTCCACTGGGGCTTCCTTCCTTCCAGCTGTTCCATCAGGGCGAGGGCGGGAGGGACGGAGAGGGAAAACCGAACTCTGAGACCCGACTACCAAGCTGAAACGGCACCAAGGAGGCACCCCCAACCCTGCTCCACATCCCCAAGGGGCACAGCGACGGAGGTCGAGAGCCCACCCCTCCCTCGTGTGAAAAGGGACCCTCCGATCTCAGCCACCCTTCCCGAGGCCCAGTCTGTCCGCTGCCCAAGAACCCCCTGCCAAGTGTACATCAACCCTGAATGTGTCCAAGCCCTGGGGATCCATGGGAAAGGGGCAATATGCTCGAGCACCAAAAGAAAGGGTGCTCTTGCCTGGAAGACTCCAGTGCTCAAATACTCTTTACAATGCAAAAGGGAGGTAATGTGATCTAGTAAGAAGAGCACCAGCCGGAAGGCAGGAGACCCAGATTCTAGTCCTCACACCGACTCTGGCCAGCTGTGTGACCTCAGCTGGTAACTTCCCTCTCTAGGGCCTTAGTTCCTCATCCATGAAATGGGGTTCAGATTCCTTTTCCCCTTCCCTGTGTTTTAGAGGGAGAGCTCCGGGCCACTCCCACCTGCTCCTGTTTCCTCTACCAGATACTCTGAGCCGCCTGGCCACGTCCCTTCCCACACAGGACCAGGGAAGAAGCTGACCAGCTGGGCCAGCCAGCTGGGTTTATGCGTGGGAATCTCTTGACGCCTTATTATTATTATTATTGTTATTATTTGTTAAGTGCTTACTAAGGGCCAGGCACCCCATTAAGCACTGGGGGAGACACGAGCTTATCAGTTCTGATATGGTTCCTTTCCCTCATATGGCTCCCAGGCTAAGGGGAAGGGAGAACAGAATTAATCCCCATTTCAAAGTTGAGCAAATTGAGGCCCAAAACAGTGAAGTGACTCACCTAAGTCCTTCAGCGGGCAAGTGATGGAGTGGGGTTGAGAGGTCTGGTCCTCTGACTCCCAGGTGCTTTCCATTAGGCATCACTGCTCCTCTCTGTCGCTGCCTCCAGCCTGGCTGGGAGCCTACATTACTCCCACCCCTATGAGGGGGTCTGAGAGCCCCATGAGGGAAAGGGGCCATGTCAGAGCCTGGCACATAGTAAGTGCTTAACAAATGCCATTACATTAAGTCATAATAATAGTAGTAGAGGAAGAGCTCTGGACCCTATAGGGGATGGGAAAAGGGGCAGGGGGAACCACAGGGCAGCTCCTAAGTGCTTAGCAGTTCTCTGCACACAGTGCGTGTTCAATAAATACAACTGACTGACTCCCCCAGTTTGGCTTCAGGACTCCTGATCTGGCAGCTCCCCCAGACTGGCACTAAACTGCAGACGAATCACGCCCTGCCTTTGGGTGCCAGGGATTTATCTCCGACAGAGACAGAGGACTTGCTGGGAGGGTGACAGGGCTCACACGGGGCTCACACTCTACAACTGCCTGGAGCGCGGAGGGGAAGGGAAAAAATGGGCCCGAGAAATCATGCTAATACTCTTTCCGGTTTAGAGGTTCCTCCTGGGGCCAAAGACTCGTTTTTAGGCACTTCGGTTTCCGCTTTTAAGGTTTTGTATGTCTATACTAGGCCAGTCACTGAAGTCAACTCGCTTCCGGGGCTTTGAAGTCCTGGTTTGACTCTGGGTTCTACAGAAGGGGGAGGATTATTTAGTTTAGGAGGGCTGGCTCATTAGCACTGGGAATGACACTGTCCAGCGGGTTACAACAACTCAAGGGTAGGTTAACTCACTTCCAGAGGATGCCCCCCCGGGAGTGAGGGGGAGGGCGGGCTGGTGAGAAGCCATTTAGGAGGGAAAGGGCAGCAGAGGGATTCCAGACCCCCACCTTCCTACCTTTTCCCCACCCCCCTCATTGAGCCAAGTCCTCACCCTGGGCTGGGAAGACTGATTTTCCAGCCAGGTGCCAAACCTCTGGCTTGAAAACTTCCTCCAGGGTGTTAGGTCTATACTGGCTCAGCCAACTGGAAGGGAAAGGACCAGTCCCCGGGCTCGGGCTTGGTCTCGGGCTGGGAGAAGGGGCCTTAGGGAAGTCTCCCTTCCTTTCTCCTTGCCCATTCCCCCACCCCCCAAGCTCCTCCTCCTCCTCACCCCCAGCGGGTAGAAGGCAGAGCTGTATTCATATGGTAATTTCTCCCCTAAGGAAGAGAGGGAACAAGGCGGCCCCTTCTCCTCCTCCCCTAAAGGAGCCTGGGGCCCCTCCTGCAGGAGCAATTTGATGCTTCTGCAACTGCCTGAGGCTCTTGGAGGCTGGAAACGGGGGCAGGGGCTGCCTGGGGTTCTTGGGCTGGGGGGGCGGGCACTGCACAGATTCTGCTTTCCTCCCTTTTTTCACTGGAGGCCTAGCTCACAGGGGGGCAGTGCCATTGATGACCCCTTAGCTTGCCCTCCCCACACCCTAGAGGACCAGCCGTGGGGCGGGGGACAGGGGAGAGATGAGGAAGAGGAGGGAGAAAACTCCCTCAGCCCAGACCCTCTTCTCCATCGACTCCCGGAGACCCCTCCCCCGGGGCATTCAACCCACACACACCGCCCCCCATTTCCTCCGCTGAAATTTGGCGATGTGGGGAGGGGGAGAGGGAGAGGCAGGGGCAGACTCTCCCAGGATTAAGGAAGGCAGGAGGCCTCGGGACGCGGAGGACCCCTGGGAAAGCAGTTCTTTCCGAACGGCACAGTTCCCACTGCACGAATTGTCCAAGACCTCAGACCGGGGGTGGTTGAGGGAGGGAGGGGTTTGCGCCTGGAATTGAGGAGGAAAAAAAATGGAGGGGGGCATTTTCCAGCCGAAAAGATAAAAACTGGCTTCTTCCATTGATGGAATTCCTTGAATCTTTGCAGAAACCCTCCCGCCTCCCGCCCCCCACCCACCCCTCCCACTGCCGGAGGGGAGACCCTGCAGGTCGCTTCTGCACTTGAATCTGGGGGCCGTTCTCGCCACACCCCTTTGGTTTTTGGCCTGATTTAAAGCCTGTCCCTTGCCCCTTCCTTTCCCGGCCTGTCAATCAATCAATCGTATCTTCTGTGCACTTACTGTGCGCAGAGCACTGGACAGTACAAGGATGGTGGACACGTTCCCTGCCCACGACGAGCTTTCAGTAGGAAACTAATACAGTCGATTGTCCTATAACGCGAAAGCGACGTTCGTGAAGAAGTTGGCGTTTAAGAAAACACACGAGTCTTTAGACGCCCGACACCCCTTCATCTTGTTGCGTTCTATCCAGATAGGTGGGCGTTGTCGCAAGAATGTCCCCTGATTCCCTACGGCCTTCTCTACAAAGTTTATAGAGGGGACGTTGCTCCCGCCCTCTTTGAGGTCCATATAGAGGACACACAGGCAGATCTCCTGCCCCTCAGGAAAGAACTGTTAAATTTTGGCGTGTGACTGACCTATCAACTCCCTGCCTGGAATACCCTCCCTTCTCAAATCCGCCAAACAATCACACTTCCCCCGCCTTCAAACTCCTACTGAAGGCTCACCTCCTCCAGAAGCCCTTCCCAGACTAAGCCCCTCTTTTCCTCAGCTCCCCCTCCCCCTCATCGCCCCGATTTGCCCCCGTTGCTTTACCCCCCTCCCTCCGCCCCAGAGCCCTTGTGTATATATGCACATATCTAATTCTATTTATTTATATTAAAGCCTGTTTACTTGTTTTGATGTGTATATCTATAATTCTATTTATATTGATGCTTGTTTACTTGTTTTTGATGTCTTTCTCCCCCCTTCTAGACTCTGAGCCCGTTGGGGGCAGGGACTGTTTCTATTGCCTAATTGTACTTTTCATTCATTCATTCAATAGTATTTATTGAGCGCTTACTATGTGCAGAGCACTGTACTAAGCGCTTGGGATGAACAAGTCGGCAACAGATAGAGACAGTCCCTGCCGTTTGACGGGCTTACAGTCTAATCGGGGGAGAATTAGACTTTCCAAGCGCTCAGTACAGTGCTCTGTACACAGTAAGCACTCAATAAATACGACTGAATGAATGCCTCCACCCCTACTCCCGGCAGCAAGGAAGGGGCTTCTCCTCCCCTCAGGCACAGCAAGGTTTAACCTGTCTCGGGGGAGCCGGGGGGCACTTGGGGGCTTCCCCGGCCCCCTCCCCCAGCCTTACCCAGCTCAGCCCCCGGGCAAATGCAAGCGCAAACGCGCCCTGTCCCCCGGCCAAGAAGCGATGGCAAGTCATAGCCCCGAGCCCGGATCCCTGCAAGCCCGCACAGGCCTGGGACAACCGGGAACCACCCAGGCCTCGGGGGGAACTCAGTCCGAGAGCTCCCCACCCGGGGAAAGGAGCTCCAACCCTCCTCGACCTCCCTGCTCTGGGACTGGAAGTCAGGAGGCCTGGGTTCTAATTCCGACTTGCCTGCTGGCTCACCCTGGGCAAGCCTCTCCACCTCTCTGGGCCTCGGATTCATCCTCTGCAGAATGTTGTCCTAGTTCTATTGCACTCTGCCAAGCGCTTAGGACAAGGTTCTGAATAATAAATATTTCTGGGTTAGGGCTTAGTCCAGTGCGCTGCACACAGTAAGCGCTCAATAAATACGACTGATTGGTCAGGGCTGCCTGGGCTCAAAGGGGGGAGAGAGGCAAATGCACCATCAATCTTCCTCACCTACAAGTGAAGTGGATTCTTGGGGGGGGTCTCCGTTATGGAGAGCTGCAAATGGCATCAATGAATTCCTGTTCTGTTCTCCCTAACTTCTCTCCCCCAACTGCCACTTCAGCACGCCCACTACCCACTTGTCTTCTATATATACACGGCGCATACTGCCATTACTTAGCTCAGGCTCACACAGGCCCTCCTCCTTCCTCCTATCTAAATTCTATTTCAGTCTCTGTCTCCCCTGCTAGACCGCAAACTCCTTGAGGACAGGATTACGTCTGCTCTGTTGTGTTCCCCAAGCACTTAGTCCGGAGCTTGGCCTTCAGTAGGTGCTCCATATTCAATCGATCATATTTACAGAGCGCTTACCATATGCAGAACACTGTACTATGCGCTTGGGAAAGCACGATACAACAGTATTGATCGTTCAGAGGGGTGGGGAAGAGAGACTTTTACTTAAATGAATGGCCCCTAGCTAGGGGCTCTCATCTTGATCCTTCCTTACACACTTCAGCTCTGGGGGACAGAAAATCCTAGGGTCTTTGGAGGATAGGGGCAGGCAGGGGATGGGTCTGTCACGACAGGGGATAGGTTTGTCACGACAGGGGCAGGAGCGAGGCCACATCTGGACAGGGGCAGAGCCGGGAGCTCTGCTCAAGTCAGCAGAGAAGAAGCATAGCCTAGTAAGTAGAGCACATGGCTGGGAGTCAGAAAGACGTTTAAATCCTGGCTCTGCCACTTGTCTGCTGTGTAAACTTGTGAAAATCACTTCACTTCCCTGTGCCTCGGTTCCCTCATCTATAAAATGGGGCTTAAGACTATGAGCCCCACATGGGACAAGGACTGTTTCCAAAGTGTCTCGGCACATAGTAAGTGCTTAAATACCTTTTTTTTTAAAGTCTCTTCATACCCTGAGTTTAATAAAAACACTCGCAGCCTCTTACATGCACAGGAAACAACAGAAAAACCGAAATCCACCTTTTTGATCGCTCCAACACTTCACTTCGGGCCCTGAGGCAAGAGGCCTTTGATATGTTTAAGGTGGGAGGTGGGGGGCGGGGACGCTCAGGAGCCTTTTAAAAGCTACTTTTCTTTCCTCCACCTCAATCAGGAAGTCACCGTTTGTGCACGGAAACCTCATTCGGCCAAATCCCTTCCCCACTCTGGGCCTCGGTTTCCATGTCTGTAAAATTGGTCACCACAAATGCTGCCTCCAATTCCTTTCAAAAGGGACACGGTGAGGACAAGGGAGATAGTGAGATAGGTAAACCTCCTTCCAGATTGGGGTTCAGGGCAGTCTCTCAGCTTCACCAATACAAAACCCACACGCCAGCTGACCTGTTTGTTTTTTTCCCCCAACACCAATTCATTCATTCACTCATTCTTTCATTCATTCAATCATATTTATTGAGCACTTACTGTGTGCGGAGCACTGTACTAAGCGCTTGGGAGAGTGCCATATAACAAACATTCCAATCCATCCACCAAGGAAAAATAATTAATCGATCAATGGCATTTGTTGAGCGCTTACTCTATGCACAGCACTGTATTAGGCACTTGGGAGAGTCCAATATAACAAAATTAGCAGATACGTTCCCTGCCCATAACAAGTTTACAAGTCTAGAGGGGGAGAAATTAGCAGACTATTCTAGATACCTTACATATATAGAACTCTTTTCTTTTTTCCAAAGCCCCCCCTATTTCCTATCTTGTTTCTCATACCAGTAGGTTGTGAGTCGGATGTGGAACAGGGCCACTGTCTGATCTATTTTATAACCACCCTAATACAATTACAGTGTACAGTAAGCACTTCACAAATGCTATCATTATTAGAATTTGTCCTCACAAGCTCCCTGTGAGGTAGGAGAGGCAGGTACTATTATTCCCATTTTTCAGTTGAGGAAACTGAGGCCAGGCGAGGTCGAGTGACTTGCCCAGGCCCAATGGCAGAGATGATTTCAGGGAAGCACCATGGCCTAGTGGAAAGAATGTGGCCCTGGGAGTCAATCAATCGTATTTATTGAGCACTTACACAACTCTCACGTTCCAGGATGTACATACTACGACTGTGTCTCTAAGTGTTTTTTAATATACTAATGCTAGTATTTAAGCTTTTACTGTGTGCCGAGCAATGTGGTAGCGGCTGGGGTTGACGCAAGAGAAACGGATCCATTCCAGTGCCTACTCAGGGAGGGAGGCGGTGGGCATTTCATCCCCAATTCATGGATGAGAAAACAGGGATCCAAGGAGGTTCAGTGACTTGCCCAAGGCCACGTAGCAGATGTAACTGGCAGAGCTGGGACTTAGGATCCAAGTCTCCGGACTCACAGTCCCTTATTCTCTTCAGTGGGCTCACTGCCTCGGTGCTGTTTTTACACGTCTGGTCGCCTGTAGCCTGCCTGTATCCACGGTTACCCTGCTATACATGCAATTATTAATTCTGACTACTCTATTGGGAAATATTTTTATACCGTCCAGCCTGTTAAAGTGTCAACTCTTTGTAGGGAGAGGCGGGGGCGGGGGAACAGGACCTATCCATGTCTTTGTCTAGCACAGCATGCAGCGGGTGCTCAGGAAATACTATGACTATGCTAGTGCCTTCCAATCAATCAATGGATTGTATTGTGCGCTGACTACATCCGAACACTGTACTAAACACATCGGGAAAGTACAACAGAATTGGTGGACATGATCCCTCCCCACAAGGAGCTTACAGTCTACAGACGGCCATCACACATACAGTGTGACCAGCGGATAAACACAGGAAGACTCTGGAAGCTTCTGTCTCCCTCTCTCCCTCCCCCTTTCTCTCTTTACATTTCTCCTTTCCTCTCTCTCCCTCCCCCTTTCTCTACCTCTTTCCCTTTCTTTGTACCTTTCTCTCCATTTCTCTTTCTCTTTTCCATTTTTCTCTTTCTCTCTCCACTTCTCTCTTTCCCTCCTGCTATCTCCCCTACCATCAGCCAGGGAGGTCTGATTTATTCCCCTCCACACTTTTCCCCGAGGATGACTGCATATGTTTACTCCCCTAGTGAAAACAGAGAGAGATAAGGCTGGTATTTGTGCAGCTTTGTGGTTTGTAAATCAGCCCCTGTGTGAGCGCCTCCTTCCATCCAGTTCCCCCTCTCTCCCATCTCCCGCCTGGAGCCAGCTCCTTTGTGCCTGTGTTCTCCTCCTCCTCAATGCTGTTTCCTTGTCCTTCTTGTTTATGTTTTCCCTGTTCTCCATCTGTTTCCACCCTGTGGATCTGTCTCTCCTCTAATCCGGGGCTCTCCCTGGCCCCCGGCCTACTCTGGCCACCAGCCTACAGTCTGTGTAGCCATATTTCAGGCCTAGCAGGACCCTCCCCCTGGCCACCAGCCTTCTCCCCTCAGTGGCCCTGGCTAGACCAGCTCTGTCAGTCAATCAGTCAATCGTTTTTAGTGAGCACTTACTGTGTGCAGAGCCTGGACTGTTTGGGAAAGTACAGTATAATTCCCTGCACACCAGGAGCTTACAGTCTAGAGAGGGGGACAGACATTAGTATAAATAGATAAATGACAGATATGGACATAAGTGCTGTGGGGCTGAGAGGGGGGATGAATAAAGGGAGCAAGGCAAGGCTACCTGCTGAAGAAGTACTTGCTGAAGTCAGAAGAGAGTGGGAGAAGAGGAAAGGGGGGTTTAGGGAAAGTCTCTTGGAGATGTGACTTCAATAAGGCTTTGAAGGGGCGGGGGAGAGTCCTTATCTGTCAGATAAGAGGGGGGAGGGCGTTCCAGTCCAGAGATAGGATAGGGGCCAGAAGTCAGCGTGAGATAGAGGAGATAGAGGTACAGTGGGAAGGTTAGCATTAGAGGAGCAAAGTGTGCAGTCTGGGTTGAAGCGAGAAGAGCGGTGAGGTGAGGTAGGAGGGAGCAAGGTGATTAACTGCTTTAAAGCCAAAGGTGAGGAGTTTCTGGTTGATGGGGAGGCGGATGGGCAACCGCCTGAGGTTCTTGAGGAGGGGGGAAATATGGCCCCTATTGCACTGTACTATTATTCTGTACTCTCCCAAACGGTTACGAAACGCTCGATATATACACCATCATTTGATGGCTTGATCGGCCAACTGGTATTTTCCAAAATGAACAGTGCACCAAGAGGTAATTTAGTCCAATCCCCTGCTTCCAGGAAAGCCTTCGTTTAGTTCTGTGGGGTTGGAGCTGCCGGCATCTGTTTCAGATTCCCACAATGGTCTGTGAAAGGGGGTCTTTGCAAAACAGACGAGTAAGGATCTAAAGTGGGAGGAAAATCGATCCGGGGAATGTTGGCATTCCTTAGGAGAGTGGGAAAGTCCCGCTCAGGCCTGTCCTCGATCCTGAGCTACCTGTCATGCCTGTGGCGGGCAGGAGTCCAGGCCGGGAGAGTTTATTTTTCGTTCTGACGCGGCTCAGCTCTCCAGACCCTCCCCAACATCAGGTTCTGTCACCGAGTCCCGACTGGGAGGCGGACCTGGGGCTCCACATCAGGAACCCCCTTCATCTCCCCTCTAGACTGTAAGCTCGTTGTGGGCAGGGAATGTGGCTGTTATATTGTACGCTCCCAAGTGCTTAGTACAGTGCTCTGCACACAGTCTCAATAAACAGGACCGACTGACTCCCCTCCTCCTTCTCGCCTGGCAGAACGCTCTCCTCAACCATTAAACCCTTCTGATGCCACCTTATCTAAGAGGTCTTCCATGATTCGTCTCTCATCACCCCACCCTTTATCCCCCACAACTGCCACCCTACCCTAGGGAAGCAGCATGGCCTAGTGGCTAGAGCTCAGACCTGGGAGTCAGAAGGACCTGGGTTCTAATCCTGGCTCCACCTCAAGCCTACTGGGTGACCTTGTGCAAGTCACTTCACTTTTCTGGGCCTCAGCTACTTCATCTATAAAACAGGGAATAAGACTGTGTCCAACCTGACACAGTGCTTAGTACAGTGTCTGGCATAAAAGCGCTTAACAAATTTTAAAAAACTACCACTTCAACCACTCTGTGCCACCTAAGAACCTAAATTCTCATAACCCCTGCAGTTAGTCAAGGAATTGTGATTATTGAGGGATTACTGTATGCACTAGAGAGTACAAGAGAATGTAACTGTTTACTGTTGTACTGAATTTTCCCAAGTGCTTAGTACAATGCTCTGCACACTATAAGTGCTCAATAAATACGACTGAATGAATGAATACAATATAAGAGAGTTGGGAGATACCTTCCCTGCCCACAAAGAGATAACAGCTCTTATGCACACATCTTTTTAGGCTGTCACTCACCTTCATTTATAACCTTTTAAGGGTGTGTCTCCCCTGCTAAACTGTAAGCTTCTTGTGGGCAGTGTCCGTGTCTCCTGCATCTTCGGTACTCCTCCAAGTGCTCTGCCCACAGTAAGTTAATCAGTAAATACCACCGCTTAACTGATTGATTGACTGCCTGACTTACTCCTGCATGCCACCAGCCCACACCAGGCACGCTGCTGGTAGTGCTACCCTGTCCTCGAGTGAGCATGTTATACCTAATTTTTTTTTATGGTGTTTGTTAAGCACTTTATGTGTCAAACACTGTTCTAAGCGCTCAGGCAGGTACAAGTTAATTAGGTCAGACACAGTCCCAATCCCACATGGAGCTCACAGTCTGAGGGAGAACAGCAACGTGGCCTAGTGGATAGAGCCCAGCTCTGGGAGTCAGAAGGACCTGGGTTCTAATTCCAACTCCACCACATGTCTGCTGTGTGACTTTGGGCAAGTCACTTAACTTCTCTGGGCCTCAGTTACCTCATCTGTAAAATGGGGATTAAGACTGTGAGCGTATGTGGAACAAGGACTGTGTCCAACCTGATTAACTTGTCTCTATCCAACCGCTTGGTACAATGCCTAGTACACAGTAAGCACTTAACAAATATCATAATAATAAGAAGAAGGACAGGTACTTAAAGCGAAGGTCAGAGCAGGTTTCTGTGTTGTTCATTTCACGAGTTAAGGTCTTCGGCTCCTTGACAACCTGGATCCCAAACGCTCTAAGATCAGAAATGAGCTTACTCCCTTCTCTCAGTCACATCAGATCCAGGATAACCCCTGATAAAAACTCCTTTAGTGCCCGGATTCAAAGCGGGTACCCTGAGTTCAGAGAGGGGAGGGGCCTTGCCCAAAGGCACACAGCAAATCAAGGACAGAGCAGGATTAGAACCCGCAGAACTCTGAAGTCTGTTGCTCCCTGCTTTGGACTCCCTACCTAACCCAGGAAGAGGTGCTTTCCCAGTGGGTGTCCCAACTAACTACTACCAGCAGTTTCTGGGATGATTCTCCCCCTAACCCTAAAAAAGGGGAGGAGCTAAGCAGGACTGCTACACAGCAAAGTGAGTCAGAATCAAATTTCCACCTTCCTAAGAAAAATGGATTTGAGATCAAAGGCAATCCCTCCAGATCCTCCAAATAACAATAATGAGGGTATTTATTAAGCACATACTACTTGCCAAGCACTGTGCTGAACGCTGGGGTAGATACTAAATCGGAGCAAATGCAGTCCGCATCCCACAAGGGGCTCGTGTCTAAAATGAGTAACATCCCCATTTTACAGATGAGAAACCTGAGGCCTAGCAACGTTAAGGGACTTACCCAAGGTCACGTAGCAGGCCAGGAGAAGAGTTGGGACTAGAACCCAGGTCTCCAGACTCCCAGGGCTGTCTTCTTTCCACTGGGTCACACTGCCTCCTTCAGAAAAGCCCTCGGCTTGAAGCTGCCCCACCTCCAAAGACTGGGAAGCAATCCATCTCAAATCAGGCACTGTATTGAGCACCTGTCTACCCAAACAGCAGAATAAACCCGACGAACCACATAGCTTCCTCTCCTTTCATGAGTGCCCCCAGGGAAGCCTCACTGAGCCCCGGTTGCTGCAGGACTTGTGGGGGTGGAGGGGGGGGACGACAGAGCTGGTCATGGACTCAAGAGATGGGAGGAGACTGGACTGGAACGTGCAGGAGAGCCTGAGATGGGACTCCCCTTTCTTACTGTATCTACCCCTAAAATGCCCTTTTGGCAAAGAAGATGGAACCTCTGAAGTAGCAAGTGTTTAGTTCCTTTAAAAAAAAAACAACAAACCCCGGCACAAAAATAAAAACTGACTTCAGAGACGAGAGACCTGACACTGTAGAAAGGTGGATTGACGAGGAGGGGGCGAGGGGGCACATTGAAGGGGAGAACACTCAGAGGGGCAAGACTTTTGTCTTCTCCCCGGGAAACACGGCCCGGCCCACCCTGACCCCACAGCTGCTGAACAGCCAAGCGTTTCAGAACAGGAAGTGAAGGTTACTGTGCCCAACCGAAACTTGGAGGGGGTGGGGAGGGTTTGATCCACCAGACCGTTTGGGGTGTGGGGGAGGTTAATGGGGTGCATCTGGCCGGCACTAAAGAATCCCAAGTGCCCCTGGGACGACCCACGAAATGGACCGTAAGTAGCTTGTGGGCATCATAGGGACATGAAGGAAGAGGAACCCAGAGAGTCGTTGAGGGAGGGTGGGGGAAGTTCCCCACCCCGCCCCCCAATCCACCTGCCCCAGGGCCAGGGCCTTGAGGGGCCCAGCGAACACAGGTGCCTTGCACAACGTTGGGGCCTGAAGAGACACCGGGCAAGGCAGTGTCCGGTGCCCTAGAAGGCCGGGGGACGGGCCGGGTGCCCTAGAAGGCCGGGGGACGGGCCGGCTAGAAACTGGGGGACTGACTTCCCAGCGGTCAATCCTCTCACCACTGAGCTTAATCCAATCAATCAATCAGTGGAACTTATTGAGCGTTTACTATGTGCAGAGCACTGGACTAAGCACTTGGGAGAATACAAAAGGGGTAGAGGGGCTTGTAGGGAGTTAAGCCAAGATGGCTTCGGTTGAGAAAAAGAGGGGCCCGGTTTCAAATATACACATTGTATTTGTGCCCCATGAAGGTTCAGGGACAAGCAACAATCGGCGTCCTTTGGGGCGGGAAGCGCTGAGTTCCTAATAGGTGGTTGGGGTTTTCATCTCTCCCTCTTGGCTCTCCAATCCCCGTGCCAACTTGCACCAGCCGTGCCACTTGATGCCAAACCGAATCCTGCCGGATCGCCGCCAAACAGACCCTCAGGGTCCCCCTGTTAGCGCTCCCACCACTTCGGGTGCGGGCGACCATCTTTCAGGAAAGATCTGGTCCCGGGAGGGGCACCCCCTCGCCCCTTCGTCCCCGGCACCTACTGGCCGTTCACTTTATCCCTCGACAAAGGGAAAGCATTGGGACTTCTTCCTTCGGGGAGTGGGGGGTTCCAGTCACCGGGCGCATAGTGACAGTGAGTCACAACGCGGGCTTCAACGCAGGCTGGCATTTCGGGAGCAGATGGCGTGGGCGAACCCGCCTCCCAGGCTGCATTTTTGGGTACAAAGTGAGGCTCCTGGGCCCGGTCCCCGCCATGGCTCCATCCTGGGCTGGGAGCCTCGGAAAGCCCGGGTCCCCAGGACCCGCTCCACAACGTCTCAGCCCCAGTGTGACCCACCGCACATGGCGATGGTGGAGGGAGCAGGTAAGGTAGTGCCACCCTCGCCCAAGGTTACTTTCGCCTCCCGGGCACACTCCTCCTTCCCCCCTCAGGACCCTCTAAGTCCTCCTGCCCATCACCCGACTTCCAAAGTTTTCAGAGGGCGGGCGAGGGGGAAGAAACAAAGGTTGCCCACAGGGCTCGCGTCCTCTTGGTTTTTCTTGGTTCATTCATTCATCTGATCGTATTCATTCATTCATTCGATCGCATTTACTGAGCGCTGACTGTGTGCAGAGCACTGTACTAAGCGCTTGGAAAGTACAATTCAGCAACTGAGCTACAACTGGGCATCCCCCGTCAACTCCATTCAGTGAGCGCTTTCTGTGTGCAGGGCACTGTACTAAACGCTTGGATAGTACAATTCAGCAATAAGGCTACAATTGAGCAGCCCCCATCGACTCCATTCATTGAGCGCCGACTGTGTGCGGAGCACTGTACTAAGCGCTTGGAAAGCACAATTCAGCCACTGCGCTACAACTGGGCAGCCCCCGTCAACTCCATTCATTGAGCGATGTGTGCGGAGCACTGTACTAAGCGCTTGGAAAGTACAATTCAGCAACAAATCGGTTACGAGGGTCCGGGTTTAAACCCCCCCCACCCCGCCCCCCATCTCCCTTAGGGGCGAACCTTTCATCCCACCGGCGGAATGCGGGCTGCTAAGCGCGGCTTTTCTCCGTTAAAAAGAACGAAAACTGGAGAGGGGCGAGGGAGCTTCCGACCCCCCGGGAAGGGAGGAGGAGGAGGAAGGAAGATCCGGGAGGAGAAATCAAACGTCCGAGTCCGGGTGGCCAAATATTTAGAGAGAGGTGTCCGGGGGCGCACAAAGCCCCTTTCTTTGGGCCCGGCGGCGGCCAAGGCCGCAAGGACCGAGCAAGCCCCCCGGGCCGCCCCCGGGATGGGGGTAGGGGGTCGGGGGGCTCTCCCACCGTCTGGCGGCTCGCTCCGAGCCCCCCCCCCCCAGGTCCCTGGCCCGGACCCCCGGACGCCCCCCGCCCCCCTCCGCCCGAGGTCGCGGCGAGGACCAGCTGCGGGAGCGAAGAACAAAGGCGGCGGGGGGGACTCACCCGGCCCGCTGCAGCTCGGGATCCTGCGGGAGACGTTGGAGGGAGGGAGGGAGGGAGGGAGCGAGGGGCCGCCCCCCACCCGCCCCCGGCCCGGACCCGCCCCCTGCCCCCCGCCCCCTCACGTGGGCCCGGGTCACGTGGGCCCAGGCCCAGCCCGCCACCAAAGGGGGCTTTGTGGCTCCCCAGCGGGCCCACCCCCTCCCACCCCCCCAAATCTTCCCCGGCCCAAATAGGGGGCGGGGAGAGACCCCCCCCCACCCTCAAGCCCGCAGCAGACGAAAAGCTGTTCACCTGGAAGGCCGCCTGCCCGAGAGCTAGCGCCCAAAACCGACCCATCACCCCCCCCCCCCCACTCTCCCATCCGCCCGCCTTTTTAAAAAACACACACACGCAAAAACGGTATCTATTAAGGTCGTACTAGGTGATAATAATGTTGGTATTTGTTAAGCGCTTACTATGTGCAGAGCACTGTTCTAAGTGCTGGGGTAGATACAGGGTTATCAGGTTATCCCACGTGAGGCTCACTGTCTTCATCCCCATTTTACAGATGAGGGAACTGAGGCACAGAGAAGTGAAGTGACTTGCCAACAGTTACACAGCTGACAAGTGGCAGAGCTGGGATTCGAACCCATGACCTCTGACTTCCAAGCCCAGGCTCTTTCCACTGAGCAATGCGCACTGTACTAAGCGCTGGGGTGGACGCAAGCTAATACCGAAGCGACGGGGCTCAATGGATAGAGCACATGGCTGGGAGTCAGAAGGTCATGGGTTCTATTCTCCCCTCTGCCGCATGCCTGTTCTTGGGCTTCTCTGGACCTCAGTTACCTCATCTATATAACGGGGATGAACCCTATGTGGGACAAGGACTGACTACCCTTTATCTAGCCCAGCGCTTAGAACAGTGCTTGGCACATAGTAAAGTGCTTAACAAGTACCATTATTATCAGTTTGGGCACAGTCCCTGTCTCACAAGGGGCTCACAGCCTTCAACCCCATTTTACAGATGAGGGAAGTGAAGCACGGGATGTGAAATGACTCGTCCAGGGTCACCGAGTACACCAGAGCCGGGATTAGAAGCTGGGGTCCTCTGACTCTGGGGCCCATGCTCTATACACTAGGGTACACTGCTTTCCCACCGGCTCCCGCCCCATGTGGAGCTCAGTTCCGTCCCCTGACCCCGACCCGGGGTTGAATGGGGGAAGGGAGGGCTCTGAGATAACAGTAATCCGGCAGCGGAATCCCCCCCCGACCTCACCTCCTGGCCCAACCCGGTGTCCTTCCACCTGACCCCCCGACCCCAACTGCCTACCTTCTCCATTAGAAACTCCAGTTTTAAGTGTGTGTGTGGGGGGGGGTGTCAAGGTGAGACAATCAGATGGGACCCAGTTGCTCACAATCCAAGGGGGAGGGAGGGTGGGTATCACCCACATTTACAGTGGGAGAAACTGAGGCCCAGGGAGGGTCGGTGACAACCAAGGTCACCCAGCAGGGCGTCAGTGGGGCTAGAGCGGGATCCCTGAGCTCACTTAAGACTTCCCAGGCCTCCCCTCCCATCACTTCCTTCCATAGAGTCCAGTCCTTAAGGCTGCAAAGGCCCAAAGGGGCAGGACAGCATCTTCCGGCTGGACCCGAGGAGGTTCGGCTCCTCAAAGTTCGATCTTTCACTTCCTCAATCGATGGAGCTGACTGAGCACTTACTGCGGGCAGCAGAGTACTGCAGTAAGCACTTGGGAGAGGACAATACCACGGAGCTGGTAGACGGACCCCTGCCCACAAGGAGCAGCATGGCCTAGTGGAAAGGGCAACGGCCTGGGAATCAGTGGCCCTGGGTTCTCATCCCGGCTCTGCCCACTGCTTGCTGGGACACTTTGGGTCACTTCACTTCACTGTGCCTTAGTTTTCTCGACTGTAAAGAAGGAGGGTTCAATTCCTGTTCTTCTTCCTTCATCGACTGTGAGCCCCATGTGGGACAGGGATTGTGTCTAAACTGATTAACTTGTATCAACCCCAGCACTAGAACAGTGCTTGACACATAGCTAAGTGACTAAAAAAAAATAACAATAATAAGGAAACGACACTCTACAGTCTGGAGTGTCCCTGGTTTGTCGCCCCCGGAGTTTCATGTCTCAGTGTGAGACGTCTGTGCGTGCTTTCCACCGATATGATGATTTCCCCCGATATAATTGCCACCCCACCCCCAAGGATCTGGAAATGAGAACTGCCCCTTGCTGGTCTAGAAACTCCCAGCAGTCGATTCCCTGACTACCAAATTCAGTGCTGCAGGGCTGGGCAGAAGCGGGGGGGGGGGAACTGTCCCATAGGGAATTGTCCACCTCACCCAACCCTAGACAACCTTCCTCCCACAGTTGGCCAGTCCTTCACCAGTACTAACTGAGCACCTACTACAAGCCCGAGGTCTGTACTAGGGGACTTGATAGCATACAATGGATGGGGGTCCCTGTCCTTAAGAAGCTTACAATCAAATGGGGGAGGCAGACACAGGCAGCGAACACACAATGGGCGCAAGATGAAAAATAGGGAAAACTGATAATCAAAGTAAGCAAGAGATGGGTAAGCAAATGGATAAATGAAATAAATACACCCATTTTTCCATTAGTGCTGAGGGTGGCTGATAGGATGACAAGAGGAAGGGCAGGGACTTCTCAAGGAAAGAAAAAGCTGTTTCTAAGAAGGCTCTGAAGGTGGGGAGGGGATGCAACTCTGTGCAGGCGGAAGGATAAGGGCAGTGGGTTTTTTAATTTGTTTTTTAATAGTACTTACGCACTTAGTATGTGCCAGACACTGTACTGAGCACTGGGAGAGATAACAAGGTTGGACACAGTCCCTATCCCCTATGAGTCAAACAGTCTTAATCCCCATTTTACAGATGAGCTCACTGAGGACCAGAGAGGTTAAATGACTTACCCAAGGCCACACAGCAGACAAGTGGCAGTCTGCTAATTGATTGACTGATTATTATAGTACTTGTTAAGCCCTTACTGTGGGTGAATAACTGTTCTAAGTGCTGGGGTAGATACAAGTTATTTGTTAGTTAGACCTTAGATACTAAGGACACAGGTTGGGGGCAGTAGCCCTGGGGAGGAGAGGAGAGAGGAGATTGCAGGAGGCTGAAGTTGGGAGAGCCGGGGCATCTGAAGGGGAGGGGGAGTCCCAGGCCAGGGAAAGCACACTTCCCCCTTTCAAAGCCCTACTGAAAGCTCACCTCCTCCAGGAGGCCTTCCCGGACTGAGCCCACCTTTTCATCACCCCTACTCCCTCCCTCTGCTCTACACCCTCCTCCCTACCCCATAAGACTTGTGTATATAAGTACATATTACTCTATTTTATTAATGATGTGTATATATCTATAATTCAATTTACATTGATGCTATTGATGCCTGTCCCCTTTATTGTCTGCCTCCCCCCTCCTAGACTGTGAGCCCAGTGGGTAGGGATTGTCTCTATTTGTTGCTGAATTGTACTTTCCAAGCGCTTGGTACAGTGCTCTGCACACAGTAAGTCTAATAAATACGATTTAATGAATGAATGAGTGAAAGGGGTAGGACCTCTGCCTCAAAGTGTGGGGAATGGGGGGTTGGTTCTATCCAGGGGGACTGTGCACAGGCCCAAGAGGGGTGCTTCACCCCAGCTTGCCAAGACCTCATCACAATCATCTGAGCATGATTGTCGATGCTGCCTAGAATGGATTTACCTGACCACTGGCTCCTCTGGACCCCAGAGGGAGCACAGCTGGGGGTGGAGGGAGGGGGGTTGGGAGTGTGTGAGCATGGACTAGTGAAAACAGCTGGAAACTGCAAGTCAGGACACCCTGGATTCTAGCCCATGCTCCACCTACCATCAGCCAGCTGAGCGACCTTAGGCAAATCACTTCACTTCTCTGGGCCTCAGTTTCCTCATCCATAAAATGAGGATTAAGACTGTGAGGACTGTAAGTCCCATGTGGGACAGGGATCGTGTCCAATCTGATTAGTTTGATCTACCCCAGCGCTTAGTACAGTGCCTGGCACATAGTAAGCACTTAACAAATACGATTTTAAAAAAAGGTACGATGGAGGTCGGGGGCATGTGAGTGGGGGGGCACCAACCAAAATAAATACCATGCTTTGCTGATTAAAAGCCTGTGGAAATTCTGATGCAAGATAGTTAAGCTGCAAATTTGGGACTCCCACTCAAGGGTGTTTGCTGAGAGGATCCAAGGGATGGAAAGCAGCCCGGGGAGGGCTTCCCCAGGGCACAGCTCTCCGAGGGAGAGAAGGAGAGCCAAGGGGGGTGGGGAAAAGGGGAGAGGGTGTGTCCTGCATCCGTCTGCTTGCAGGGCTCCGGGGGTTCACACCCTTCGGGTCCCCGGCTGCCCCAGGAGAGGGATCGACCGGCTAAGCTGCTCTGGATCAGGACTTCGACAAGCAGAGTCCCAAACGAGTCAGTCAGTCAGACAATCGCATTTATTGAACACATACTGTGGGCAGAGCGCTGCCGTAATCTCTTGGGAGAGTACAACAGAACAATAAACAAAACACATTCCCTGCCTACAGTGAGCTTACTGGCTAGACTGGCAGATTTGGGGTTTTGGTGGGTGTGAGCCAAAAAAAGCCTTAAGGGGTCCAGGTTGAGACCAGAACTGTGCTGGGGCGAGGCTGCTCGCTGGTCGGACAGAGCTGGACGGAGCCGGACCGGAGAGCCGGAGCTGCACGCCCCACCTCCACCCTCCAAACAGAGAGAGAGGCTTCATAAATCTCGGCAGGACGGGGCTCTGGGCAGGCATGGAATGCGACCCTGAAACTTCCAAGAGCGATGGGGGCCTCCTGGGGATGCCCCCCCTCAAGGCGGGTGGAGGCAGGGGCAGCTGGGCCACGTCTGGCTTCCATCAGCCGGAGCGGGCGGTCCAGACCCTCGTGCCGAGAGCGTCGCCGGGGGAACAAACTGGCTTGGCAGGGGGAGCGGTGGTCCCCGCTTGGCGGCCGCCCAGTCAGGCCGAGGGCTCCCCGGGTCCCTGAGGATATCTTCCTGTAGACGCCCCCCCCGACCACTTATTTATTTCCTTTTTTTAAATGGAATTTGTTAGACGTTTACTATACGCCAATCAATGGTATTTAATAATATTTACCGAGCGCTTACTATGAACACTGTACTAAGTGCTTGGGAGAGTCCAATATAACAGAATTAGTAGACACATTCACTGCCCATAATGAGCTGACAGTCTACAGCTTACAGTCTTACAGAGCCACGCACTGTACTGAGCACTAGGGGAGATAGAAGCTAATCATGTTGGACACAATCCCAGTCCCACATGGGGCTCACAGTCTTAATCCCCATTTTGCAGATGAGGTAACAGAGGCCCAGGGAAGGGAAGTGACCTGCCCAAGGTCACACGGCAGACAAGGGTCGAAACCAGGATTAGAACCCAGGTCCTTCAACTCCCAGGCCCGAGTTCTATTCGCTAGCTTCCTCTCCCTATTTTTAGGGTCCATCTCCCCAGCTAGATTGGAAGCTCCTTGAGGGCAGGGATGGTATCTCCTACCTCTCTTGTCTTCTCCCAAGCTCTCAGTTGGGGGTTCAACCCAGAATAGAGGAAAAACTATTCATGGGTTGATTGACTATCTCATCCCAATTTCCCTTTCAGCAGGCCATTTTAAGGACCCTCACCCCTTCCTCGGGACTTCCGAAGCCAGCCGAGCTTGATCCTCCCGTGGGGTGACCCTTAGCCAGGCCCGGGACTCACCCAATTCCACCCCATGGGTTGGGTCCGGTTCCCTAGCCCACCCAGGTCTGGTCTAGTAGTGGACTCGATTGCCCAGTAGGCCTGAGCTGGACCCTTGGGGAGCTTCAGGCCAGGGGTGACCCAGATCCCCAGTTTACTCCAGACCCTTCCCAGGGCTCGGCCCTGCTCGTGCACATCCCGAGGCAGGGCCCTGCTTCCGGCTGGAGGTCCGAGTCCAGAGGTGGTGGTGGACCTCCAGGGCATGCGGGTCTCCTGCAATCCCCTCTGCCCTGGTTGGGGCTGAGAACCAGCTGGTATTGCCAGAATCACTAGTACTAGTGCAGTTTGAATAGATCCATATCTCTCCCGCATCCTCCCTGCTCCCTCCCCCACCAGCTGCCCCAAGAGCCCTTGCCGGGGCGGGCGGCTGTGAGCCGGAGAGGAGGAGGTTGGGCTGGCGGACGGGCTCCCCTCCAGCTGAGCGGGGGCCCAAGGCCCTGCACACAGGATGCGGCAGCAGCTGGCTCCAGTCAGCGGCCAAAAAACACCCCCACCTCACGGGGCTGTGGCCCTGGGCCTGGGGGAGAGGGCGGGTGAGGAGGAGTTGATCTGGGATCGAACAGCAACCCCCACCGCGCCCCCCTGCCCCCAGTCTCAGGACCCCATATTCCCCCTAAGTGTTACAATTAGGCGGTAAGCTCCTTGAGGGTAAAAAAAAACACTCTGTGTTTTGCGTCTGTTGCACTTTTCCAAGCACTTGATACAAAGCTTTGCCTTCCCTGGTCAAAAGGGAAGCAGTGTGGCCTGGTGGACAGAGCCCAGGCCTGGCAGAGGACCTGGGTTCTAATCCCAGCTCCTCCAATTTGTCTGCTGGGTGACCTTGGGTAAGTCAGTTCACTTCTCTATGTCTCAGTTTCCTTCTTTGTAAAATGGAGATGAAATCCTACTCCCTAGTTAACCTGTGAACCCCATGTGGGACAGGAACAGGCAGACATGCTGCCCTCGTTATCTTCTACCACCCTGGGGCTCATGACAGGGCTTGACATAATAATGGTGGTATCTGTTAAGCACTTACTAAATGGCAAGCACTGTACTAAGTGCTGGGGTAAATACAAGATAATCAGATCCCAAATGGGGCACACAAGTCTAAGCAGGAGAGGGAACACTTATTGAATCCGCCCTTTCCTCTCCACCCAAACGGCTACCTTACTATTACGGGCTCTCGTTATATCCCGGCTAGACTACTGTGTCAGCCTTCTCTCTGACCTCCCTTCCTCCTCTCTCGCCCCGCTCCGGTCTATTCTTCACTCCGCTGCCCGGCTCATCTTCCTGCAGAAACGATCTGGGCATGTCACTCCCCTTCTTAAACAACTCCAGTGGTTGCCTATCGACCTCCGCTCCAAACAAAAACTCCTCACTCTAGGCTTCGAGGCTCTCCATCACCTTGCCCCTTCCTACCTCTCCTCCCTTCTCTCTTTCTACCGCCCACCCCGCACGCTCCGCTCCTCGCCGCCCACCTCCTCACCGTCCTCGTCTCGCCTATCCCGCCGTCGACCCCCCGGGTCACGTCCTCCCGCGGTCCCGGAACGCCCTCCCTCCTCACCTCCGCCAAACTGATTCTCTTTCCCTCTTCAAAACCTTACTTAAAAATCACCTCCTCCGAGAGGCGTTCCCAGACTGAGCTCCTCTTCCCCCTCTACTCCCTCTGCCATCCCCCCTTTACCTCTCCGCAGCTAAAGCCTCATTTTCCCCTTTTCCCTCTGCTCCTCCACCTCTCCCTTCCCATCCCCACAGCACTGTACTCGTCCGCTCAACTGTATATATTTTCGTTACCCTATTTATTTTGTTAATGAATTGTACATCACCTCGATTCTATTTAGTTGCCATTGTTTTTACGAGATGTTCTTCTCCTTGACGCTGTTTAGTGCCCTTGTTCTTGTCTGTCCGTCTCCCCCGATTAGACCGTAAGCCCGTCAGGCAGGGACTGTCTCTATCTGTTGCCGACTTGTTCATCCCAAGCGCTTAGTACAGTGCTCTGCACATAGTAAGCGCTCAATAAATACTATTGAATGAATGAATGAATTTTGCAGAAGAGGTAACTGAGGCCCAGAGAAGTTAAGTGACTTGCCTAAGGTCATACATCAAACAGGTGACAAAGCCAAGATTAGAACCCAGATCCTCCGACTCCCAGGCCCTTCTTCTTTCCACTAGGCCACTCTGCCTCACAGTAAGCACTTAAGTACTACTATCATTATTATTATCATCATCACCATTAGTAGCTGAGTGCATTGCATGCAGTAGGCATCCAGTAAATATCATTATTACTGCCAGGTCTTTTACTTCAGTTGGATTCTCCCTAGTGCCCAGTACAGTACTCTGTTACCAGGCGCTCAGTAAATACCAGTGATTGCCCAGAGCGCTTGGGGGAGTCTAGTAATATTGTGTTTTAAGACATAATCCCTCCCCTCAATGGCCTTGCCATCTAGCTGGGGAAACAGACACTAAAGTACAGGGCAGAGGAAGCAACAGAGAGTAGAGAGAACCATAACTGGGGTACTTAAGCACTTAATACTAATGATAGTGTTTGTTAAGCGCTTACTATGAGCCAAGCACTATTCTAAGCGCTGGATATGTGCTGAGCACCATATTAAGCACTAGAGTAAAGATATGTCTATAACTGCTGCCAGAGTGGAAAGGGCGGGTGGAGGAAGGGGTGAGTATCCAAGGGCTTGGGTGATGAGGAAGTGTTTGAGCGGCAGTCGGGGGTGGGCAGGGGATTCGGAGTGGGAAGATGAGAGATTAATCAGGGAAGGCCTCCTGGAGAAGGTGGGCTTTCGGAAAGGCATCTAAAGACATTTTACACTTGTCCTTTCTCCTGCTATTGGTCAATCCTTTTGGTCCGTCCTCCTCCTCTACCTAACTCTAAGCCCCTTAGAGGGGCAGGGACAGAGCATTTGACTTCTGTTATCCTCTTTAAGGTGTTCAGTACAGTGCTCTACACACAACAGGAGCTGAGCCAGCACCAAAGGAGGACCAGGAAAGGATGGGAGCTGAAGGCGATGGGTCGGACGGTTAGGGCCGGCCCGGGATCTCCCTGTCCGGGGTAGGGGGGAGAAGGGGGGCTCCCGTCCAAGACCCAGCTGCCATCTGTCTGGCTGAGATTTTCCTCCTGACAGGCCTGTCCGAGAACGGCCCGTGAATGTGCAGTCTTTCCAGGGAGAGGCCCCCGCATCTTCCGGGAGTCCCGGGGGGGAAAGCGGGGGCATTGCTATGGAAACCACAGGGCTGAGTCGGGGGCCGATTTGGGGGCAACAGTGACAGTAGAAGACCAACTGACCACTGGACACTGGCTCCCTGTCCCCTGTGGGCCCATCCCTTAGTGGAAAGAGAAGCAGCGCAGCCTAGTGGAAAGAGCGCTGAACTGGGAGTCAGGAAACCTGGGTTCTAATCCTGACTCTTCCTCTTGCCTACCGCCCCCCCCCCCTTCTTTTTTGTAATATGTCTATTTGTGAGGTGCTTGCTATGTGCCAGACACTGTACTAAGCGCTGGGGTAGAGACAAGATAATCAGGTTGGACACAGTCCATATCCCACTTGGGGTTCACAGTCAATCTCCATTTTATAGTTAAGGTAACTGAGGCACAGAGAAGTGAAGTGACTTCTTCAAGCGGCAGAGCAGGGGTTAGAAGCCAAGTCCTTCTAACTCCCAGGCTTGCAGTCTACCCACTGGGCCACGGTGCTTCATGCTGTTTGCCTGCTGGGTGACCTTGAGCAAGTCACTTGGTTTCTCCATTTCCTCATCTGTAAAATGGGGATAAACTACACCATATCCCTCCCTCTTAGACTGGGAGTCCCGTGTGGGGTAAGGACTGTGTCCGATCTGATCATCTCATATCCTACCCCAGGGCTCAGCAGAGTGCATGGCACAGAATAAGCCCTTAGATATCAAAATTATTATTAGTAGTAGTATTACAGAGAGAAGCTGAGGAGGGAGATGGCTTGTAAGGGGCTGACAGAGACCTCTATCCTCCCCAGGAAGCTGGGGGAAATGGGTGCTCTGAGATGCCCTGTGGACTGTGAGATCCTTGAGAACGTGTCTACCAACTCCGGTGCACTGTCCTTTCGCAGGCACTTAGTCCAGTGCTCTGCACAAAATAAGCACTCAATAAATACTGACTGAAGGCTGCTGCCACATTTGGCTACGCCAAGACCCTGCTGTGTGACACGGGTCAGGCTGCTTTACCTCTCGGGGCTCCTTTTCTCTATCTGCAAAATGGAGACGACTCATCCCTTCCCACCCAGCAGGAAAAGTGGGATCGAATTTGAGAAAAGCCCACTGAACTTTTGGAAGAAGGGTGCTTCCGGAAGCCGAGACGGCATTGTCGATGATGCGGTCCTGGGCTGAATGACTGCTCTTCCTTGGTTTGGAGCAGGAGGAGCAGGAGCAGGAGGAGAAGACTGCCAGTGATTCTGGTTTGGGTTTTTTGGGGGACAGGGAGGGCTACATGGAAAGGGGAAGTCAAAGTCCTTGGGAAATGACTGGCAAGGAATCCCAACCCCCACCTTCTCCCTCTCTCCCCCTTGCCCCGGAGCTGGGTCTTGGGTTTTAGGGAGGGCCTTAGCCCCTAGGAGAGAGAACAAGCTGACTTTCTGGTGCAGCTCAAGCCTACAATTAATCCCATATCTCCCTCCTCGTCCCTCCACCTTCTGTTCTTCCTCAGAACAGCTGGTCTGCAGAAGTTGGTGAAATTAAATATTCGGGACGGCTCCAAGCCACCTCGGTGGAAAAAGCTCCTTTCTGTTCTGCACAAGGCAACCCCGCCCCCTTCCTCTGCTCTCTGTTGCTGCCCCCCTTCCCTTCCCAGAGAGAAGGAGGGGAAAGAGGAAGGAGGCGGAGGAAGAGGAGACATAATTAACTCTTTCATTGACTCGGACTTCCTGCAGCCTTCTCCCTCCTCAGGCACTGCAAGGTGATCTGTGTATTTGTGCGTGTGGTGGGGCGGGAAAGCAGTTGGACAGGGAAGCAGCGTGGCCTAGTGGATAGAGCCCGGTCCTGGGTCCTCATCCCAGCTTGGCCACTTGCCTGCTGTGTGATCTTGCCCAAGTCGGTTCACTTCTCCATGCCTCAGTGACCTCATCTGTAAAATGGGGATGAAGACTGTGAGCCCCACGTGGGACAAGGACTGCGTCCAACCTGATTAGCTAGGATCTACCCCAGCACTTGGTACAGTGCCTGGCAAAAAGTAAGCGCTTAACAAATACCATTTTTTTAAAAATGGGCAGAAATCCAGGAGCGGCAGAGGAAGGCGGGGGCTGCGCTTACACCTGTGCATCATAGCCTCTTCCTCCCCATGCCCAGATTGGGTCACCGGGACTTAAGGAGAACAGGCCCCGGAGCTTCTCAGCCCTCCCTGGTGCTGTCTGTCCGATTGCCCGTCTGTGGCAGGGACTCCGAGACAAGGGGATGGGAATCGGGCAGCCTCAGCTCTCACCTTGCCTCTCCTCCCAGCTTTCTCCCCACTTCACACCCCCTCACACTCTCCCTCCTATCAGGTGATGACTGTATGTGTGTTTGGAGGAGGACCGGATGCCCCAACCACTTCCTGTGGTATTTCTTCCCCCCTTCCTTCAGGTATGGCAGCTGTGGCTTCAGGGCCAGTGGTGTTACTTGGAACTTCTCGGTGACTCAAAGGGCTCCAGATTTACCTTAAAAACCGAAGCCAAGCAGCCAGCTTGCAGACCCTCCGGACAGTCAGAGCTTAATCAATCCACTGAACGAAATTCTCTGAGTCCCAGCGTGGATAACACACCCACACCCTCCCGCGCGTTCTCATTCACAGCCCCTGGCCAGCACCTCCTCCTTAACACAAACACATATTTCGCCCCTCAAACACTCTCACAAACAACTCCATTCACACCCCCGGCCCACAATCGCTGGACCCTTCCTGCAGTGCAGCAAGGAGACAAATTGGGCCAGTGGTCCCTGAAACTCAGCTCGTAGGCAGAGAGACGAGGGTCTCCCCTCCCCCAGTGGGGCCTCAGCGAGCGGAAGACCTTAATTAGGACCATACACAGGGAATCCAAGAGTGAGTGTGTGTGTGTGAGAGAGAGAGAGTGGGTGTGTGAGAGAGAGAGAGAGAAACTAAAGGCCCGTCCTCTAGTCTGCAGGGAGGGGGGCAGAGGAAAAGAGAAAATTCGGGGGAGATCCGAGCATCAGAGGCCTGCATCATCATCATCATCATCAATGACATCTATTGAGTGCTTACTATGTGTGGAGCACTGCACACGGAGTGGTTGGGAGAGTACAGCGCAACAGAGTTGGCACCCAGAAAAACCCCACAGGAACCCGTGGTTTGACACTCTCCACTGAGGGGCCGACTGGACCCTTTCTTCTTTCCTATGACCGAGAGCGAGGGGGAAGGGGACTCTGCCTTGGTCGGTGGCAGCAGAATCCTCCTGGGGACACCCCCCCCATCCCCTCTCTGAGCTCATTTCCCTCCCGCCTCCTCTCTTGCCCTTTGGTGTCACTCCAGAACCGGCCCCATGACTAAACCGCTGGCATCTGAGTGGCCCTCACCCCACGGCGGCCAGGCTGTACCCCCGCGGGCAGGGAGGGAGAGGGGCTCGCTCTCTCGGACGCACCCTCCCCTTGGGCAGCATCCTTCGGGCCGAAGGAAGGCTTGGCTCTCTCGCGTGATCCGTCCTCTGGCTCTCCTTCCCCTTCTCTGCCAATCCCATTGGGCTTCCTCAAGTCCCCGGGAACCGGGAATAATCACAAATTTGACATTCCTCAGGGGTCAATCTCCCCGTCTTCCTGCCTCGGGGTGGGCTGGCCACTAACCCAGCCAAGACAGACACGGAGGCCTCTCCCACGCTTCAAGGGCCTTCGAGGAAGGTGGATCCCCTTCTCCAGTCGTGGTTAGTTAGGACAGTCTGAATTCGGCCTCGTCGTCATCCCTCTCACTGCAACGATAGCCCGTTTTCCCCCTTGTTCTCCAGAAAACTTCCCGGTCCCAGTATCTCCTTCTCAACTTTGCGCGGTGCTCTCAGCCCTGCCCAAGAAAGACAAGACGAGGGGAGCCAGATCAGACCTCACCTGCCGGGGGCTCCAGACTCTCCGGTCAGCCTCTTGGCTTGAGGCCAACTGGCCCAAGAGGCCTCCAGTGGTCTCCCACCAGAGCCCCGTCTGGTGCCTGGGGATGGGGGAGCTGCCCCCCAAGGGCTGAGACCAGGGGAGACCAGACAACCCCCCTCCATCCCCACAGCAATGAGGTCATTCCCTGCCCTCCGCCCCAAACCCGGTTCCAATTCCCAGCAGGCTCGGAGGCAAGAGGAAGCGAGTTCAACCAGAGTTTGTCTAAACACGGATCCGCTTGATCCCACAGCCGGGTGGCACCCCGGCCTTTCCGGCAGCTACAGGAAGCGCTTCCCTCGGCTGTGGGGTAGCCAGGCTGCGGACACCCTGAGCCCACCCCAAAACGTGACTGACAACCCACAGGGGTTCCTCAGGAAACCATGTGGAATCTCAAGAGCCGTTGCCTGTGTCCCTGGTGTCGGGGGGGGGGCAGTCTCTGACTCCCCAACTTGCTCCAGAGTTGTCGGCATTCCCGTTCTGGGAGCGGGTGAGCACGGGCCCTGCTTCCGAGCCGTGGGATTCGGCGGAGGGGGAGCTGCCCGGGAAAACGGCAGACCGGAAGGGGCGTCCGATGCCCTACCCACGGCCGGGGGTAGAACAGTCGGTCACCAGATTGTCCCTGCAGGGCCGGGCCTGTCGATGGTGGGTTAGTCTAAGTGTCCACTTGGAACGAGAGCCCTGGGTGGGTCGGGGACCAGGTCCCACTTTGGTGCTTGGCATATATAACTACCACTTAAATGTCATTGGAAAACGAAAAAGATGGGGCACTGGGCTATTCAAGGTGAGGCCTACCCCCCACCATCGGGAGATTCTCCCAGGGCCCTCCCAAGGTGCTCTGGCACCTCCGCTGCCCCCTCCTCCGCCCCCTCCTCCTGCCAAGAGAGCGGCAGCCTCGGCCGGTGGGACGCCAGGCCTGAGCCACGTCCCGATCAGGAAGACCGATGGGAAAGCAGCAGAGGGAACGGGGCCGGCTAGAGGCCGGCACTTGCCCTCCTCCCCCGTCCCTCTTCCCTCCTGCCCGGTGGGCGTGGGCCGGAAGGGCAGGGGAGAGGGGAGGTACCATTGGCAGCCCGGCTGCTGTGGCCATGGCCCCCGGCCGGGGCGGGAGCGGGAGGGAAAGAGTTCCGCCCTCCTGAGTCAACAGCCCACCGCTTCCTGCCCCCCACCACCCCCGGGGTTCAACCTGCTGAGCTGAAGGCCTGGGGGGCACAGGCTGGCGGGGAAGGGGGGCGGGGGGGCGTGGCCGGCCCTGCCCTTTCCTGCCTCCTCCGCAGAACAACTCTCCCACGGCCTAGCAGCTGGCCGGGGCCGGCCTGTCCTTCCCCGACAGACTCCCTGACGGACGGACTCTCTGACAGGGCAGGCGGGCCCAGGGGTGGGGAGCCAACGGGGCCGGGAGTCCGGAGTTTTGGGTTCCGGTCCCACTTCTGGTCCTTCTCAGGCAAGCCACTTAACATCTCTGGGCCTCAGTTTCACCATCTGTAAAATGGGAATAAAAGTCTTGCTGCCCTTCTTTAAACTCCGAACCTCAATGTTGGACCGGGATGGTTTCTGATCTAGTTACCTTGTCACCCCACCAGGGCTCAGCACAGTGCTTAGCGGACAGTAAGTGCTCCCCTCTAGTCTGTCAGCTCACTGTGGGCAGGGAATGTGTCTGCCAACTCTGTTGTATGACGCTCTCCAAAGCGCTTAGTACAGAGCTCTGCACAAAGTAAGCGCTCAACTGATACTGATTGATTGATAACCACCGTAACCACCTAAACTAAACCGGCCTGCTCTTGGGCACTACCCAGATCTCCAAGCACCCCCCAAGGTGCCCATCTCCCAGAGCTGGGCTGCACCTGGGATCTCGTCTCCCCGGGACGGAGCTGGGGCACCGAGCCCAAGATGCTCTGCCCTCCCGGGGTTGGCGTTCCTAGACGGGTTGGCCCCCAGACCTGGGTGTAGGGGGATCTGGGGTTCAGCTGAGAGAAGCAGCAGCAGCCTGCACTGTCTCCCTGACTCAGGCCCACAGAACCGAGAGCAGCAGCAGGAAGTGTGAGTAAGTGATTCCTCACCCTTCTTTTTTTATGGTGTTTGTTGGGCTTTTTGTGCAGAGCACTGTACTAGGTGCTTGGGAAAGAGCCACCGCTAAATGCGGCTCCCGTGGGGCTGGCTGGCACGTGCCTGTAGGTGTGGAATGAGTCAAGGGGGCAGGATGGCAGCCCTGCTTTTGGCTCAGGCCCCCGCTCCTGAGAACTCAGTGGCTCCCAGGCCGGGGGCAGCACCCCCTCCCCCAGCCCTGGCTCGGGAGGTCTCCGCCTCCGCTGAGAGGGGTGGGATTCACCGGCTCCCCTCTCTAAATGCGGACCCCTACCGTGGGCCGGGAAGCCCATTCCCAGTGGCCCTCGTCCTCCCTCCCTGGCCCAGCCCGGCCCAGCCTTTTCTACCCATGAGTCAGGACGACGCAGAAGCAGGTGGAAAGTTTCCATCCGGGGACAGGAGTGAATCGGAAACCGCCCCGGGACAGGAGTGAGGTGGCAGTGGTGGCTGAGGGGTACTCCTGTCCATCACCTCCCCTCCAGGGGCCCCCAAACTTCAGCCCTCGAGGACCTCGGCAGTCCCCAGAACTGGGGACCAACAAGGTGCTCTCTGCCTGGCCTCCCTCCCTCCCTCAGCAGAACCAGGCCCAGGAAAGTGGCCCAGCCAGGGCCCTGGGAGCCAGAACCCCGAGGAGAGGTGGCCACGGATCTGGAGATTCGGGAGGCATCTACCACGCCATGCCCCCTGCCCCCTTCCGAGTGGAACGGCCCCACCGGGCTTGGGGTCCCCTCACTGATGAGTGGCTTTTCCTGAGCACTTCCCGTGGACAGAGCGCCGGGGACAGTCCGATACAATATACCGTCGGTAGATGCAAGCACGTCCTGCCCCGGTGGCGCCCGGGCCCCATGAGGCAGGGGCATCACCAACAAATGCTGCGGACGCCCCACCCCTGGAAGCTCATAAAGGGGGGCTGGATTGGGGACAGAACCCAATTGCTCCCTATGTACACAGACGCAGGAGGGTCTGCCGTTTAAATATCCCCCGGGAGACCTCCGGCTCCCTCCCGTCCAAGGCCCGGATCCAAACCAGCCTTGAACCCTGGGACCGGCACTGCCCGGCCGGGTTCCCAGACCCTGCCGGCCTGAGGATCTCTCTTCCAGCAGCACCAAATTCCCTTCCCAAAAACCTCCCTCCCCTCCCCAGCCCGGGCCCCCTCCCTCCTCAGGGGACTCCTAGGGCAGTTGTCAATCTTTCCAGATGATCTCATGTTTGGCCCCTACCTCGCCTACACACACACACACACACTGGGGCTTCCGGGCTCTTTCTCCCTCTCTCTCCCCCCGCCCCCGGCCCTGTCCCTCTGACGTCCTTCTGACCTCCCGCTCCCCAGCCTGCCCACCCTCTCTTCCAACTCCCAGGCTCAATCCTGCTCAGAAACAAATAATGAAGGCCAAACGTGTCAGCCGCTTCGAAGGGAAGGACTCCCCCCCACGCCCGGTCCCTTCCTCTTCTCTCCCCGGCCCCACCCCCGGCCCGGCTCTGCCAGGGGGCAGTCCGACTCCCAGCCGGCTGGTGGGGACTGGGAACGGCTCCTCGTGGCCACTCCACGCTGCCTCGGCCTCCTTCCTTATCTGGGGGCCGGAGCTCTGGACTCTTACCTTCTCTAGGTCCGTCCGGTCCCGGATCCCTCATCCCCCAGGCCCACAGACTGTCCCCAGCCCCCCAGCTCCCTGGGACATGTGGCCCCTGGTCTCTCCCCAACCCGGCTCTAACGGCGGCCCACCTCTTTCTTCTCCGCCATCTCTGCTCCGGATCCGAGAGGGCTTGGGCAACCCGGGGTCCAGCTCAGCCCTCCCCCTCCTCTGCACTTTTTTGCTGCTGTTGTTGAATGGTATCTGTTAAGTGCTTACTACTTGCCAGGCACTGCACTAAGCAATGGGTAGATACAATGCAGGGAATATCACTGTTTACTGTTGTATTGTACTTTCCCAAGTGCTTAGTCCAGTGTTCTGTGCACAGTAAGAGCTCAATAAATGCGACTGGATGAATGAATGAAGACAAGGTAATCAGGTTGGACACAGCCCACGTCCCACATGGGGCTCAAAGTCTTCGTCCCCGTTTTAGATGAGGTAAACTGAGGCCTGAAGAAGTGAAATGACTTGCTCAAGACTACACGGCGGACAAATGGCAGACTAGGGATTAGAGCCCAAAGTCTTTGACTCCCAGGCCTGAACTCTGTCCATTAGGCCGCCCTGCTTCTCTACTGCTTCTTTCGTCACACCGCGCTTCCTGCCTGGACTATCAGCCCTCCAGGCCCTAGTTCTCCCCCAACTTCACAGTCCTCTTGCGATCCCACCTCCTCTGGGAAGTCTTTCCCAGTCACATCCAAACTGCTGCTTGGAACGGTGCTCGGCATGTAGTAAGCGCTTAACAAATACCATCATTATTATTATTACCTCTGCACTCACAACCCTCTGCAGCACTTTTGCACACGGCCACTTTCGGACTACGTCCCTGAACCGATCGGCGGTAACAGAGCGCTCACCGTGTGCAAGCACTGGGCCAGCGCTGGCCAGAGTACAGTACGATAATCGTTCGATCACTCGTATTGATTCACTTATTCATTCATTCGAAAGTTCGGAAAGGGAAAGTTCGGAGCGCCTGCTGTCACTTCCCTCAAGACTGGGAATGATCCGGGAGAGGGCTACCGTCTCCGAGCAGCATCCTGCCCTCAGAGGGAAGGAGAATCCGGGGAGACTCGGGGGGCCGGGAGAGCGGGAAGGAGGGAAGGGGAGAGACTGAAGGAGTCAGAGGAGGCGAGCCCTGTCTTGCCACCAGGGGGCACGTCTGCCTTCCACATGCCGTCTTTGGGCCAGCGGGGAGGGGCCCGAGGGGACAGAGGAAGGTCCTTCCTCTCGGACAGCTGGACACGGGGACGGCGGAGAGCAGGGGGGCTGAGGGAATCACCTGCACCCGCCTTGGCACCCTGGTGCCATGGGCCAGCGGGGAGTGGCCCAAGGGGACAGAGGGAGGTCCTCTCGGGCGCCATGGGCCAGCGGGGAGGGGCCCAAGGGGACAGAGGAAGGTCCTTCCTCTCGGCCAGCTGGACACGGGGAGGGCGGAGGGGCGGAGGGATTTAGCACCCCGGCGCCTGTCACAAACCCGCCTGGTTCTTCCCAAGCCTTCGGGTCCGGAGTCCCTGTGGCACGGGGATGGAACGGGTTGGGGGGCGTCAATCAATCCGTCAGAGAAGCAGCGTGGCCTAGTGGATAGAGCCCAGGTCTGAGAGTCTGAAGGACCTGTGTTCTAATCCCGTCAGTTTTGCATCTGTAAAATGGGGATTGAGACTATGAATCTCATGTGGGACACGGACGATGTCCAACCCGATTAGCTTGTATCTCCCCCAGGGGTTAGTACAGTGCCTGGCGCATAGTAAGCACTTTACAAAAACCATTTTAAAAAAAAAATCAACTTTATCTAATGAGTGGCAGAGCATTGCACTGAGCAGTTGGGAGAGTACAAGACATTACAGTACGTAGGCGCGATCTCAGCCCACAAGGGGAGACCGATACTAAGATAAATTACTGAGAGGGGAAATGACAGAATGTAAGATTATGGTACATAAGAGCTGTGGGACTGAGGGTGGAGTGAATATCAGGCACGTGAGGAGTACAGCCCCAAGTGCTTAGTACAGTGCCTGGCACATAGTAAGGGCTTAACAAATATCATTATTATTATTATTATTGAGTGCATAGGTGACGCAAAAGGAAGGGCAAATAGGGGAAAGGAGGGCTTAGTTGGGGAATGTCTCTTGGTGGAGATGTGATTTTAGGAGGGCTCAAAAGGTGGGGAGAGCAGTGGAACATTAGATATGAAGGGGGAGGGAAACCCAGGCCAGGCAGAAGATGTGGGTAAGGGGTCAGAGGGAGGACAGATGAGAACGAGGTACGGGGGTAGGTTGGTGTTAGGGGAGCAGAAGGTGTGAGCCGGGCTGCAGTAGCGGAGCAGCGAGGTGAGGTAGGAGGGGGCTTGGAGTCAACAGTGCCAGCGAGCTGCTGGTGAGGGGTTTCCGTCGGGCTTCACCCACTAGTCCCCGGGAAAGGCCCCGGAACTCCGCTGGTAACTAGCTGGGGGAGGCTGGGGTGGAGCCAATTCCACCGCACTGGAGGTGTTGGTCAGTCCTATTTATTGAGTGCTTACTGTGTGCACAGCACTGGCCTAAGAGCTTGGGAGAGGACAACATAACAATATAACTGACGCATTCTCTGCCCTCAGTCTAGAGAGGGAGACAGACATTAATGAAAATAAACAGTTACAGATGTGTACGTAAGTGCTGTGGGGCTGGGAGGGGGGATAAATAAAGCAAGCAAGTCAAGGTGACACAGAAGGGAGAGGGAGAAGAAGAAACGAGGGCTTAGACAGGGAAGGCCTTCTGGAGGAGATGGGCCTTCAGTAAAGCTTTGAAGGCTGGGGGCAGGGGGGAGAGAGGGATGGTCTGTCGGATATGAGGAGGGAGGCCGTTCCAGGGCAGAGGCAGGACATGGGTGAGAGGTCGGCGGCAAGATAGACAAGATGGAGATACAGCGAGAAGAGATAGACAAGATCGAGATACAGTGAGAAGGTTAGCATTAGAGGAGCCAAGTGTGCAAACTGGTTGTAGTAAAAGAAGAGTGAGGTGAGTTTGGAGGTGAGGTAGTAAAATGCAGAACACTGTGTTGTGGGGAGTGGGGGGAATTGGGGAGGTTTGGATGACAGTAAAGAAGCGTGAGAAGCAGCCTGGCATAGTGGATAGAGCACAGATCTGGGAGTCAGAAGGTCATGGGTTCTAATCCCAGCTCGGCCACTTGTCTGCTGTGTGACCGTGGGTAAGTCACTTCACTTCTCTGGGCCTCAGTTCCCTCAGCTGTAAAATGGGGATTAAGACCGTGAGCTCCTCGTGGGACAGGGACTGTGTCCAACCCTATTTGCCTGTATCTGTCCCAGCGCTTGGTAAAGCGCCTGGCACACAGGAAGTACTTAACAAATAACACAATTATTACTATTATTATGAGGAGGGAGGGCGTTTCAGGCCAGAGGCAGAACGTGGGTGAGACTGAAGTACAGTGAAAAGGTTAGCATTAGAAGAGCAAAGTATACGGAAGAGGGGAAGTCCAGCCTCCACCGAGCCTGCCCTGCCCAGCTGCCTCACGGAAGAGGAACCTGCCCCATCTCCGGCTCCCCTCAGGACATGTTAAGTCCCATAAGCTCCTCGCTGAGGTCGGGGACGGAGCAGGTCTCGGGACGGAGCAGGTCTCTCCGATCCAGTCCATACTTCACTCTGCTGCCCAGATCATTTTTCGACAAAAACATTCAGGACGTGGTTGCCCATCCACCTCTACATCAAGCAAAGACTCCTCACCCCTGGCTTTAACCCACTCAATCAACTTGCCCCCCTCCTACCTCACCTCACTACTCTCCTTCTCCACCCCAGCCCACACACATAACCTTCTCACTGTACCTCGATTTCGTCTATCTCACCGCCAACCCCTCGCCCACGTCCTGCCTCTGGCCCGGAATGCCCTCCCTCCTCAAAATCGATAGACTACTCTCCCCACCTTCAAAGCCTTATTAAAGGTCCATCTCCTCCAAAAGGCCTTGCCTGAGCCCTTCTATCCTTTTCTCCCACTCCCTTCTGCATCGCCCTGACTTGCTCCCTTTATTCCTCCCCCATCTCGGCCTCAAAGCGCTTATGTACACATCTGTAATTTATTTATTTCTATTAACACCGGTCTCCCTCCTCTAGAGGGTAAGTTCATTGTGGGCAGGGAATGTCCCTGTTTATTGTTCTGTTATACTCTCCTAAGCACTTAGTACAGAGCTCTGCACACAGAAAGGATTCAATAAATACGACTCAATGAATGAATGAGAGAATGAATGTCAAGCCAAACCACGAGCCCCGGGTGGCGGCCACGGCATAAGACCATTCATCCGCTCAACCAGGTATCTCTATCCGTCGGCTAAATACCCCCACGCTCAACTGTGTTTCCCCCCACCAACCCCCTAGGGCTGGCTCTGCCTAGGGCGGAGGACCAGGAAGAGGAAGGTCAGAAAGGCCCAGGGGCTTGCTGGAATCCCCGCACGTCAATCTGAGCTGGACGTTCTGCACGTTTACCAGCCCCCCCTTTTCCCAGCCAGCGAGGCAGTCGGCTCTCTGGAGTAGAAAAGTCAGCCCGCCTCAGGACGGCCCGGACCCGTCCGGTCCATCCCGGGGTAGGAAAACACCCGTAGGGCCGCAAGAAACCCGTCTCTGTTGACTGCCTGGGAGAAATCACCGCTCAACATTTGCTTGGCATCTTTCTAGAGCAAAGCTGGGCGACCCAAACTCCGGGAAGCTTCAACTCACCTCACCACAAAACCTCCATCAGTCCACCATTTCCTGCCCCTTCGACGGCCTCCGCCGTGCCTGGGTCCGCCTGCTAAAGGAGGGGGGTGGGTGATGGGTGCAGAGAGAAAAGGGAGAGGTGCCAGGATGAGGGGGAAAGGATAACCTCAGCTTCGGAGGGCTCTGGGGTTGGGGTCGGCGGGAGGAAGACGAAGGGGAGGTCATCTGGGATTTAGGAGAGGAACGTGACCACACTGATGTCTACTTTGCGAACCGGTTCTTATTTCAGACCCTGGAGCCGAAAGACAGGTGAGAAGCAGCATGGCCTAGTGGAGAGAGCCCTATCCTAGGAATCGGAAGAACCTGGATTCTAATTCCTGCTCTGCCACTTGTCTGCTGTGTGACCTTGGGCATGTCACCTCACTCCTCTGCCCCTCAGTTACCTCATCTGGAAAACAGGGGTTAAGACCGTGAACCCTAAGCTGGACATGGACTGTGTCCAACCTGTTTATCTTGATCTACTCCAGTGCTCAGTAGAGTGTCTGGCACATTGTAAGAGCTTAACAAATATTATTCAAAAAAACAATAATAAAGACAGTTTGTGGCTGTCTTCTCTATTCTCGTTGCTGCCTCATCCCAGTTGCAGAGCCAGGAGGAAGGTTAAAAAAAAGACAGGGCAAGTTGGGCGTGCCCTAAGTCACACAGCAGGCTTCGGGGGGCAGAGTTGGATCTAGAACCTGGGCCCGTGGTTCCCGGCCCTGGGGTTCCATCGGCTAGGCTGCTCTGCTTACTGTATCCACTTCACAGACGAGAAAATTGAGGCCTAGAAAGGGCAAGCAATTTGCCCCAGCTCACCTAGCAAGCTAGGGGCCAAAAACCCCCGTCTCCTGACCCTCGGCCCGGGGTGCCTTCCACCGGCCCATCCCACCTGCCAGCACTATGCCTGTCATGCCCCTGTGGGCACATCAGGCACTGCCCCTCTGCAGGGAGCTGAAATTTAAAAAATCGCTCTGCATGAGGCTAGGGTGGGTAGAGGAGATGGCGGGGGGCTCTCCCACCTCCCCAAGTGACCCCCACATCCTCACCCAGTCGGTTCCCCCAAGCCAGGAAAACACCACCCCAGACATCAAAAACAGGAAGTAACCTGAGGCTCCAGTCCTAGATAGAGATCTGCCCACAGAACAGGCTCCGCACAGAACAGGCTCCGTCGTCATCCGCTCTGCTCAGCCCCAACCCCCTGCCGCCCCCGAACGGGAAAGGGCACATCCCACCGGGGGCCAGAGAGAAACGAGGCCCGACCTAAATGAAGGCAGGCAGAGGGGAAGACTCGCTCGCTAAGAACCGGAGGGGCGGACCACGACTCGGACCCTGAAACGGGGACGGGAGGGTGCGATGTCGCCGTTCCTGGAGGTGGGGGAGGGCTCCGTGAGGGGGCCCTTGTGGAACAATTTCGCTATCAGCTCTTCGCGGGTTGGCCAGTTGGTGCCCTGCCCCCTGGGTGCCCCCCACCCCCGCAGAGGAGGGGCGGCGGCTGGGTCTCCCCACTTCCTCTCTGGGGTTGAGAGGGCTAAAACTTGCTCTGGGCTAGGGGATCCACAAAGGCAGCGGAGGATTCCCAGAAACGCAGCAGTGTCCTTTGCCTGGACCATTGTCTGTCTCCAAACTCCTGAGTCACAGTGGGCAGGGCAGGGCAGGGCAGGGCTTCCCCCCCAGTGTGCCAAGGACACACAAACACGCAAACACATATACACACACACACCGCCTCTCCCCCTCCGGCCACCGCCACCCAGCCTGAGGTGGCAGGGTCTCACCGCCGGCCGGCCAGGGGCCCACTATCCCCTCCGTCCCCCTGGCAGACACACGCCCGTGTCCCGCCCACGACCAGCCGAGCAGGTGGGCCCAAACCCTCCCCGTCCCGCCCGCCTCGCCCCCACGTCGCTCTGCTCCATCTCGAGGCTGCCCCGGGGCCGCCCACCCGTCCGTCCGGCTGAGCTGGAGCAGCTGGGAATGCGAAGGGCCCGGGGAGGGCCAGGCGGGTGGGAGGGAGTCAGGGAGGCCCCGGCTTAGCGCCGCAGCATCTGGTGTAACCCGAGCCCGGGATTGGGGGGTGGGAAGCTGGGGCAGGGGGCTCCTCTCTGCCGCTCCTCCTCCTCCTCTTCAGCGAGGCACCGCGAACAAAGCAGGGCTGCGACTTGGGGCCTGGGAGTGCCCGGAGTGGTCCAGAGGAGCTGGCCAGCCAGGGCACGGGCCAGGGCCTAGGTCCCTCTTTCAGAGCACCCAGTGGACTGTAAGATCCCTAAGAGCAGGAATCACGTCTACTAACTCTATTGTGCTGCCCAAGCATTTATTACACTGCTCTGTACGCAGGAGGTGCTTAATAAATACCATCAACTGATTGCCAGTGCAAGGCACCTGTGGCCTCGGAGCCCCGGGCTGGCCCAGAAGGGAGGCACCCGTCGGCTCGTAGCAGCCCGGTTCTCCTGCCCGGCGGGTTGTCGGCGGGGGATGGCGCAGAGGGATGGAAGCATTGGTTCCGGCTGGGTGGGTGAGGCCGGGGTCCTTGAGCTCGCTGGAATGGCGGACGAGGTTCAGGCCCGAGGGGCCGGGAACCCGCACCGCGCTGGAGGAGCCGGTGCCCGTGCCCTCCTCCCCACCCGCCGGGGCCCCGCCTGCCGTCTGCAGTTTTATTTTAGTGTCTCCCCCTCTAGACTGCAGCTCGTTTTGAGCAGAGAACGTGTCTGTTAGATTATTTAGACGCTCCCAAGCACTTAGTACAGTGCTCTGCGCTCAACAAGCACTTAATAAATATCACCGACTGACCGACAAGCGAGCCGGTGGGCGGAGGCGGCCCATCGTGAAGCTCATACGGGCGTCGGACGGGTCCCGCCGGCGGCCAAAGTGACCGCAGCTCGTGCCCCTCTTCCTCCACCGGCGGGTGGTTGTCCCAGAAGTCGAGAAACCCCCCGGGTGTTGCGCAAGGCAGCCGGGCCTGCGGGCATCCTGACCGTTAGCTGACTGGCAGGGGAAGCGTAGACCCCCACGGTGGCCGAGTCAGAGTTGGCCTCTGCCCAGCCCGAAGAATGCCACGGTCAGCTTAGGGGCTTCCGGCTTCCCACCGCGCCCATCAGGAGAGCTACGTGGACACGCTCTCCGCCCCCTCCCCCGGTGCCCACTTAGAGGGGCAGGGCTGGCCTGGCTCGGAGCGGGGCGGGTCTGGCCCCGGATGGGCCCCCCGGCCTCCCCCCTTCCAACCACCCCCAACTCCGACCCTCTGTCAGCCTGGAAACTCCGCCCCACCCAGGTCCGATGCCCACCCGCCGATCGCCCAGGGCGAGGTCCAAGCCGGGCACCACACCGCCGGGGGTGGAGAAGGCTGCGGGAGGAGGAGGAGGAGGAGCTGGGGGAGGAGGTACCCCCCGCCACGGCCCCCCGACCCCCTCGGGGAGATTTGGGATGGAATGCGAGGGCGGCTCCCTCCTCCTCAAAGTCCCTTTTGTCTGAGTCTGCCGGTCCGGCTGTCAGGGGCGGGGGGGAGCAGGCGCTGGACAGCGGGGCATTGTGACGGCCGCGGTTTGGACTGTACCCCTAGCTGTGCCCACAAAGCCCCGGGCCTTTGCAGACAGCTGAGATTTGGTGTGGTGGGGGGGAATCAGAGGGAATGGGGCAAGGGGCCGACGATGACCAGGGTTTCCTCGTTTGGACTCTGGCTGCCGCTGACCACCCGCCACGGCTGCCGGGTGGTGCCAGCTAAGCCATCCCTCCCCGCGTTTCCCCGAGCACAGGAGCTGGAGCTGCTAGCAGGGCAGACTGGGCCCTGGCAGGGGAGGACGTCGCAGGCGACATTTCCTCAAAACGTCCCCACGGGCCAGGCACTGGGGTGGTTCCGGGATGAACAATCAATCAGTGGTATTTACTGAGCGGTCACTGTGTGCAGAGCACTGCATTAAGCCCTCGGGAGGGGGCAATATCTGACCCCGGTCCCTGTTCCGCACGGGGCTCGGGGATAGGATCCCCGGGGCCCCTCGTGAGACTACGCCGGCCCAGATGACACCGGCATGCCTGACGACCCTCGGGGGTGCCCAGGGCGTCGGGCCCACCCTGCTGAGGGTCCCCCAGCCCGCGGGCAAGCGGTACAGCGCCGGGGGCGAGCGGTACAGCGCCGGGGCCGGGCGGTGAGGTGGAGGCGGGAGCCCTAGGGGCTGCCCGAGCCACCAGCCCAGAGTCTCCCAGCCCCAAGCTTGGCCCGGTCACTGGTCACCGGGCGGCGCCCGGAGGGGAGAAGGCAGAAGAGGCCGCCTCCACGCCCGCCGCGTCTCCCGGCCGTCCGGAGATAACAGAGCGGCCGGTCCGGGGAGCCAGGAGTTCGGAAGACGCCGCCTTATAAGGAAGTTTGGCTCAGCCTGCGTGGGCTGGCGGCGCCCGGAGCCCAGAGACGGGGCAGCCCCTTGGAGTCGGGCTCCCCGGGGTTGGTCGGGCTCCAAGTTCCCAGGAGGGATCTCTCTGAGGGCCTGGGGGGGGGGGGCCAGTAGCCCCCGGGGAGGAACGGGGACAGGAGAGGTGCCCACTTTCCTGGCGGGCTGTTGGGGGGACAGGCTGGGTAAATGAGGATGTGGAGATGTGGAGTCTTAAGAAAGGAAGGACGGGGTTGGGTTGGGGGTCGTCCCCATTCTCCGGGCCCCCCATCTTGCCGCTCCCCAGAGTCAGGACCCAGCAGCAGCCCCACGAGCCCACCGTAAAGCAGAGACACAGAGGCAGGCAAGCAGGCCAGAGGGGGGCCCAGATCCCCGCGCGCCAGGTAGCCGAGGGCCGGGAGGAGCCGATTCCCCTCCCGGGGGAGAGGAGGCAGGGCCCAAGCAGCAGCCGAGGAAGCGGCCCACCCAGGGAAGGTCCGTCCACGGGAAGGAGACGCTATAAACTCCTCGAGGTCAGGGACGGTGCACCCTGAAGGCGGCGCTCCATCCCCGACCCACCACGCCGCACCACCCAAGTACCACCGCCCCCGCTCCCTCCTCCCGACACGGTGGCGCTCTGTATTGATCGTCGCCCCTGACGTTTATGTTTTTAACCTCCTCTTTCCTCCTCCCCGGTTTACATTTGGACTGGGAGTCCCTTGGGGGCCAGGGCCTCTCTCCCCTCTGGGTACCACCTTCCCAGAGTCCGGTACAGCGCCGCACACGGTCGGCCCGTGACAGACGCCCATCACCGTCGCTCTGTAACCAGGAGCTCGGCCCGTCCCAACGCTGATGCCGGCGATGGGGCTGTGTGGGCCAAAGGGCGTTTCGAGGTGGCGGGGGGTGGTGGAAGGGGGACGGGGCCGACATGACCTGGAGGAGGGTGAGGGGAGAAGACGAAGGCCCGGGCCACGGTCTCGAGCCAACTCCCCAACTCCCCTGCCCCAGGAGTGGTCACTGGCCCTTGAGGGTGGGGCGGTGGGACCGCATCCCAGCAGACCGAGCCGGGCTGACAACTCTGCCACAGCCACCGCCGCCGAAGGGAGGTGAAATCCACCCAGAACGTAACCCGGGCCGCGGCCCATGAGAGCCGCTTATAGGGAGGAAGCTGTGCCCCCGACCCCCTGCACTTGCTGGGAATCCCCTACCTCCGGGCTTCTACTCAGGGACACAAGGACGCCCGTGGTCCCATGTGACCAGTGCTGGCCTCGAGGGCTGGAAGGGACAGGACGGGAAGTCACGGGAAGCCTCGGAGATTCTGGAAGGGACCTGTTGCGGGGAGGGCAGGTGGCAGGGGATGCAGGGCAGAGCAGAGTTCGAGGCCCTGGAGACTTAACGGGCCAGAGAAGACCCTGCGGGACCTGGGTGAGGAAGGGGAACGGCATGCTAGCCTTCTGGACCTCCATTCAAATTGGGGGAGTGGCTGGAGGGAGTGGGGAGAGCTCCTCTCGATGCTCCGAGCCTGCTTCCCACCTAGCTTCCACCCCTGCAACTCAGGCCCCGGGGCCCGCAAGGCATCCCAGAGCTGCCCAGACCCGGTTCGAACGGCACCCAAAGTCAGGACACGCTTGCGGCCCGATCGATAACAACGATAATAAACAATCGGCGACCGGTGCCTTCCCTTCAACCCTTACTCCGGGACCGGCATCGTGCCGAGCGCCAGGCCACAGAACAGGGGAACTATAGGATGGAACACGGCCCCCCACCTCACCCAGGGAGATGGGGAGACAGGGATCTTCTCCCCATTTGACAGCAGGCCCGGAGAGGAGAAACGCACGGGCCAGGGTTGCCCAGCGGGCCAGGACCAGAACCCGAGTCCCCTGACCATCAGCCTCGTGCCGCCGTCCCCTCTCTTGGGGCGCCACCGGCGGCCCCCCACAGCCAGCCCTGCCTCTATCCGCTCGACCCCGCCTCCCGCCCCAGTCCCCGCTACTCACCCTCGTGACGCTTGGGCAGCGCCTCGGGCTCCACGGGCGCCTGGGGCTTGAGTTCGGGCTGAGACGGCGCGGTAGGGCCGGGGTCTGAGTTCTCCGCCGTACGTCCGGGCGGGGCGGGGCCCTCCGGCGGCAGGGGTGACGGCTTCGGGGCCGGGGCCTGGGCCTCGGCCCTCCTGGCGGCCCCGTCGGCGGCCTCGGGCTTGCGCGACGGCGGCAGCGGTTCGGGGATCTTGGAGGCCGGGGCATCCATCCTGCGTGGCCCCGGCAGCTCCGAAGCCTTGACGAGGGTGATCTCCGTCCTGCGGGGGGGCGGCTCCGGCGTCCGGTGTCCCGGCGCCTCGGCGCGCTTGAGGCCGAAGCGGGACAGGCTGGCACTACCGGCGCCCTCCACCTGCTTGGAGGAGATGTCGATGGAGATCTCTGTCCGCCGGGACACGGGCTCGGCGGACTTGGGCCCGGGCGGCTCAACCCGCCTCAGCGCCGCCTTGGGGGACCTCTGATGGGGGACGTCCACATGGCGGCCGAGGGGCTCGGCGGGGGGCTTGGCGCCCGGGTCCTGGAACTTGTGCGTGGAGCTGGCGACGGCCGTGCGCAGCAGGGGGGGCTGGGTCCGCCGCGGCAGGCTGGACGAGTTGGGGGCCTCGACCTCCTCGACCTCAAAGGACCTCTTCAGGGCTGGAACACAGGACAGCAGAAGGGGGAGGGCAGGTCAGTGCGGGGCCCGGACCCTTCCCAGACTTTCCCCTCTCCGTCCCCGACTGTCCCTGAGGTGACCCGACACAGGCCGCACAATACCCGACTCTCCCCTCTTCACGCCTAACTCTCTCCTCCCATGACCCAGGAGGGACCATCCAGCATCTCTGACTCTCCCCGCCCGACTCTCCTCCCTGCGGTAATCTACCACTGACCCTTCAACACCTCTCGGTCTCTGACTCTTCCCACCCTAATGTGGCCCCTCTGACACCCTTGGCTCCCTCACCTGATCCAACACGGACCGCCCGACACCCCCGCCTCTCTTCTCTTCGTCCCCGACTCTCCCCCCAGTGACCCAGCACGGCTCATCCCACGCTCTCAGCTCTCCCGTCTCCATCTCCGACTCTCTCCCCGAGTGACCCGACGAGGACTATCCCACACTTCTGACTCTCCCCTCCCCATCCCTGACTTTCCCTCAGTGCCCCTACAGGACCACCCCACACGCCAGTGGAGACGCTGCGTTCTCTACGGGCAGCATCCCGCCCTTCCCTCGGCCACCTGCCGCTTGGCACCCGAGCCCACCGCCATGACTATCGCCGAGGCCCCGGGGGGGCCGGAGGGGAGGAGGAGGTCCGCTTCTGTGCACCGAGGGGTAGGGACCAGCCCGACCCCGGCACACATCGGGGGCGCGTGGTGGCCACTCTCTGTGACGACAAGTGGCGGCTGCCATTTGGCCCAGCTCCACCCACACGGTGGGAGCCCGGCAGCCACGGCTCCCGCCAAATGCACCTTGGGTCCTCCCCCCACGAGGTAACCCGCCCCTCCCCAAGCAAGGACGGCGCAGAGCGGCGGCGACAGGAGGGGGTTTGGGGGCGATGCCTGGGAGAAGAGGCTGGCGGCCACCACTGGGAAACTCAGCAGAGAGCATCCGGCCATACTGGCTTACCCGGAGGACAGAGGAGACCGCCACCATGGTCCCGCTCTGGGCTGGGGGTGGTGGGGGGTGGTCAACACAGGGGCTACCGCACTGTGGGCAGCAAAGGGTCTCTTGGGGTTGTGGGGGGCAGGAGATACTAAACCCTCCTTCAGCTACCCTTCTCAGGGCTTCCAGGCCCGTGGACACCACCACCTCCACTCCCAAACAGCCTCTCCATGTCCATCGGAACCCTTGGCCCCGGGGCTCCCGGCCATCCACCTCCTCCTCTATCCCATCCTGCCCCAGCTCAACCCGCATCCGCCCGCTCGGGTCTCCCCCAGGCCAGCGCACGGCCCGTGTGGGTCTCCTCTGGGTATGGGGCGTGATGAGAAGCCACCACACGCACAACTGGGCGGATGAGGCACGGGGGCCACGGGGCGGCTCTTCTCCACGGGGTTCGTTCATCGGAAACCTGACCCCCGCATGACCGGAGAACCGACGATACTCCGCTCTGCCCCCTGCCTGGAACTCTCCCCAATCCCCACTTGAATCACTCAATGCCCAACGCCCACATTTTTGAAGCCTCCAAAAAAGTCACACCTGCCAGGAGGCCTTCCCTGACTAATCCTCACCTCCCCAGGTACACCATCCCACAGTGTCATTACCGCATTTATTAAGCACCTACTGTGTGCTGAGTGCTAGGGTAGACACGAGGCTAGCCCTGCCCCACATGAGGGGGCTCACAATCTCTCTTCTCTCATTTTCCAAGTGAGGAAACAGAGGACCAGGGAGGTGAAGTGACTTACCCGAGGACGTACAGCAGGCCGATGGGAGAGCTGGGTTTAGAACCCAGGTCTCCCAAATCCCTTTCCTGAGCAATCGTAAGCCACCTTCATCGTTCATGTGTATATCTGCCTATTTATTCCATTGTGCTCTATTTATTTATTCCGTTTATTTATTCCTTTTTGGCTTACTTTTGTTTTCACCAGTTCGTGTGTGTTCTCTCCCTCTCTCCCCTAGTTCTTATGTTTACTGTACAGACACAACCCAGGCCTTCCTGTCTCCTGCCCTGAACCGTCCACTCCTCAAGGTCTGGAGCGGAGTCTCCTGCTTTTATCGTATGGAGGACACGGAATGCGGAGCACCGTACGGGGCACCTGGGATCGTACGAAGCAGAAGACGTGCGTGCTCCCAAGGGCCTGGTACAGGGCTCGGTGCCCATTGGGTTCTCAAACGACGGAGAGGACGCGGAGGATCAAGTCTAAGCCTCTGGGTTTCCTCATCTTCAGTCCTCAGTGGATACACCCACAGCTGGAGGCCCCTAACAGGCTTGGAACATTTCATCACCACCTGGTGAAACATTTAGTAGGGGCCTTGCTAAGTGCTGGAGTTGAATCTAGGTTATCCCGTGGGACACGGGCCCTGGCCCACGAGGAGCTCCCAGCCTGATTGGAAGGATTGCCTGCTCTGTCTCCACCCCCTTTCCGTCCTCCTCGGCCTTCCCTTGTGCCTATCTCCCTCTGTTTGTTGAAAGTCTTCCCTAGGCCAGGGCGCTCTGAGGAGCCGGGCGGAGGGCGGGGGGCCGGTGGGGGGAGTGGAGGGACGGAGGAAGAGCGAAGGCTTTCAGGAAGCCAACCGGTCCAAAAGAGAAAACGAGAGGACTTAAAAATAGCTGAAGCCGAAGAAAGCCAGGCAAAGGGAAGTCGGCAAACAGCGCGTGCCCCTCTCGGGCCCGGCTCCCGGCGGCTCCCGGCTTCCTTCGGGGAAGCGAGAGCTCGATAAAGTTCAATCCAAAGCAAGGCCACCGGGAAGGCCTGGATACAGGCACGGGGGTGGGAGCGGGGGATCCGCTCCAAGCCAGCCCAGGATCTCCAGCCTTGGGCAGAAGGCCCCGGCTCAGGTCCCGGTTCTCGAACAGCCCGGGACTTCGGGAGGCGGCCCCGCTCCGGTCCGGTTCTCGGCCAGCCCGGGACCTCGACAGAAGTCCCCGACTCTAGACTCGGTAGCGTCTGCAACTCCGTATTTTGAAGGATGGCACGGGACCAGTGGGACAAGGCAGTGTCAAGAAAGCATTCCTCTGCCCGCAACCCCGACCCCCTTCCCGCCGCTCAGCTCGGGCCTGCCCTCTGCCCAGGGGTCCAGAGCATATGCCAGGAAGTGAGCCTGGAGCTGACCCCGTGACAGGAGAGTAGCGAGGTCGGGCCGGCAAGCAACCTTGCCCAGAGACCGCATCTCTGCTCTCCTTCCCTCTGCCCTTCTTCCCTCCCTCCCTCCGTCCCCTTGATTGCTCCTCCCAGAGTGCCGGGCTCAGCCCCACGCAAATCCGAAACCCTGCTTCATTTTGGCATCCGAAAGACACGCCACTTCAGGTCGCCGAGTGCTGGGAATCACCGGCACCACCGGCCCAGGGTAAACAAAGGCAAGAACCATCTGGAAACCGGGCTCTCCTCCGGCCCAGACTAGATTCCCTGGGACCAGTACATTTCAGTTTCGTTATTTATGAGGTGACCGAGGCCTCGGACCACCTGACTCGCCCGGGGGGTCAGAGGGGGTGGCGGGGTGAGGCGAGAAAGTATTCGACCATGGAATATTTGCAAGCGCCGGAAGGGAGGATTCTCCTCGCTACCTTATGGGAGAGTGAGATTCTGTGCTGCCGGTGAGACAGGAACGAGAAAGCAGAGCCTCTGTGACGATTTTCCAGAAGAACCCTGAGAAACCCCAGAGGGTCTCCTGGTCACCTGGGGAACCAGAAAAGCTGCTCTCCTTTCTTGGTCACAGATGGAACCCCAAATCTGATTTCAGGTGCAGAAGGAGACCCACAAGCCCCCAACTGGACTCCAAAATGCCTGCTTAGCCACAGAAAGGCCAGGAGATGCATAGCAGTATTCAATGTCTGCCTGAAAACCCTGCAGATAGCTTTGCAGTTAAGAATAAATTTACCAGCCTGCCCACCACCCCAACTTCGCCTTCCTGCCGATTCATTCGGTCACTGACTGACTATAAATCTGTCAGGCGATGGGACTTACTCTTTGGAGACTAGCTGGAAGTTGGGTGGGAGGGGGCCCAGAAGGGGGTCTTGCCTGGTCATTTTCGCCAATTTTCTAAGATGTTGGATGGATCCTGACCTCTTGGTCCCCCCCGTCCAGAGGATGACTGCAATACCTTGCTGGGGAGGCTGACCGGGTCAGGGAGAAGTCCACACCACAAACTCAGTCACTCCCTTCCTCAATCAATTCGTCATACTTACTGAGCACTTATTGTGTTCAGAGCACTGTACTAAGCATTTGGGAGAATACGATATATCAGAGTTGCTAGGTCCCCATATGCTAACAGTGAGCTCACAGTCTAGAGAGGGAGACAGACATTAATATAAGTAAATTACAGATATGATAAATAAATTACATATACGTTCACACATCCCCTGAAGGGGGTCACCTTCCTACAGACTCTGCAAATGAACACTCCCCCCGCCCCCCGAGCCAGTTGCTTCACTCCGGCCTCCAAGATGACCCTGTTGCAGCCCATCCTCTCGCCAGCGCCTGTCAACACGTGACCTTTGGCTCGGCCGGCGGAAACAGCCCCCCAGGGAGTCGGGATCGGGGCATCAGCCGCCACTCGGCACCCAGGCCCCATGAAGATATTGTTGTGTGGTACTCTCCCAAGCGCTCGATACAGTGCCCTGCACATGATAATCACTCAATAAATACGACAGACTGATGGATTTAGGAACCGTCACCCAGAGACCATCGCTCCCAGAAACGCCTGCTTCCCCAGACCCCGGACACCAAAACGCACTGTCTGATCCGAGGCCATTTCTGGCAAGTTCCGGGGAAGCCTGACAAGCGTAGCCCTTTCCCCGAAGCGTCGGCCGGGCCTCCGCAGAGAACTGATAATGACGACGGTATTGAGTGCTTACTACGTGCCAAGCCCTGTGCTAAGCACCAGGGGTAGGTACAAGATCATCAGATCAGAACCAAGTCTCTGTCCCAGAAAAGACTCCCAGACCTAGCCAGGTGGGAGAGCAGGTTTCGTTCTCATTTCCCAGCTGAGGAAACGAACTCGCTGGGAAGCTGAGTATCCAGGTGTCCTGGCTCTCGGCCCCGGGCTCTTTCCACTAGGCCTCGCTGACACATTATAAAACACCACCCTTCCTCCTTCCAACTTCAAGCCAATCCCCTGCATTTCAGTCTTAGCCTCTGAACCGAAAAGCTCTCAGCTCTTCCCCAAGTTCCTTCACTTTGGGGCTGGCTTCGTTGTCTAATCAATATGGTACTCTCAGCTGCTTTAGCTCTGGCTTTTTTTTTTTTTAAATAAGGGTCCGAATTCTCCCACTGTCAGTTTCCCCTCCCAGAGCAGAGGCAGTAGACAGGAGGATATTGTGAAGAAAACAACCGCCCCCATCCCCGTCCCGTCCCCCAAAAGGTGAGGAGTCAAATATCAGGGGCATCCGGTGCCGACGGAGGCCCCGCCATCAACTACCCGGAACCCAGGGGAGGAGGCAGCTGGGACTCTGTGGCCCCAGGAGGGCCGGCAGATGGACTTGGGCTTAATTACAGAGGGGGTGATCCCGGGCGGCCAGAGTTCGCCCTAGGTCAGAGCGGGACCGGGAGGGTGGGCCGGCTCTCCGCCCCTGGAGTCCGAGAGGCGGGCCGGGTTTAAGGCTCCTTCCAGGTTCCCGCTCCGTGCCCCACCCCTCTCCTCTACCCAGACCCCAAGGAAGGGCACGGGGATTGGGGGTGCCCGGGTGGGGCTCCTGCCCGCCCTGCACACCTCCAGATGGACACCGACAAAGACGCAGCCCTAGTTTGATCAACTCCCCTACGCGACAAGCATCTCAAGGGCAGGGATGGGGCCTACTGACGGTACTGTGTGACTGTGGGCAAGTCACTTAACTTCTCTGTGCCTCAGTTCTCTCATCTGTAAAATGGGGATTAAGACTGTGAGCCCCACGAGGGACAACCTGATTCCCCTATGTCTACCCCAGCGTTTAGAACAGTGCTCGGCACATAGTAAGCGCTTAACAAATACCAACATTATTATTACTGAACTCACCCAAGCGCTTAGCCCAGTGCTCTGCAACCAGGAGACTGGAAGATCCGTAAGGACTGGGATACTGTCTCCTAATGCTCTTGGACTCTGCCGAGCGCCCAGTACGGTGCTCGGCACCCAGTAGGTGCTCAGTCAATATGACTGATCAACATAACCTAATCACCCTACAGGTTATGTCAATGGCCCTTCCGACCCAGTCGTCTGTCCCCAGGGCAACAGGATGTATGGCGGCTGTCCAGACATTGCCCACCTTGGCTAGGAGCCCATCCACCTGCATCCCCTCCCCTCCCTGGCTTTCCCTCCGGTGACCCATCACGGACCGCCTGTCCACAGATTAATCCTGATCCCTTCTGGGCCCGCGAGAGCCGGCTTGGGGGCCGTGTCCCGAAGCCTGCTCTGCCCTTCTGAATGCTCACTGGGGGTGGGGAGAGTTGAAAGAGACCCCTGACCAGCCCGGCCCGATTTTTTTTATGGTATCTGTTACGCGTTTATCATGTGCCAGACACTAATAAGCCCTGGGGCAGGTACGAGATCATCAGGTTGGAAACAGTCTGTGTCCCACATGGGGGCTCCCAGTCTTAATCCCCATTTTACGGAGGAGGGAAGTGAGGCCCAGAGAAGCGACTTGCCCTAGGCCACACAGCGGACAGGCGGCGAAGCCGGGATTAGAACTTGGATCTTTCTGGCTCCCAGGCCCGGGCTCTATCCACTTGGCCACGTTGCTTCTCTTCCCATTGGAGGCATCCTCGGGAAGAATCCTTCTCAGTAGCGGTCTGCCCTCACCCGTGAGGAACAGGCACCGTGTTAGACTAAACTATTCTGAGCCGCCCCGTTCTCCGTGGTATTTCCCGGTGGGTGCTCATTCATTCTCTGGGTCTCCCCCAGCTCCCCCCTTCAGCTTCTTCCAAGGGTCTCCTCCCACCGCCCAGAGGAGTTCCTTTCTCGGCTACTGATAACCTCTGACCCGGGCCTGGGCCCTTCCCAGCTGAGGCCCTGCCAATCATCACTGACCCCGGCAGAGGAGCCCGCCCAGGGGCCAGACTCCCACCTTCCCTGGCGCTGCCGGGTTCCGCCCCAGCCGGGACGGCCCGCCGCCACCCCCCACCCTCCCCTGGACCCCTCCCCAATCCCCACCCAGGCACGCCGGGCCCCCTCCCGGAGGGCCTGGAGGGGGAGGCTTCCTCGAAACACCTCTGTCATTCGAGAAGCAGCGTGGCGTAGCGGATTGAGCCCGAGTCAGAAGGTTGTGGGTTCTAATCCCGGCTCTGCTACTTGTCTGCCACGTGACCTGGGACAAGTCACTTCACTTCTCTCGGCCGCAGTTATCTCATCTGGAAAATAGGAAGTGAGACTCTGAGCCCCACATGACACAGGGATTGTGTCCAACCTGATTTGCTCGCATCTACCCCAGCATTTGTACAGCGCCTGACACAGGGTTAAGTGCTTAATAATAATATTTGAGCGAACGGGCAAAGGGGCGACACCCAAGGTGAAATCAGACCACTGGCAAGAAAGACTCAAGTCAGGGTCCGGATGGAGGCAGGGGGACCTGCGGGGAAGAGGCTGGGGCCCAGAGGCCGCAAATCTGGATTCCAGTCCCGCCTCTGCCACTGGACCGCTGTGGGACTTCAGGCAGGTCACTTGGCCTCTCTGGGCCTCAGTTTCCTCATCTGTGAATTGAGGATAAGTTACCCGTCCTCGTTCCCTCTTAGACGTTGAGCCCCGGGTGGGGCTGGGACCGGGTCCCATCTGACTGTCCTGTACCCACCCCGGTGCTCGGCCCACACAGCTGGTGCTGAACTGACACCGAAATAATGGAAAATTGATCCCAGAGGCTCCTCCTGTCCGACTACTGGGTGCCGCTCGTGGCTGGAGGCCGGGGAGAAGGCGGAACGGAGTGTGAACTTTCTGGGCCCCTCCCTCCCCGCCCAGTTCTCCTCTGCATCCAGGTGCTCGCTCGCTTTCCACTCTACAGCCCCACCAGCTCCAGAGAGTCCTGTGGGGAATCGTAAATCACTGTCGGAGGGAGAGTCAAGGCTCAGCGTGCTTAGCTAAATCCCGACCCGCCCAGTTCCGCAGCCACGCCGTCGTCTTGACGCTGTTTGGCTACGACGCGAGCCGGGTCTGACCCGACCCGCTCCCCTGAGGACCCCTGGCTAGATCCCACGCTTCGGTGGTACCCTACGACACAGAGAGCGCCCTGGTGGGCAGGAGGCTACAGGGAGTCCGCCCCAGGGTCCCCAGGCCCAACCACAGACCGTGCTAAGATGTGTCCGGCGCCGCGCTGCCCCACGGTGACGCAAAGGTCCCGTCTACCGATGGACCGACACGGGGGCCCCATCCACGCCCCGCCGCAGCCGTCTGACCTGGAGTTCCTGACGAGGACCTCGGGGGTGTCCTCGGCCGGCCATCTCCACATCCTGGGTAGTTCTGAGCTTGCATCTACTTCGACGATTACTATCACCCTTGCTCCGCTGTCAGAGCCCAGAGGAAGGGGAAAGCACTAATTGGGCAGGGAGGGTTGGCTGCTTTGCCTGCTCACTGGTTTGCAAGCCTCTTGATCTTGTCTATTACCCCCACCCAACTCCCCCAAGCGTCGAGTTACGGTGCTCAATAAATGCCACTGATCGACTGATGGTGAACCACCAAAGTCTCCCAGGCACTTAGTACGGTGCTCAATAAATATCACTGATTTTGACTGCCGGCGAACCGGTTATCACACTCTTCTAATCGGTCGGTAATAGTGATTGAGATCCTGCTGCGTGCACAGCACTGGTCTAAACACTTGGGAAAGAACAACAGAGTCGGCAGCCGTGACTCCTGCCCCCATTCTACTTCTGGGGTGCAGAGCACTAGACTAAGCCCTTGGGGGAGAGTCCGGTAGAGTTAGTCGACACAAACCCTGCCCTCAAGGAACTGCCAGTATAACGTGGGTGATATTAGACACTGAAACAATTTAGAGATGGGGGAAGACTTGTATATGACTTAGCCCTTCAGAAATAAGGTTTCTCTCTCCAATAATGAAGCTATCAAGTTTAGCACCCCTCGCGGGCCGTCTCCCAGGCTGCTGGTCAGAAGACCTGGATTCTAAACCCCCTCTGCCACTCGTCTGCTGCATGACCTTGGGCAAATCACTTCACTTCTCTGTGCCTCAGGTACCTCAGTGGAAAATGGGGATTAAGATTGGGAGCCCCATGTGGGATAGGGACTGTGAGCTTGTACCTACCCCAGAGCTTAGTACAGTGCCTTGCATAGAGTAGGTGCTTAAGAAATACTATTTAAAAGAAAAAAGAGGCAGGCACCTATTTGCAAGTCACTTTTCCACACACACAAGCTAATGTTAACGCCGGCTAACCCAGGGTGTCCTGTCCCGGGCACGGATCCAAGGGCCGGGAGCACCCCATCTTCCAAAGGAAAACACGCCAACCTCCCACCGGCTCCCTCAGCCCGCGCGGTAGGAGGAGTTCCCTTCGGACGCTCTCGGGTCCAAGGCGTTGGCCCGCAAAGTTTTTCCACACGAGCTGAGGGAGCCACATGCTGTCTTTGGAGGAGGAGAGCTGCCCGCTGACCCAATGGGCCAGGTGGCCAGCCGGGAACCGAGCTGCGCTTCCAGACCCCGGGGCCCGGGAAGGCAGGCGGAGGGTCGATTTTGGAATCCAGCTCCGGGGAGGGTGGGAATCCAGCCCGCTTTTTCCCCTGTGCTCTCAGCAAGCCAATTAACAAGGCCTGGGTCAGCGGCCCCTTAATGGGCGCCCCAGGCCAGCAACATCTGCTGGAGTGAACCCCGGGAGGGGAGGGGTAGGGCGGCCAAGGAGGCGGGGAGGGCAGAGAGAGCACAAAGGGCGGCCTGGGTACACGTGTCCCAGGCACACGCGGCAGCTCCCCGGTCCAGGGCCCAGGTGGCGGTGGCCCCGCACCCAGCTTCCAGCTGGTCTGCCCCGCCCCGCCCCGGGTCTGCGGTTTTCCATGCCCGCCCACCCACCCTCCATCCGGCTGGTCGGGCGGCGGAAGCGATTGGGGATTTTGCTGGGGCGGGGGGGCGAGTAAGGAGAAGTTCTGGAATGAGAACGGGGTGGTTTTGTTTTGATTTTTTATGGTATTTGTTAAGCGCTTCCTATGTGCCAGGCATTGTACTAAGTGCTGAGGTAGATAAAAGTTTATCAGTTGGATTCAGTCCCTGTCCTACATGGGGCTCACAGTCTTAATCCCCATTTTACGGAGGAGGTCGCTGAGGGCCTGAGAAGTGAAGTGATTTGCCCGTGGTCACACAGCAGAAAAGTGGCCCAAGAACAGGGGGATTAAAGGGAAAGAGAGGGAGAGAGGGAATATGTGTGTGTTTGGGGGCTGGGGGAGGCAGGGAGAGGAGGAAGGGCACACCCTCCCTGATCTTGGGCCCTGAGGACTCCCGTCTCCACATTACATTAGGGTGGGTGGCGCCATCACGTAACACTGCGGACAGGGGGGTTCATTCGTGTCCTCGCTCGGGTCACGTGGACCCCAGGGCTCAGACCCCCGTGTCCAAGATGTCCAGCCAGGGGCCGGAGGGTGACTCTTCTCCCTCTCGTCCTTGGGATTGGGACTAAGCCAGCCCCACAAGCCCAGGGAGTCGGGGCCCGGAGCCAGGCTTCTTGGGCCACGAGCTCCACTGAGGGGCTGGGAAATCAGAGGGTGGGTATCGGGAGGGGGCGAGGCCACGTGCAGGATGGGCGAGGGTGGACCCTGGGTGCTCCCCCAATCCCACCCCAGGGGTGACCACAAGAGTGAAGAGTGACAGCTGCACAGATAGGCTCGGAGAGAATGGGGACCCTCCCCCAGGTCGCCCAGTGGGGGAATTGGGGCCTGAAATCCAGAGTCCGGGGGGGTCCCTCCATAGTTTTCGTTCACCTTCTTATTTACCCTGAGGGGAGGGGCTGGGGGAACAAGGAGGGCTGGCTGGCAGGCAGGCAGGGACTCCCTTGAAGCAGGTATGACTGCCACAGCCAGGTCACCCCCCCAAGGCCAATCGGAGACCTGAGAACTGGACCGCAGAGGTGTGAGGGGCCCGGCCATTCCCTCTGCTCGGGAGAATCCACGCCTGCTGCCTTGACTTGCCCAGCCTCCTTGGGTCCTCGGCACTGCATCTTCTCATCTGGTCAGAGGAACGGGAGCCCCGGGTCACGGGGCGGGCGTAAGCCCCGGGACGGACTGCGGCACCTCCCCTTCGCCTGGTTTCGGAAGCTTCCGGCAGCACATCCCCCACCGCCCACCCCCCAGAGAAAGTGAGCAACTTAGAGGACAAGTGATGTGTGTGGGGTAGGGAGGGCGCAAAGAGGGGGGGCTTGCGTGTCAGGGGGCTCCGGCCCACCTTAGCTCAGCCTGCGGAGCTGCGGGTTCGGCCGGGGGCCGGAATCCTCCCAAGAGGCCCGGAGCAGGTGCCGAGGATCTCCCTTGCCCAGCTGGGATCCGGCTCCACCGTCTCTTGGGGACGGAGGGCAGGGGGAGGGCATCTCGCTGCTGCCGCTGCCAAACTCTCCCTGGCACCGTTCCGTGCTCCGCCCGCAGGAGGGGCCGAGGAAGCCCCGCAGTCCGACGGACCACTCGCCCCAAACCCAAGCCAACGTCCGCTCCGTCCTATGTTGCCCTGCCAACCCCCGTGCCCCCAAGCTCCTCATTTCGAAAACCTGACCGCACCGAACATCGGAAAGATGGTGCCAATCCGGCTGTTCCCGCCGCCCGCTGCTTCGAGAGCCAGTCTCACCTCTAGTAAGGCCGGGCTTACTGCCCAAGAAATTAGCTGTTGGTGGTAATTGGTGGGCGTTCACTAGGTGCTGGGAGGAGGAGGTTGGGCACGGTCCTTGTTCAACTTGGGCCTCCCAGTCTAATTATGGCGCTGGGCTCTCTGGGGGGCATTTCTCAACGTCAACAGTTGGCATGGAGAGCCTCTGGGGGGAGGGTACTCTCCTAAGCACTGGAAGTAAAAGATACGGTGCCAACCCACCCAGAGCTCACAGTACCTAACCGGAGACGGTAAGGTATAAAGTGACAGATAGACCGTAGTTTTTATCGAAGGGAAGCAGCGTGGTCTAGAGGAAAGAGCTCGGATCTGGGACAGGACCCAGGTTCTCAACCCAACTTTGCCACTTGCCTGCTGTGTGGCTTGGGGAAGTCACTGCACTTCTTCGGGCCTCAGTTTCCTCATCTGTATAACGGGAATTCAGGACCTGTTCTCCCTCCTACTTGGACCACATGAGCCAGGGAGTCTGACCTGATAATCTCGTAATTTACCCCAGAGCTTAGTACAGTGCTTGGCACACAGTAAGCAGTAATACAAGAATCACAATAATAATAATAATAATCATGATTAAGGCGCAGAGGTGGCTGCTGGGATATTACAGGGAAGATGATGGATATTGATGGGGGAGGAGGGAAAGTGTCCCAGGTGGGCTTTAAGGGCTGGGAGAAGACAAAGATGTCATAGAGGCAGCGTGATATCTATGCCCCGTCCCCTCAAAAACACCCACCCAAGGGACAGGGGACCCTGCCTAATTCCCACTTGGGTACTCTAACCCACCTCTTAGTCCAGTGCCCTGCCCACAGTCAACACTCAATAAATACTATTCCTGTTACTTCCAATGTGGAACCTTCTCTAACCCTGAGGACCAAGCTGGGCACTCAAGGGTGCTCAGCAAATAGCCAGGATGGACTGGGGCCCCCTCAGCAGCCCCTCTAGCGGGGGCAGGGACAGGAAGCGTGAGGTGTGAGAACTGGAGAAAGGTGTCATCCACCAGGTAACACAGTACCCAGCTCCCAGTCTCCAGGACACCGCAGTAGGCTTGAAGGCAGCCGGGCCCCTCTCTGGGGAAACTGACGAATCGTTGGCCAGGGAGAGAGAGACGCCCGAGGGCTGCTGCGGTCCCCGCCCGCCAGCCTGGCATCCCGCCACGCTCTCGCCGCTCCCCGTGGTGGCGTCACTGCCCTGGCCTTGCCCGGCATTCACAGGATGCCGTCGTTCAGCCGCTCCGCCCCCCGGGTGCCCGGGATCTGTGGGGGTCGAAGTGGCCCGGGGTCATGTCCAGGACGAGAACCACCGTGGTTCCGGCTCTGGGGAGGGTGACCGGACCGGGATCCCCATGGGCCACGACCTCACTAAGGCGGGGAGCTTGGGGGAAGGGGCCAGGGTCACCCGGCTGCTTATTGGAGGACCACCTCCACCCCTCCAAGCCGACCATCTCCCATCGCATCAAAGACGCCGGCACCGGACGACCCGAGGAGACCTCTGTTTGACCCCAGCAAGTCAGTCATCCTAGGAAGGGCCTGGCCATGGCCGTAGGCCACACAAACTGGCTTTCTGGCATGTCCTCGTGGGTCTTAAGACAGGCAAACACATGCAAAAGATACATAACGTGCCAGTCTCCCCATCACATTCAACTCTCTCCCCCCGGCCCTACCCACTCTCTTCTCCCACCGCACCCCGGCTCACATTCTGCTCCCTCTCAAGCTCAACTTTGCCCTCTCTCAAATTTCGAGCCTTTGCTCCGTGCCCTGGCTCTCGCCCTTCCTCCTGCCCAAAACTCTCTTCCTCCTCCAAGCCGCCAGACCGCAGTTCTCCCCGCCCCCAAAACCCTTCCAAACTACCACCTCCTCCACGGGGGCTTTTCCTGATTCATTTTTCTTGCCCCCTCGTGGTCACATCCTCCCTACCATCATCTCGGCGCTTCTGTAGACATCAGACATACTGCACTATTTGTGTATTCCTTCCTCCTATTTACAAGCTATTTTAGGTCTCTTCACAGCTAGACTGTAAGCGCCTCGTGGGCGGGGATCGTGCCGCCTTCTCCTACATGTCTTCCGAGCTCTCAGTCCCCAGCTCCGCCCACCCTAGGTGCTCAATAAGTACAGGGTTGGAACTTTCCTGGTTTCTCCACGGGAAGCCCTTTCCCCTCTGCCTGCAAGGGGGCTGGAAGACAGGGAAAGGGAAGGCTGAAGCTTCTCCCAACTGTCCATCGTAATCGGCCCCAGACCGACTGGGTCATGGGTTCAAATCCCGGCTCGGCCATTTGTCAGCTGTGTGACTTTGGGCAAGTCACTTTACTTCTCGGTGCCTCAGTTACCTCATCTGTAAAATGGGGATGAAGACTGTGAGCCCCACGTGGGGACAACCTGATTCCCTTGTGTCTACCCCAGCGCTTAGAACAGTGCTCGGCACATAGTAAGCGCTTAACAAATACCAACATTATTATTATTATTATAACACCAAGCTCCAAGCCCACCCTCCGGGATGGCTGGAGGGACCAGGCTCCGAACACCGGATCCCCGCAGCCCGTTGGGGTCCGGAAACCCTTCTCCCCAGAGGATCTGTCTTCCAAGGGGCTTGTCGGGGCATCCTCTTTCTCCCACACCGGCGGGGGGCTAAACCTCTGGGTCTCTGGGACCAGTGACGACGGGTAGACACATGAGGCCGGCTGCTTAAGAGTCCTTTATGCCCACCTCTCCCTTTGGAGTTTAAGCTCACTGAGGACAGGGACATGCCCTCTCGTTTTACTCGTACTTTCCCAAGCGCCTTTATTTCTCGGGAATGGTAAACGGTATGTGTTAAGTGTGTACTATGCGCCACGAACCGTACTAAGCGTTGGGTCAGATACAAGCTAATCAAGTTGGGCACAGTCCAGGTCCCACATGGGGTCTACCGTCTTAACCCAGTTTTTTTCAGGTGAGGTAACCGAGGCCCAGAGAAGTGAAGTCACTTGCCCAAGGTCACACGACGGACACGGGGAGGAGCCGGAATCAGGTCCTTAGGACTCCCAAGCTCTATCCGCTAGGTCACACTGCTTCTACTGGCACAAGGCACCGCACCCGGAGGCTGCTCAATAGTGTCACCGCTATTACTGAGACCACCCTTCCGTGTGACCCTGCCCCTGGATTCGCCCAGCAAAGCCCAAGGCCTAGGCAGGCCTGGGACTCATGGTGTGATGCCAGCCCTCCCCCAACCCCCACCCCAAACTGGGATCTTCCTGCCCCAACCGTGGGGAGGGGTCCGACAAGCCAATGAGGGCAAGGACACCCCCTTTCCTCCTGCCCCCGTCACCAGAGCCCCAGGGGGTCGGGGCGTCCAAAGTTGGCAGAGTGAGGGGCAGGACAGGAGGAGTGGGTAGGGATGACGCCCACCCCGTGGTCCCACGGCGCGGGAGGGTGGTCCCGGCCCGCGGGCCTATTGGGAAGCAGATCGAGGTCCCGGGGATGAGGAGCTCAATTCGGTGGAATCCGCATGAAAAGGAGACGTCGACAGGGCCGGTCCTCGCCCTGCTCTGCACTGCGCTGTGCGCTGCGGCCCCTCGGAGGGAGGCCGACGGAAAGGAGCCCGCGGCCGTCAGGCCCAGCCCCCGCCCCGGCCCCGAAACTCCTCCAACTACGCAGTGTTTCTCACTGCAGCTGCTCCTTGGGGCCCGCTCCTATTTATCCCTCGGCGACGGGAAGGCCAGGCGCCCCACGCCCAACACACACACGAAACCCACGCAGGACACGCACCCCACCCCCGCACCGAGCTCGATGGCGGGTCCCCTCGGCGGGAGAGGAGCGGGAAAAGGCGCAGCAGGGTTCCCGCAACCGGGGGGGGGGGGGGGGGGGGGGGGGGGGGAGGGACACGGGGGTCTCGTCCCGGTCCAAACGGGGGTTTGGAAGTTGGGAGAAGGGAGTCCGGGGAAAGAAGGGGGTTGCGAGGGAGAGGTGGCCCCGGGCCAGGACCTCCCCCCTCCCCAGGGGACCGTTCCCGTTGCCCGCAACGGAGAAGAGAAAGTCCGGCATCGAGAAAATCCGCATCTAGGCCGGGGGGGGGGGTTGGGGGAGGGGGCGTCCGGGTCCGGCCCTCAGTGCGGGGTGCGAGGTCGGCTCCAAACTAGCCCCCCCGCCCCCAGCACTGCGCTCATTTGCATATATTTTTATTACCCTATTTATTTTGTTAATGAGGTGTCCATCCCCTTGATTCTATTTATTGCTATTGTTTTTGTCCGTCCGTCTCCCCCGATTAGACTGTAAGCCCGTCAATGGGCAGGGACTGTCTATCTGTTGCCGAACTGTCCATTCCAAGCGCTTAGTCCAGTGCTCTGCACCTAGTAAGCGCTCCATAAATACTATTGAATGAATGAATTGGGCAGGGACTGTCTCTCTTGCCAAACTGTCCACTCCAAGCGCTTAGTCCAGTGCTCTGCACCTAGTAAGCGCTCCATAAATACTGTAGAATGAATGAATTGGGCAGGGACTGTCTCTGTTGCCGAACTGTCCATTCCGAGCGCTTAGTCCAGTGCTCCGCACCTAGTAAGCGCTCCATAAATACTATTGAATGAATGAATGAATGGGGCAGGGATGGTCTCTCTCCGTTGCCGAATTGTCCATTCCAAGCGCTTAGTCCAGTGCTCCGCACCTAGTAAGCGCTCCATAAATACTATTGAATGAATTAATTGGGCAGGGACTGTCTCTGTTGCCAAACTGTCCACTCCAAGCGCTTAGTCCAGTGCTCCGCACCTAGTAAGCGCTCCATAAATACTACTGAATGAATGAACTGGGGAGGGACGGTCTCTGTTGCCGAACTGTCCACTCCAAGCGCTTAGTCCAGTGCTCTGCACCTAGTAAGCGCTCCGTAAATACTACTGAACAATAAAACGCGGCGACCGGACAGTGCGGGGGGAGGAGGAGAGACTGGGGGGGGGGGGGGAGGGCGACTGTTTGAGCGTCTCCATATGTGCGCAGTTTAAAGCCTCCCCCCGGACACCCACCTTCGAAGTCCGAGATGATCCCGTCCAGCTGCGCGTTGACGGTGGGGTCGGCCATGGTGGAAGGGGGTCGGGGGGGGTCGGGTGGAGCCCCCGGCCGAGGGCCGAGCCCGAGCGGAGCCGTGAGGACCGGCCTGGGCCCCGAGCGCCCGCTCAATGAATGGGGGCCGAGCCAGCGCGCCCCTCCCCCTCGCAGGCCTCGCCCACCCCCCAAGCCACGCCCCCTGCCCCCTACCTCCGGCCCTATTGGTCGCTGCACCCGTCCGTCACGGCCGACGCGGGGGCGGGTCCCCCCAAGAGGGGGGGTGGTCACCGGGAGGGGGGCCCCCAGCCTCCCAGCGGCGGCCCAGATGTGGCCTGCCTTTGCCAGAGAATAATAATAACGTTGGTATTTGGGAAGCGCTTACTCTGTGCAGAGCACTGTTCTAAGCGCGGGGGGAGATGCAGGGTCAGCGGGTTGGCCCACGTGGGGCTCACAGGCTTCATCCCCGTTGTACAGAAGGGGTAACTGAGGCCCAGTGAAGTGACTTGCCCACAGTCACACAGCTGACAAGTGGTGGAGCTGGGATACGTTGGTATTTGGGAAGCGCTTACTCTGTGCAGAGCACTGTTCTAAGCTCCGGGGGAGGTGCAGGGTCATCAGGTGGGCCCCCGTGAGGCTCACGGGCTTCATCCCCATTTTAATAATGATGTTGGTATTTGGTAAGCCCTTACTCTGTGCCGAGCACTGTTCTAAGCGCCGGGGGAGATGCAGGGCTATCAGGTGGTCCCCCGTGAGGCTCACGGGCTTCATCCCCATTTTAATAATAATAATGATGTTGGTATTTGGTAAGCCCTTACTCTGTGCCGAGCACTGTTCTAAGCAGGGAGATTCGGGGTCAGGTGGTCCCGCGTGAGGCTCACCGACTTCATCCCCATTTCCCAGATGAGGGAAGTGAGGCACAGAGAAGGTGACTTGCCCACCATCACCCGGCTGACAAGTGTCAGAGGCGGTATTCGAACCCATGACCGCTGACTCCCCAGCCCGGGCTCTTGACATCGAGCCACGCTGCAGATGCAGGGCCGTGGAAGCCCCGCCTCCCCATAATAATAATAACATTGGTATTTGTTAAGCGCTTACTATGTGCCGAGCACTGTTCTAAGCGGGGAGATACAGGGTCAGGTGGTCCCGCGTGAGGCTCACCGACTTCATCCCCACTTCCCAGATGAGGGAACTGAGGCACAGAGAAGTGAAGTGACTTGCCCACAGTCACCCAGCTGACAAGTGGCAGAGCCGGCATTGGAACCCATGACCTCTGACTCCCAAGCCCGGGCTCTTTCCACTGAGCCACGCTGCTTCTCTCTTAATAGTGATGATGATGGTATTTGTTACACCCTTCCCAGGTGCAAAGCCCTGTTCTAAGCGCTGGATCCAAAGCCGGGCCCAGGCCCGGCCTCTCCGCCCTCAAAGGGTGAACGTGGCCCCAAAGTTGTTTTTGGAGAGGAGAGTCCGGGGGCTGCCAGGGGATGGGATAACAAATAGGCAGCTGGGGGCGAGAGTCCACCCCCCAGCCCCCCCACCCACAGCCGGCACCCCCTCATCCCTCCTTCCACATCCACTCTCCCCGGCTCCTCCCCTGCACACACACCCGTGGCTTCGTGGCAAGAGCCTGGGTTTGGGGGTCAGAGGTCGTGGGTTCTAATCCCCCCTCCACCACTTGGCAGCTCTGCGACCCTGGGCAAGTCACTTCACTTCTCTGGGCCTCAGTTCCCTCATCTGGAAAATGGGGATGAAGAGTGTGAGTCCCACGTGGGACAGCCTGATTACCTCCTATCTACCCCATTGCTTAGAAGAGTGCTTGGCACCTAGTAAGCCCTTAACAAATCCCATCATCATCACTCTCTGCAGCTCCCACGCCCCACAGTCCTGCCTCCATCTCCTCGCCCACCCTGTGCCCCTCAGCGTGGAACTTCCTACCCCACCTCCCTGCCCAGATCCGCCAGACCCGCGGGCAGAGCTGCAAGACTCTCTCCCCACCTTCAAACTACTCCGACATTAATAATCATCATCATAATTGTGGAATTTGTTAAAGATTTACTTTGTGCCAAGCGCAGTCCTAAGCAATCGCACGGTACTAACCACTCGGGGGCAGGGGAAGGGGGAAAGGAAATCAGGTTGGACAGTCCCTGTGCCTCACAATCTGAGGGGGGAGGGAGAAGAAGTATTGAAGCTCCTTTTTACCAATGAGGCCCAGAAAAGTGAAATGACTTAAGGTCACAGAGCAGCCGAGTGGCAGAGCCGAAAGGAAATAATAATGTTGGTATTTGTTAAGCGCTTACTATGTGCAGAGCACTGTTCTAAGCACTGGGGTAGATACAGGGTCATCAGGTTGTCCCACGTGAGGCTCACGGTTAATCCCCATTTTACAGATGAGGTCACTGAGGCACAGAGAAGTTAAGTGACTTGCCCACAGTCACACAGCTGACAAGCGGCAGATGCGGAATTCGAACCCGTGACCTCTGACTCCCAAGCCCGGCCTGTTTCCACTGAGCCACGCTAGTCCTCCGACTCCCAAGGCTGGGGATCTTTCCTGTGCTTAGAGCGGGGCTTGGTACGTGCTTAACAAATATAATTGTTATTATTTTTTATAATTAATAATTATTATTATTATTTCCACACCATGCTGCTTCTCTGTAGAATTTATTAAGTGCTTTCTCTGTGCAGAGCACTGTACTAAACATTTGGGAAAGAACAAGAGTCGGTGGGCACGACCTCTGACCTCAAGGGGCTTACAGCCAAGCAGACGCCAAAATAAATTATTGGGGGGGTTGGCAACAGAGTTTAGGGAGAGTACCTAAGTGCCGGGGGTGAGGAGCGGAGGAGGAGCGAATATATCCGAATGATGGGAGAGATGATGGAAGTGGGGAAGTGGCAGAAGGGGCGGGGAAGGGGTGGGAAGATAAAAGATCGATCAGGGAAGGGCCCAGCGCAAAAGGGCCTTGAAGGTGGGGAGCGGAGAGGGAAGTCTGCCGGATGTGAAGGGGGAGGGAGTCCCAGGCAGGACAAGAGCAATAGGTCAAAGCCCCCATAAAATCCCACCTCCTCAAACAAACCTTCTCTGATTAACTCCCTCTCTGCTGTTCACAATAACTCATCGGCCACCAGCCCTTCCACACTTATCTATTGATATTCTTCCTCAAAACCTTAGGTGGGTGGGGATATATATATATATATATATATATATATATATATATAATGAATACATGTACATTACTCAGTCAGCCCCATATGAGGCAGGGACTGTGTCCAACATAAATATCTTGTACCTATCCCAGGGATTAGTACAATGGTTGGCACATAGTAAGCGCTTAAAAGAGAAGCGTGCCTGGGAGTCAGAGGATCTGGGTTATAATCTCGACTCCACCACTCATCTGCTTTATGACCTTGGGAAAGTCACTGCACTTCTCTGTGTCTCAGTTACCTCGTCTGTCAAATAGGGATTAACACTGTGAGTCCCATGTGGGACACGGACTGCGTCCAACCTGATTGGCTTGCATCTACCCAGGGTTTTGTACGGTGCCTGGCACGTAGTAAGAACTTAAATACCATCTGGTGGGGATAGCACGGACCTGGGGGCCGGGAGCCCCAGGTTTTAGTCCCGGAGCTACCTCTGACCCGCTGGGTCACCTGGAGCAAGTCCCGCCACCTCTCTGAGCTCCAGTTTCCTCATCCGTAAAAGGGAGATCAGATGGCCGCTCGCCCTCCCTCTGAGCCTGGAAGCCCGCGGGGGATGGGGACCACCCCCAGGCCCCGGCCCGGCTGAAGAGATGGTCTCACCAGCCAACTCCGAGAAGGGCGGGCTCACGTGGCCGCCCGCGTGCTCCACGGAGGCAGCCGGCTCGGCCTGGGCCCGTGGGTCCGGGTGGAGCAGCGACACCTCAACGGGAATGCGCTGTTTTGAACATAGAAGGGAATGTGGGACTCTCCTCGGCCTCCCCCCTCCTCGAGGTACCGGGTGGCCACCGCCGCCACCACCTCCTCCTCTTCCTCTTCCTCCTCCTCCCGTCCCTCCCCGCTGCCCTCGTTGTGCTTCAGATTTTGGGAGCTATTTTCAGCCGAGCGAGTTTGCGGAGAAGGAGGCTGCAAAACCACAGACATCTCAGTTGCTCCCACCCCGGCCCACTTCGGATCTCGGGTTGGACCAACGTCGCTGCCCTCCTCGGGCCCGACCGCGCCCTCCCATCCCTTGCCCGCCCTGGGGGCCCTTCCCGGACCGTTGCGTCTGCCCGGGGATTCCGCAGCTCCCTCCATCCACCCATCCCGCCAGCGTAGACACATCCACGGGAGGGATGAGCTTCTAGTGGGCAGGGCCAGCCGCGGGCAAAATCGCAATCTGAACCAGAGTGGCCCTGGGTGACGAAAGCGTGGTCTGACGTGCCCCCCTCTGCACTACGGGTGCCCCCGCGGCCCGGCCTACGGTCTCCGGAGCGAGGTCAGATGGGGCAGGGGGCTGGGACCGGCCTCCGGCCACCAGGCTGAACCAGCCGAAAAGACCCCTGGAGGGTGAGGGGGTGGGCAGATCGGGGGTCCGGTGAAGCAGGAGGTCGGCTCTGGGACCTGTCGGTAACCACAGTGACCCTAGAGGGGTCACCCGCTGCCCACCCCGGTGCCCGGTCCTGCCCTGGGAGACCTCAAGCGAGCCACCACTGGGCCTGTGCCGGCCGGCCCACACCCCTTGAACCAGGCCAGTCTCTCCAAGCACGAGAGCTGGTCCAGGCTGACCAGGCCTCAGTCACCCCCCCAGGGCCGAGCCCAAGTCCACCAACAGGAGGGTACCCTCCTTCCTTCCCACAAGAGGAACTGCCGGGCCCGGAGCCAGGCCCTGGAAGGTCCTGCCACTCTGAGGGGGGCCCTGTGCCTGGGAGGCTCTGCACGGGATGCCCAGTCCACCTCAGGCCTCCAGGCCATTCTGGTCAGACTGGACCAATTCACCCCTCTGCTGGTCAGGAATTGCTACTTGGATCACCACCATCATCATCATCATCACATTACTGTTGTTATTACCACGTGGTGCCAAGCACCGGAGAAAATCCAAAGTGACCAGATCTGTCCCACCTGGGGTTTGCAGTCTAAAATTCTAATTGTGGTATCTGTTAAACGCTCACTAGGTGCCAAGCACTGTACCGAGCACTGGGGTGGGTCCAAGATAGTGGCAGAGAGTAGAGAAAAAGGGGGAGCTGGATATCCCCCAGGCCAATCTGCCCGATCGCTCCCTCGCTGGGGCCAGGGGAACTACCGAGAGATTCCATCTTCTCCTAGAATGCTCCTTGCCCACATGTGGGAATGAGCCCGGGGCTCGGAATCGACTCCGGATCACAGAAACCTGGCCCAGGTGACCCGTGAGGCCCCTCCCGGTCAGAGGTGCGCAAGGGGTCATCGGGGTCAGCTCCCTGCCTTCCGGCAAATGAACACCTAACCTACCCAGACAGGTGACTGCCTCTTCTTCTTGGTTACGCTATCAGAACGCTTACCTAGTGCCAAGCCCTGTTAGGAACACTGGGAGTGAAAGGGGATTATCAGATCAGACACAGTCCCTGCTCCATGCGGGCTCACCAACAGGGAGGGAGGGAATGGGGGAGAGCCAGTGTCTTCTTAGCCCCCTTTAACAGAGGAGGAAACTGAAGCCCAGAGAGGAACTATCTGTGTGTTTTGTTAAGCGCTCTGTGCCCAGCACTGTACTAAGCGCTGGAGTGGATACAACATCAACAGGGAGGACAAAGTTCCGGGCCCACATGGGGCTCCCAGCCTGGGGGGGGGGGGGCGGGGGCAGTACATTTTCCAAGACCACCTTCCTTCAGTAAATTCCGTAGATTGATTGATTGAAGTCCCTCCCTTCCCAAATACGCCAGACCACAGTTCCCCCCATAATCAAAAGCCCTCCGGAAAACCCACTTCCTCCGGGAAGCCTTCCCCTGTTAATTTCACAGCACCCAAATCCATTGAACGCCTTCCGCCAACCCTACTATTCCGGAATGCTGGCGGCCTGCACCGAGGGGGTACTCAAAAAATGCCGATGCAACTACTACTTATTGAGCGCTCATGTGCACAACACTGTTCTGAGTGCTTGAGAGAGTACAGTATAATAGAAACGAGGCAAGAGGTCCCAGCCCTCAGGGGGCTTATGGTGGGGGCTTATGGTTCAATGAAAACAATCAATCAATGGTATTTACTGAGCGCTTTCTATGTACAGACCACTGTACTAAGTGCTCAGGAGAGTCTAATACGAGAGAATTAGCAGACACGTCCCTCTGCCCATAACAGTCTAGAGACGAGTTACCATCACCCCAAGTTCTCCCCTCAGGCCAACGTCACAAGCCTTGATCCAACTCTGGTGGCCCTGGAGCATACCAGATACCCTTCGGCCACTCCCCACGAACACCCTCAGGTCCACACACAAACACAAGCGCACACGGGACCGGGCTTCTGAAAACCGAGAGCCCGGGATGAAGGCAGAGGAGCGTCCGCCCTGCAGGTCGGCCTTCCCGCAGCCGGGAGAGAACAATGTCCGGCTCGGGCGCAGCATCTGGTCGGGAAGTAGAGCCGATCCCGCCCCTTCCTTCCTGCCTCGCACCTTGCAGCCAGGGACCCACCGCCCCCCGAGGGCCGGGAAGCTCGGAGAGAAAGGGGGTGGAGATTCAGGCTCCCGAGCCCGACCCGTGCCATCCCATCCCAGCCCCCTAGAGACCTCCCTGACTCCTCAGAGCCCTAGGGTGATTGGACAGCCCGGGAGGTGGGATCCAGGAGGTGCTGACCGGGCCACCGCCTTGCCGGGCCACTCGGCCTGAGGGTAGGCGCCCTTCCCCCAGGGTGTCCCTTGAACCCAATACTCAGGGTGCCCCAGGGCCCACGGGAGCCCGCCTGGCAGGGAACGAGCGAGAGCAAGGGGTTGTGAGGATGAGGCTAAGAGGAATGCTGCCAATATAGCACTTAAAACTGAAATCAATCCAGGGGATTTAGTGAACGTCTGATTGCAGAGCACTGTACTGAGAGCTCGGGAGCAAACCACAGGATCGCCAGATCCACTCCCTGACCTCGAGGAGTCCCCACTCTAATGGTTTCCCAGGATTCCGGGTCTGGAAAGCCACAGGGCCGTGTACCCCAAAGAGCACCCCCGGCTAGAAAGCGCAAGCCCTAGGGTGGGTGACGGCAAAATAGAAGAGGGAAGTCACTTGCAGCAGCCGTGGTAAAAAAGCAGGAAATTATTTTAGGAGAGCACGCCATTTGAGGGATAAGAATTCCACTTGTCCCCGAGCACAAGACATAGAGAAAACGTGTGCACCAGAATGTGTCTGGGGGCCCGGTCCATTCGGGATAACTATAGCAGAGACCATGACGGAGAGGTAAAAGAGTGTTAGCCCCACATGGGATGGGACTGTGTCCAACCTGATTTGTTTGTATCCGCCCCAGCGCTTAGTACAGTGCTTGGCACCTAGTAAGTGCTTAACAAATACCACAATTATTATTATTATTATTATTATTAGAACACCACATTATCAAATATGATGAATAACAACACTACTCCTGCTAATCCCAATTGATGTCATAGTCATTATTCACCGCTCGTTCTGTTCCAAGCCATGGGCCGAGCATCAGGGTAGAGATGGGATGACCCCGGTCTAAGAGGGAGGAAGGAGAGCAGGGATCCGATCCCCATTTTACAGAGAAGGAAACTGAGACCCAGAGAGATTCGGAGCCTGCCCGATTCCCTCGGCTGAGCATTTCATTCATTCGATCGTATTCATTGAGCGCTGTGTGCAGAGCACTGTACTAAGGGCTTGGAATGTACAATTCAGCAATTGAGCTACAATTGAGCAGCCCCCATCGATTCCACACCTTTGGGAGCCGGCAGGGCCATAGAGGGGATGGGTCGGGGGAGCGGGCAGTCTCTCTTTAGTGGGGGCGGAGGTCACCCCCAAGGGACACAGCTGATGGTGGGGAAGGAGCACAGGAGAAAGAACTGGCGGGGTAACTCTCCGCATCTGCCCTCAGGATGGCCCCACCGGCAGAGGTCTGCCCCGTTGGCTGCGGGTCCACCGGCGGGCCCAGATGGGTGCCCCCTGCAGCCTCGGGAGCCCCTCTTCCAGCGAGAGGCGGGAGCCGGACCCAGATCCCGGTCCTGCCCCGCTGGGCCGAGCCCTCAAGCGCGTCGGGAGCCGAGCTTTCTGCTCCTTCTCAGCCGGCAACAAAAACAGGTCCCGCTGCCAAAGGTGGGGCCAGAAACATTCCCGGACCCCCGTTTCCTCTCGCTTCCACAGTGCGCGTGTGCGGGGCTACGTGCCTATGTGCACTAGTGCGCGGGTGCATGTGACTCTGTGTGTCTGTGTGTGTGCACATGCTTGTAGATGTGTGTGAGCATGTAAGCGTGGGGCGGCACCCAGAGGGGAGAAGGGTCCGGGGAAGGGGCGAGGTTAAGAGTCCCAACCTGCGGAGAGAGGACGTTTGCGGATATCCCCGGTAACGAGGGCCCTTCCAACGCAGAGAGCGGGGGTCTGCGCACCCCAAACTGGGCTGCTGCACCCTCGTCTCCCTCCCAAAGGACGGGAGAGGGACAGTGCCTCCTTCGGCCTGGGGGATGGGGCTGAGCTCTGGCCGGCCCTCACGCGGACACCCACCCCGCGTCCCTCTCCGGCCTGACCCGGCCTGACCCGTTGAGCGGCTGAGGAGGAGGCCTTTGCGCCTGATATCTGCTCCAGCCCCTCTTTCCTCCCTCCCGCTCCCGCCCTCCTTTTCCTTTGGTAAACTCCAGTAACCCTTGCACTGCCGGGTTGTTGGCATCCAACCTCTCGGGCGGCAGTGACTCATTTCCTGTACAGGAGAGCACAGCAAGCGCACACACACGTGTTGGGGGTGGGGGCAAGGCATCTTCTTCTGGATTGGCTATTGCTGGTGTGTGGGGTCTTGTAGACCCTGGGAACAGGACTCCCCACTCTGCCCTGCCCTGGGAGTTAAAGGCCCAGGGCCCGGAGAAATCCACCCCCTCCCCGTTGGGTCCGCCAGAGAGAGACCCGGGTGGAGACCGGGGAAGAGGCCGGGTCCTGATGCCCCATTACAGCCGGGCACCTCAAGGGCTGCTAAGAGGGCTACCTCATCCCAAACCGCTCTCTCGGCCTCCCTGCCCTCCAGGGCCTCCGCCTCACCACCCAACCCCGACAGGTCTCTGAGCTGGGCAAGAGCAGGGACCCCCTCCCCTCCAGGGCTCCCCCCGGTCCGCTAGCTCTGCGGTAGGGGAGGCTCTCTTGCCAGGGCCCAGGTTGAGGTAAAAACAAAGGCTCAGCAACAAGGGATCACAGCTTTCTGAGAGGAAGTGCCTTGAGTATTCCACAGGCATGGCACGCAATAAAGGCTCTCCGTATGAGGATACGACAGGAGTCCCTCCATACGACATACGACAGGAGTCCCAAGATGGGATGGAGATGGCGGGGTGGGTTGGGGAGCCAAACTCAGCACAAACTTTCAATCCTTCTACAGGCCTGGAAGGTGGCGGGTGGCTGTGTACGCGTACGTATGCGTAAACGTTCAGTACGGTGCTCTGCACGCAGTAAGCGCTCAAGAAATATGATTGAATGAACAAAAACATGCGTGTTAGCACGTTTGCATGCATGTGTGTGTTTGTGTAGTATTATGATGATGATTATATGGCAGAGGACCCACTCCTGTGTCCCCAGCAGCCCCGGCCACTGCCCATTTTGCAGATATGGTGGCAGACCCACCCCACTGCCCACACCAGGAGAGAAAGAGCCCCATTCTCCGGGCCGGTGGCCGAGGCTCGGAGAAGGAGACGAGCCGTGTGGGCGATGGCGGTGGGGCGGTCTGCGCTGCTTCAACCCTGCCGAGGAAACCACGGTTCATTCCCCGCCCCCGGAGCTCAAAGCCGCAGGAGCCCCTGACCTGGCCTAGCCCCCTCTCCCCGACCCCAACCCTCACCCTCCTCCGTTATCGAGGCGCCGGCAGGAGGGGCCCCAGACCACTCTAACATCGGAGGTCCGGGCTTCCCACTGCCCCCCAACCCCACATCTCTCTAACACAGTCCCTGGTCTCCCTCCTCCTTAGACTGGGAGCCCCATGTGGACCCTGATTTACTCATTCATTCATTCAATTGTATTTATTGAGCACTTACTGTGTGCAGAGCACCATATTAAGCGTTTGGAAAGCACAATTCAGCAACAAATAGAAACAATCCCCGCCCACCAACGGGCTCACAGTCTAGAAGGGGGTCTGATGGTCTTGTGTCTACCCCAGCACTTAATACAGTGCTTGGCACATAATAAGCGCTTAACAAACACCACAATTATTCTTACTAAGCGCTTGGGAGAGTCCAGCAGAAGCAAGACACCCACTGTCTGTCCCCATATTGCTCCAAATGTAAGGCCTGCCATGCATACTTGGGGGGGGGGCCCTCCTTGCGGTGCTCGGCGCATAGTAAGCGCTTAACTTATACCGCAATAATTATTCTTAAGCAATAAGGAACGTCTACCGGAAGCAAGACATCAGCCGCCTGCCCCCAAAGCGCCCCCAAAGTCACGCAGGCCTGGCAGGAGGATAGATGCGGGGTTTAGATTGCGAGCCCATTACTGGGCAGGGATTGTCTCTGTTGCCGAATTGTCCATTCCAAGCGCTTAGTACAGTGCTCTGCACATAGTAAGTGCTCAATAAATACGACTGAATGGGGAAGCAGCGTGGCTCAGTGGAAAGAGCCTGGGCTTGGGAGTCAGAGGTCATGGGTTCGAATCCCGGCTCTGCCACTTTTGTGACTGTGGGCAAGTCATTTTTGTTTTCTGTGCCTCAGTGACCTCATCTGGAAAATGGGGATGAAGACTGTGAGCCTCACGTGGGACAATCTGATGACCCTGTATCTCCCCCAGCGCTTAGAATAGTGCTCTGCACAGAGTAAGCGCTTAACAAATACCAACATTATCATCATTATTATTATTATTAAGTGTCCTGTCCTTGCCTGGTGCGGATTGGGAATCTCGCACTGCCACCTGCTGGCCAAAAGGCGCCTTGCGCTCGATTCCCCTCCAGAACTGCCCCGGGGGCGATGGGGAGGGGTGCGGGGGGAGGTAATAATAATGTTGGTATTTGTTAAGCGCTTACTCTGTGCCGAGCACTGTTCTAAGCGCTGGGGTAAATACAGGGTCATCAGGTTGTCCCACGCAGGGCTCACAGTCTTCTTCCCCATTTTCCAGCTGAGGTCACTGAGGCCCAGAGAAGTGAACTGACTTGCCCCAAGTCACACAGCTGACAAACGGCGGAGCCGGGATTAGAACTCACGACCTCCGACTCCCATTCCCGTGCTCCTTCCACTGAGCCACGCTGCTTCTCTAGTATCTACCCCAGCGCTTAGAACAGTGTACTGCACATAGTAAGCGCTTAACAAATACCAACATTATTATTATTACAGGGTCATCAGGTTGTCCCACGTGAGGCTCACAGTCTTCATCCCCATTTTCCAGATGAGGTCCCTGAGGCAGAGAGAAGTGAAGTGACTTGCCCACAGTCACACAGCTGACAAATGGCAGAGTGGGGATTCGAACCCATGACCTCTGACTCCCAAGCCCGGGGTCTTTTCACTGAGCCACACTGATCAATAACTGCACTAAGCACTTGAGAGCGGGGGTGACAATACAATCAGATGGGACAGTGGCCCCACAGCACTTACGTATATATGGATAAATCTATTATAATTCTCTTTATTTAGAATTGAATCGTTTAGACTGTGAGCTCGTCATCGGGGAGGGATGGTCTCTATCTGTTGCCCAATTGTCCATTCCAAGCGCTTAGTACAGTGCTTTGTACATAGTAAGCACTCAATAAATACTATTGAATGAATATTTATTTATATCAATGCCTGTCTACTTGTATTGATGTCTGTCTCCTCCTCCACCCACCCAGATTGTGAGCCCCTTGTGGGCAGAGACTGTCTCCCTTTATTGCCGTACTGTACTTTCCAAGCACTTAGTACAGTGCTCTGCACACAATCAGCTGTGTGACTTTGGGCAAGCCGCTTAACCTCTACGTGCCTCAGTTACCTCATCTGTAAAATGGAGATTAAGACTGTGAGCCCCACGTGGGACAACCTGATTACCTTGTATTTCCCCAAGTGCTTAGAACAGTGCTTGGCACAGAGTAAGCGCTTAACAAATACCATCTTCATTATTATTATTAATAAATGCAACTGAATGAATGAATGGGACAGAGCGACTGCCCAAGTCCACGAGGGAGCGAGAACCTCATTGTACAGGTGAGGGAACTGAGGCACCGAGAAGCAAGGCACCCCTCCTCAGCCCCATGGGGACTCTCCAATACCGTCTGTCTTCCCGGGCTCTTCCTCCAACTGCCCCTCTTTATTCAGAATCGGGGGGGCGGGGAGGGGGCGTCTATCTGGGTCTCTCCCAATAGACCATAAGCCTCCTGGGCGCACGGATCCTGCCTTCTGCTCGCCCAAGCACTGTGAGTTCAGCGCTCTGCATTCAGTTCATGAGCAATAACTACTGTTTATCTATCTTGAATAGATGGAGTCAATCAACCATTTATTGAGCACTTACTGTGTGCAGAGCATCGTACTATGCACTTGAGAGAGTACAATATAACAGTAATCAGACACCTTCCCTGCACACAACACACTTACGGTCTAGAGGGAATTTACCAAACTCTGTGCTGAGCACTTTGCTGGGTTCAAGATCATCAGCTGGGCCGCAGTACCCGTGCGGCACAGAGGGAGAGGGAGTAGGGATCTTATGCCCATTTGACGGATGAGGCAGCTGAGGCCCTGAAGTTCAGTGACTCGCCCAAGCTCACCCAGCAGGCCAGAGGGAGAGGTGGGACTAGAACCCCCGAGGCCCTGACTGGCTGGTTCAGGGCTCCCGGACCAGGCCCAGCTTCTCTGCCGCAGTGACGTCCCCGGGGGGGTCCTCGGGGGTCCTCGGCACCTCTGGCAAACCCCAGCGAACCCCTCCTCTGCCCTCCAGACAGGTCTGGGGCCCACACAGGCCAACGCCTGAAGAAACCAGCCAGCCCCGCAGCCCGAGGTCACTGGCGCGCTTAGAGCTGTCTCGCCATCGGCCGCTGCCCGTTGACCCAGCTCCGTCGCCTCTCCTCCTCCCGACGGTTCCGTCCGCCATGCGGGCACGCACACCCACTGGTGCACACGCATGTACACGCATATGCAGTGGCCCCTGCCAGCGGGGCTGGAGCGGCTGCCCTTCTGACCGACCGGCACAGCTCTCGGCTCCCAGAACACGCTCCCAAACCAGGACGCTTCCTCGGGACTCCCCGAGGAGAGGAGCCTGCCTCCAGTGCCAAAAAAGGGGAGCTGCTGGGGGGTGAGAGGGGGGCGGGGGTGACCGAATTGCCGGCCCAGTCGCAGGCAGAGAACTCCCCAGAAGCCCTGGGCTGGCACCCCTGCCCCCAGCAGGGGGTCTGGCAGGGCAGGCCCCAGGCCCAGTCCCCAGCCCAGGTGTGCAGACCCCGACTCGGACCTGTCCTCAGCCCAGGCCCGGTTCCTGTGGCAGTTTCCGGCCCGCTTCGCTTCGGGCCCGGCCCTCCGCTCGCTCAGGGAACCCCGGGGTACTACGGTCACCCTCCCCACCCCAACCTCCACCCCCAAAAGGATTTCTCTCTCACCGGGCTAGAACCCCCTCGCCCCCCGACTCGGCCCTAGCCCCAAGCAGATCCCCCAGATTGGCTCTCTGGGGGAGAGTGGGTGGGCAAGCGAGCCTCCCCAGAGCCCGGGCCTGGGGAGCAGAGAGGCTCCCTCCCTCCCTCTTGATCCGAGCTTCCCAGGAAGGGAGAGAAGGGCTATTTCAGGAGTGGCTGGGTGGGCGGGGGGAGAACGACAGAACACGGAACAACCTTGAAAACTGCCTTTGGCCCTGCTGGCCGCCTGGCCAGCCAGATACACGCAGATGACCGACCAACCTCCCAACTACAAAGGATCCTTAAATCCAAGCAGAATCCGCCTCTCTGACCGCCCCCCACCCCCTCCTCCGCAGTTAACGATCTGAGGGGAGAGACAGAGACAAGCAGAGACGGAGAGGGCCGGGGGTGGGGAGAGAGGGGGGAGAGACAGAGAGAGAGAGAGAGAGACAGACTCAGGGCCACAGAGAGCCAGACAGACATAAACCAAAGCCAGACCTGGAGACCTGCCCCACACCCCTTTCTGGAACGACACTCAGAGAACCTACTGGGATCCAACAGAAAAGGGGGGGAAAAAAGCGAACCTTTTTTTTTCTTTTAAATGGAGTAAAACCGGAGCTCGGCCGCTCCCGTTCACGTGTGAAAACCGTAAGTCCGGGGAAGGAGGGAGGGGACGAATAAGAAAGAGTCGTTGGCTTACCTGAAATCCGGTCTCTCTCCATTACTACGGGATATATTTAGCAGCTGAGTGTCACGGCCGCCCCTGTTTCGGGAGGCGTCCCCTTTCTCACCCCCTCCTCCCTCCCTCCTCCCTCCTCCCCCCTCCCTCCTCCTCCACAAAGTTCTTTGTCTGGTCTAATTTCTTCAATCTGTTGCAATCATGAATGCATCCAAATTACCACATTTCCATGTGCTGATCATATGTTTGTGCTCCAAACTGAAGCAGCATTGTCTCTTTGAAATAGGGGAGAGAGATGAAGAAGAAGACAAGAAGAAGAAGAAGAAGAAGAGGAGGAGGAGGAGAAATGAGGAGGAGGGGTGGGAAGGGAGGGAGAGGAGGCTGGACATGTGACCTGAACACTCCGGCGGCCCCCACAGCCCACCCCAAGCAGGCAGGAGTCCCGACAAGTCCGATTTTCCGTGAGACCGTCTTAAAGCGACAGCGCTCGGTTTCCGCCGGTGGGGATCCCCCCGCCTCCCGGACCCCGCCCCGCAGCTCCATTCGCCTTTCTTCTTTTTAACATCCACTTGGAGATGCTTAACTTAGCTTCTTGGAAACCGACACGCGGAGTCCAATTCCTGGCAGACTTCCCGAGGCCTTTCATTTTCCCCCACGGAGCGAGCGGGCCTTACTGTGAGCTCCTCGGGGCTCCTCGGGCCTCCTCGGGCCTCGGCTTTCCCCGGGCCTCGGCCTTCCCCGGGCCTCCTTCCCGCTTCCTTGGGCTCCCTCCGTCACTCCCTCAACCCCCTGCTCCACACCCTCCGACTCTTCACTTTGGCCGGGTCCAACCCGCCCGGCCTGGGGGATGGGGGCCACCGGCCGGGGCCCCGGGGCGCCCTGGAGGGGAGGTGGCTTCGGGACAATCGCCCTTGCCCAACCCTTCTCCACGGATGCCCCAATTCTCTGCCTGGCAGCTCTTTGGGGGCTCCTTGGGGATTGGCAGGCGGGGCCTTGGAGGAAGCTTCCTGCCATGTGGCTGTGAGTCACTCCAGTCCGTCTGTCCCCCTGGAAGGGGAGGAGAAGGGGTAGAAAAAGAAAAAGGGAGAGAGAGAAAAGGCCCAGGGAAGGCAGACAAACTGTGTCCCCAGGCAAGCCACAGGCTCCCTGGGCCAAGGGTCCTGACCCCTTCGTGGCCCAGGAGAGGGTGAGGGTCCCCAGTGCCCTCCGGCTGCCCCATCCTCTCGCTGTCACTCAAGGAGACCCTAGGTCAGACGCGACCCCAAGTAGGGGGAGGGGACTGCGGGCACATCAGTTGTGCGCACACACATACACACACCCACACACGCATGCGGCACCCTGTCCCCTGGGTAGCCTGAGCTCTCTTCCCTCCTCATGCCTGCTCGCTCCCACTAGAAAGATCCCTCAGTCCGTCCGAGAGCACGCAGGGCACAGAGACGCAGCCCGGGCACAAGGTATCGGCCAGCGGGGCCCTGAGGGGTGGTCCGGAGAGGTACCGAGAGCCCAATCCGAGCCCCTGGCGGCCCGCGTGGACACTGGACGGGCAGGCAACCGGGGCATCACGCGTGTTAGGCGCGGCACGTCGAATGACCCAACGACATCGCACGCACTTCAGCAGAAGTCCGCCCGAGTCCCGACTGGACCTAGCGGGCTTCGGCCCGACGGGACCCCGGACAGAGAGGGGCCGGACTGGCTGGGAACCGGCCGGCCAGCCCTCCGGGGGACCCCCTCTCACTGCGGCCGGTCTGCCGGGCTCCGTTTGGGCTCCCTGGCTTTGCCCGCTCCCCCCTCCATCCCTCACCTGCCTCCCAGGGCTTCGGCCACCACCTCGAGACAGATAGCCCTTAAACTCACCTCTCCTGCCCTGACCTCTGACCCCACCTGCAAGCCCTCATCTCCTCCTGCACCGTGAAGCTCTCCACTTGGGCGACCCGCCAGCCCCTCCAACTCGGTCCATCTCCTCCGCCAGACCCACTCTCCCCCCTAACTCCCCCGCTTCAGACGGACCGGACGCCACCCCGACATCCCCCTCAAAGCCCCCCGGTCCTTGGGTTCTCACAATCTTCCTGCGCACCATCTCCCGGCTCCCTCCGTTCCTTCTCCGCCCAACTGTGGCCAGCTCCGGATGGAGCGTGACTAGGCCCCGTTACACGGTCCTCCTGGCTCCTACCCTGGGAGCACCCCGCAGGCCCCTCTGCCTGCCGGTTCCCTCTCCTAGTCCCCCATCCCCACCCTATGCCCCCAGCTGCCACACGCGTGTATCCCAGGAGCTGCCGCGGCCCCCGGGCCCAGAATCACCTCCAAGATGGCCCAAAGGAGAATGTGGCGTTCACCTGCTTGCCCCATGGTCCAGCCTCGAACCAGGCAAGCCTCTGGCTGGCGCTCGTGGCCTCAGAGAACACGGAAGATCACCTGGAAGGTACACGCACACACATGCACACATGCACACACACATACGGCTGTAACCTCTACCGCAACGAACCGCTGTTTTCCAGGACCACCCAAAGGTGGGTTACCCAGATCCCCGTATTTGGGGAAGGGGGATGTGGGCCGACGGCTCCTCTGGGCCAGGAAAAATGGCTGGCTCCTTGGAAGGGGGAGGTGGCCGGACCGGGTTGCTGATAGGGAAGTTTCCGATCTCCTGGGTCCAGGCTCTCCCTTCCCCCACCACCCGGACCCCACCGGTCTCCACAAGCCCAGGAAATGGAGAAGTGGCAGTTGAGGGACGGTTTCTCCATCACTTTCCCCCTCCCCAAAACCCTGCATCCGGAGATCCGACTCTCTCTTCTCCACTGTCAGAGACGAGGGGACAGCGCAGCCTCCCACACCCCTCCCCAACCTGGCCCACGCTCCCCACGCCCGTACCTGGTGCCGAGTGCCCGGAGAGACGCCGCTGCCCCCTTCTCCAGCCCCGCCACCTGCCGCCCCCCAGCCACCTCTCCGGTCCCGCCCCTTCAGCCTTCCGCCCCTTGCTGCCCTTTGTCTCCCCTTCCCCTGCCCAAGGTCGCGAGTCCCGAGACGGATACATTTGGGCTCATCTCAGCCCAAGGGAGCCTGGGGTTGGCTTGTTACTGTGTCCGAGCCGGGCGGCCTGTTTCGCTGGGGGAGGTTTTCATTCTTCAACGGAATGAACGGACGCCACAGAACCTCCCTCCCCCAGCAGACTAACCCAGGCGGTGCTGAATCCGACTTGGGACTGTCCCCGGAATCCATCGCCTGGGGAGAGCTGAGGCGTGCACAAGGAAAGGGGGTTCCAGAACCTAGCAGATGGGGCGGCTGCAGTTGTCCCAGGTCGCTGGTTAGAGAAGCAGAGGGGCTGAGGGCTTGCCCTGCTCAGCAGGACTGGCCCTTGGCAATTGGGTGAAGGGTTTTGGCATCTCGCTCCCTGGGCCTGCACACATACGCACGCATAAACACAGGCAGGGAAGATGGGATGGGCAGGGCAGCCAGGGAGGGTGAAGCAAGCAGGTGAGGCCAGAGGGTCAAGCAAACAGATGGTGCCAGTGTCAGCCTGGACATGAATTTCCCAAGCCTGGAGGCTGAGGGATGGGAATTGGGGAGGGAAGGGATGGGAGAGGAGACACCAGAAGGAAGAATCAGGGCCCCAGAGGAGGCTGGAGGGAAGATTTTGTACTGTGTGCACGTGGTCCCTTCGGCGGCGAAAGTAGCTGGCCGGACGGAAACCCGGGGAAATACATCCAAAAGCCTCGGGGCCTTGGGGTGGACCCTGGCCAACTGCCAATAGGGCAAAGAACCTGCCCTGGCCAGTAGCTCGCCAAAGGGAGAGACCGGATGGGTCTGAGCCATCCGCCCTCTGTCCAACCTGCTCACCGCACCTCCATCTTATCCCTCTTGCCACCGACCCCTCGCCCTCGCCCTCCCTCGAGGCTGGGACTCCCTCCCACTTCCCATCTGACAGACCACTGCCCTCCCCACTTTCAGAGACTTACTGAAATCCCATCTCCTCCAAAAGGCCTTCCTCATTTCCTCTCCTCCCTCTCCTTTCTGCATCATTGCCCTTGAGCTTGTATCTGTCCCCTTACAGCACCTGAGAGTCACCCCCCACAGCACTCCCATCCATCGCCATAATTCATTTATTGATATTAACGTCTATCGCCCCTCTAGACTGTAAGCTCCCTGAGAATGGGGAACGCTTCTACCAACTCTATTGTATTGTGCTCTCTGCACACAATAAGCGTCCAAAAAATGCCAGAAATGGATCAATATGCCGGTCCTCCCAGCTCATTGGCCGCCTAAGCCGGGGCGGCCAACCACGTGGCTCCACCCCGCATCCAGTGCCCAGCCCTCCTGCCCCCCGCCCGGCACGGCTGCGGCCCCAGACTCCCTTCCGTCCAGCAAGCATACCGTCCACCGGCACCCAGCCTCCGTCCACCGCCGCGGCTCCTGCCGTCGAGTGCTGAGGCTCAGAAGCGGCCCCCACGTATATGGGGACCCGGTGAGGGGGGGGCAACACCTTCGGCTCTGGCGCGAGCCAGGGAAGGGGGGTGGTCCGCTCTAGGTTGGGGTGGATACGGTCGCACAGACTTCCACGAAAAGTTCCAGGAGACGCCATCACAGGTCGCCACATGCGCGGTGAACCAAGTGAGGTCACGGGGGTGTGGCTTTCCAGGGTGAGGGGCACCTCGGGGCGCATAGTCAATGGTTAAGCACTTGAAAGCGCCTGCACTCCCTGCCTCCCGCCCCTAACCCTTTCTCCTGAGCTGGACACAGTGCCCGCCTGCCTTCTCAAGGGCCAGGGCGGTTCTGGAGTGACCCACTCTGGGCTCAAGGTGACTTCCATGTGTCACTGTGGGCACGCACGGTAGAACGTGATACCATCATATGGAAAGGAAGGAGGCGGCAGGTTCTCCCACCTTGGGGCAATCCCAGTGTCTGAAGCCAAGCCAGCCCTTTGGCCACTTCCAGACCAGGATCGGGTCTGCGGGGCAGCTGGTGAGGCCGCAAGTGCCCCACCCACGCCCCTCCGTCCCCCCCTTGGGCCCCCGGGACCCAGGAACCCGTCCAGACGAGCACCTACCTTGTCCTGTCATGTCCCCGAGCCTCCGAAGGGATCCGCTGGAGCGCCTCGTGATCCCTAAAGTCAACAAGGCAGAGGTCACGCTTCTGGCTGAGCTGACGCAGCATTTCCTGGGGCCTCTAAGGGGGCCAGGGTTCGTCGTGGTTGGGACCGACTGGACCCCCGTCCTCCCACCCTCCTGGCTTCAGCTCGCCCTCCCCCACGGCCCCGCCCAAGACCAGTGTCCTCCTGCCCAGCCAGGAGCCTAGATCCGGGCCACCACATGCTGAAGGGATTCCAGTCACCGGGTCCATGCCGGGAATCCCCAGTGGGTCGGTTCCTCATTAAGGGCAGCCTCGGGGTCCATGTTCTGGGGAGCCGTGAGGCCGGTCGGGCCTCCCGGTACACCTTGGAACCACCCTAAACCTCTGGACCTGCCCCACCCACCCAACCTCCAGGTGTCCCGGCTACAGGGAATGGCTGGTCCCGGCCCCTACCCCCACCATCCCTCCAGACTTTGGAAATCTTAGGGTCCAGCCGGCCTGAATCACAAGGGTTTCAAACCAGGCCTGCGACTCAGGGGCAGCTCCTTGTTTGTTTTATGGCACTTGTTAAGCAAATATTGTTCTAAGCTCTGGGCTAAGTCGATTTGGTCAGACCCAGGCCCTGTCCTGCACAGGGCTCACAGTCTGAAGTGGCAGGGAGAATCCCTGTCCCGCAGGAGGATCACAATCTTAAGTGGGAGAGAGAACAGATATTGAATCCCCATTTCACAGTTGAGGCAGTTGAGGCCCAGAGAAGTGAAGTGACTTGCCCAAGGTCGCACAGCTAGCAATCGGCATAGCCAGGATGAGAACCCAGGTCCTCTGATTTCCAGGCCTGGGCTCTTTCCACTAGGCCACGCTGCTTCCCCTGCTCCTGGTGGCCGGGGCACCTTTTGTCCCGCTTTCCCAAGCCCCTAGGACGGCGCCCTCCGAGTGGGTGTGGGAGACCCTGGAGAAATCCTGTGACGGCCTGCCTGCGTGGCAGGGCTGACCCCGGACGGGGGCACGGCTCCGTAACAGGCCCCTAGGGGCCCTCTTCGGAACAAAGCGCAGAGCTCCTGTTCATCCTTTAATCCGGTTTCTAATTAGAGCACTTACTAAGTGCCTCTCCGTCAGAAGAGCTGGGGTCGATCAGGAGGACGGGCTCGGAGCCCGTCCGCTCACCACCGTGCACAGATCTCACGGTCCTCCACACGGTTCACGGGCTGAGGGGGAGGGAGAGTAGGACCTCATCCCCATTTTACAGATGAGGAAACAGACTCAGAGAGGGGGCGTGACTTGCCCCACGCGACGCAGTAGGCCAGAGGCAGAGCTGGGACTGGAACGGGGATCCTTTTCCTACCCCTCTAGACTGCAAGCTTCTTGGGGGCAGGGCAGGGAACGTGTCTACCTCCTAGTTATAGTGGGCTCTCCCAAGTTTTTGGCACGGTGCTCGGACCACAGTAAGAGCTTAATAAATACAACTGATTGATTGATTCATTTCCCTCTGTGCAAATGCTGTGGCTCGGCTCTCCGCACGCCCACCTCATCGGCTCCGGCTTCACCCACCCTGGCCCCCCATCTCTCCATCGGCTCCGAACCTCCGACCTCCCCATAGGCCCCGGTTCTGGCCATCCGGGCCTCGGGGGTCGAAGACTGAAGTCTTGCCTAGCCCGTTGGGAGGGGCTCCGACCTCCGCCTGCCTGCCTCCTGCAGTGACTTGCAGGAGACCCCTCGGGTTGGGGGTGGGGGTTGGGGGCTTCGAGGCTGAGTAGCGTCACCAACAGCCACCTCCTCGGGACCCGGGGCTCAACAGCCTCCCTCTAGACTGTCGGCCCATGTGGGCAGGGAATGTCTGCCTATTGTTCTACTGGACTCTCCCAGGAGCTTAAAACAGTGCTCTGCTCACAGTAAATGCTCAATGAATGCCTTTGACTGACTGACCTGCCCAGGATGGGGCTCAGAGCTCTGCCCCCAAGGTAGCCCCCGTTCACCAACCCCTGGGGGGCCGACTGGCCAGCAAGTGCCCGGCCCCGATGACCAATGGGGTCCTGGGGGAGGTGGAGGGGCAACCCCTTCTCCAGGTAGGGACCAGTGAGGCCCACGCTTCTTCCACCCTGGCCCCACCTCGGTCCAGCTGGCACTCGCAACCACAAGGTACCAATGGGCCCCTTAACACCAACACCTTGTTGTGGGGGGGTGTGATAAGGAAACCTATATTTGAGGAGGGAGTGAGAAGAGGTGCTCCCCTCCCCACTCCACCCAAGCACCCGCTCGAAGGTGTGAACCTGTGGCAACTGCCGGGGCGCTGGACCCTGGCCTTCCTCCCTCCACCCGTCCTGGACGCTCGGCCTCCGGGCGGTAACCTGGCAAGCCCGCCTGCCCTGTGTTCCTCCTGCTGGGTGCCAAAGAGGGCAGAGGCGGGACCGATGTGGTGCAACAAGGCCCCGGTTTCAAAGAATCAATGGCATTTATTACTTTTTTCTATGGTATCTGTTCAGCGCGTCCTATGTGCCAAGCACTGCACTAAGCACTGAGGTAGACCCCAGCTCATCAGGTTGGACTCAGTGCCTGTCCCACAAGGAGCTCACGCTCTTAAACCCCGTTTTATAGAGGAGGGCGCTGAGGCTCGGAGAAGTGAAGTTCCTTGCCCAAGGTCACCCAGTACATGAGTGGAGGAGCCGGGACGAGAGCACTTATTGAGCACTTTCTGCATCCAGACCGCTGGACCAAGTGCTTGGGGGAGTCCAATACAACGAAGTTGGTGGCCACGTTCCTCGCCCACAAGGTTTTCCCGTAGGGCCGGACGTCTGCTCTCTCCCCGGCCCTGGCTGAGCTCCACAGAGCGCCCATATTCCCTCCGGGGAGCTTGGGCTCCGGCCCCCAGCCCGGGTGAGGGGCGGAGGAGAGCCTGTGTGTAGCTCCATAGAGGCGGGTGGTTTCTTTTTCACGTGGGGCAGGGCTGTGGCCACCACTGTTTAAACAACCCCGGCACAACCCAGGCCTCCTCCGGCACCTCTCTCCTCTCAAAGGTGCCTATTCACGGCCGCGTTCAGCATCCCAGTATCTCTCACCCGCCCCCGACGGGCGCGGGGGGGCCTTCTCCTTGCCCTCTGGGCACAGAAAGCAAGGCCCAGAGAAGGACTTTCTCCAGGTCACCCAGCAAGCCCAGGTTGAAGAACCCAGGCCTCCTTCCTCATGGCCCTGGGGCCTGCCTTTGGCTCCTCCCCACCACGCTGAAGACAAAAGCAGGGGCTCACTGGGGTGGTGCGGGGGTGAAGCCATCTGACAGGAGCCTCAGGCCTTGGGGGGAGGTGAGATGCATCACGGGATACACTCGATCTCATGGCTTTTGGCTCCAGGACTGAAGTGAGCGCTCAATTAATACCATCGAGTGATCATAGCGACGGTAGAAGTGGCAGCCCCTAAGCACTCGCTAGGTGTGATACCCTGTACTAAGCACCCGGGAGGCACCAAAGAGCAAAAAGGCACAGGACTGAGAGTTAAAAGACCCGGGTTTCGCCCTCGGCCCGCTGGGTTACCTTGGGCAAACCACTCCCCAGCCCCGGCGCCCCCCACCCTCGGCCTGCTCGTCCATCGAACCGAGCCATGTCGGCGCGGTGGGGGTGGGGAGAAACCAGCATGGGTGTTGGGTTTCTGGGGCCGGCTTGTGTTCGATTTACACTGTTTATTTTCCCCCGCCGAAAGGACTCGTGCTCCACAGTGCCAGCCTGTCTCTGGCACGGAGAAAATGCAGAACATTTTCCGTTTTTAAGAGAAGGGGGGGGGGGGGAGAAGCACAAAATCCCAAACCCCCAAACCCCGCAAACCTCAAGGCCCACGCCCCTGGCCAGACAAGGGAGGCTTTCCTTCCCCTCCCCTCCTCTCCCCTTGCCCTTGGCGGAACCAGGGCCGACAGCGGAGGGCTGGGGCGGGCCAAGGGGCGGGGGGGGGGGACTTCAGCGGCCTAGAAGAGGACTGACACCCCACTTTGCCACCCAGAGAGCCTGCTGCTTCTAACCACAGTTTTAAAATAGAGCAGGAGGAGGAATAAGAGGGAGGGAGGGAAAGGGGGCCCTCGGCAAATGTTCTGCACCATTCCGGCCCCTCTTTTCGGCAGGCCCTCAGAAGGGTCTGGAGAGAAGTCGGGCGAAGGCCTAAGGAAGCCCCGAGGCATGCCCTGGATACCACAGCTCAGGGCTGCAGGAGCACTGAGTCACGGAGCCTGGCATGGAGCGGAAGGGGCTGCCGAGCAGAGCCATCCGCTGGGGATCCTGCTGGGCGTTTGGTGCTTGGCACAGGGCTGGGTCCTGCCAGCAGCAGCCCCGCCCCCGGGGGTGGGACCCACTGAGGGGGAAGTGGTGACAAGGGGCTCCTGGAAGAGGACGCTGGTGCCCCAACTCAGGGCTGGAGCACAGGAAGCCCTCCCTGATTTATTCCCCACGATGCCCCTCCATCGACCCAACAGTCGCCCTTAGCGCTGATGTATTATATTCCTCTCCGCTGCACTGATGGCCCCTCTAGACTGTAAGCTCGTTATGGGAGGAACACATCTGCTAATTCTGGGGTACTGGGCTCTCCCAAGCGCTTAGTACGGTGCTCTGCATAGAATGAGCGCTCAATAAATACCATTGCTCGATTGGTTCTCTGTCGATAGATTTGCTTCTCTCACCCTGATACAATTGCGCCATTTGGTTTTTATGGTATTTATTAAGCGCTTAGTATGTCCCAGGCAGCGTACTAACACAAAGGTACGTACAAGCAAACCAGGTTGGACCCAGTCCACGTCCCACATGGGCTAACCAGGTCGGACAAAGTTCCCTAAAGGGGAGAGAGAGAACAGGTAGTGAGTGAAAGCCTATTTTACAGAGGAGGAAAACGAGGCCCAGAGAGATGACTTGCCCAAGGTCACCCAGCAAGTGACGGAGCCAGAACTAGAAGCCACATGCTCTGTTTCTCAGGTCCTGGCTCTTTCCGCTAGGCTATCGGGCAGGTCCAACAATCCCCTCCCCCAGTTCAGGCTGGGCAGCCGCCCTGGGCTTCCTCCCAGGTGCCTCTTCTTTTTTATGGCATTTGTTAATCACTTACTATGTGCCAAGCACCGTTCTAAGCACCAGGGCAGATACAAGCTAATCAGGTTGGACACAGTCCCTGTCCCACCCTGGGTTCACAGTCTTGATCCCCTTATTCCAGGTGAGGACACTGAGGACCAGAGAAGTGAAGCGACTCGCCCAAGGTCCCATAGCAGACAAATGGAAGAGCCAGGATTAGAACCCAGGTCCTTCTGACTTCCAGGTCCGAGCTCTAGCCACTGCTTCCCAGGGACAGAAGCATGGGTACACACTGGGATCCTTCTCCCCCTACTTGTACGCACACATACACACGCGCACGTGCACAATTTCTAGTAGTCCTCCACCTACTGGGTGCAGAGTGGGGAGGTGGAATGGTTGGTGGGGCAGGGAGACCCCTCAGGGAGCAGAGAAGAGAGGTGGGATGGGTGGCAGGACGGGGGGAGTCCCAGGCGGCGGCAGGCACAGCTTCCGGGAGGGAGGGAGGGGCGGGCAGGCCGTTCGGGCCCATGACGGGTGGCGTTCCTGACTCAGACCCTGGCCGGGAATCCTGGCAATCCCAGGATGTGGTCACCAGGCTGCTCGGTGGCCCCAGACACCAAGGGGGGGAAGGGGAGGTGGGGCAGGGGGAGAGGGGGAGGTATTTGAGGGGCTGATTGTGTCAATCCGTGAACGAGAGTTAATAATAATGTTGGTATTTGTTAAGCGCTTACTATGTGCAGAGCACTGTTCTAAGCGCTGGGGTAGACACAGGGGAATCAGGTTGTCCCACGTGGGGCTCACAGTCTTAATCCCCATTTTACAGTTGAGGGAACTGAGGCACAGAGAAGTTAAGTGACTTGCCCACAGTCACACAGCTGACAAGTGGCAGAGCTGGGATTCGAACTCATGACCTCTGACTCCAAAGCCCATGCTCTTTCCACTGAGCCACGCTGCTTCTCAGCGAGTTCTCAGAGAGTACTGAGAAGCCACGCTGCTTCTCAGAGAGTTAAGCACACAGGCTGGGTGCCCGAAGGGAGTGCAAGTGGCTTGGGGGACGGGGGGCACGTTTTGGCCGGGGGGCGCTGGGAAGGGGGTGACGTCCACTCTGCTCTCCAGACCCCAGGGCTTCAATCCCGCCTCTGCAACCTGTCAGCTGTATGACTGTGGGCAAGCCACTTAACTTCTCGGTGCCTCAGTTACCTCATCTGTAAAATGGGATTAACTGTGAGGCTCATGTGGGACAATCTGATTACCCTGTATCTACCCCAGCGCTTAGAACAGTGTTTTGCACACAGTAAGCGCTTAACAAATATCAACATTATCATTATTATGAAGGATAGACGCCCCGACAAGCTCGGACGTGAGGAGACAAGGAGAAAACCTTGGCAACAGGGAAAATCTTGCTTATCCCACCGCTGCCCCTCGCCCACGTCTTCCCTCTGGCCAGGTACTCCCTCCACCTTCACATCTGGCAGACCACGGCTCTCCCCATCTTCAAAGCCCTTCTCGAATCACGCCTCCTCCAAGAGGCCTTCCCTGCCTGAGCTCTCTTTTCCCCTACTGGATCTACTGGATAACGGGACCCAGCAGGGGGCTCAGAGCACCGGGGCCAAAGGGGCAAAAATCCTTCTGACGCCCGGACAGGGGTTGAACGCCCTCCGAACAGCCTCCCGGCTGCCGATAACGACTGGCACAGCCCGCGGCCGGAACCGACACACCTGCTGTATAAGCTCTGGCTGGAACACGCGGCACTCCCTTCCCCTTTCTGCACGTTACTCTAGTGTCCGTCTCCTCCACTAGACCGGAGGAAGCTCCTCGAGATCAGGGATCGTGTCTCCCGGACTTTCCGTAGCCCTTAGTCCAGTGCTCTGCACACGAAAGAATGTAAAGCTCTCTGAGGGCAGGGATCCTGTCCACTAACTCGACTGTCCTCTTCTCAGAGCTCAGTCCGGTGCTCTACGCCGAGTACATTCAGCTTCTTGAGGGCATGGGTGGGGTCTACTGGCTCTCTAGTAGTCCCCTAGGTGCCCAGCACAGTCTCTGCTATAAATACCACCGTCTGCTTGACGAACTTCCAAAGCAGAAGCCAGTGGTTCTGTGGGACAGGGATTCTGTGGGGTAGCTTATATCTACCCCAGCGCTCAGTACAGTGCCTGGCACAGAGTGAGCACTAAACAGATACTATTTAAAAAAAAAAAAAGGATGAGAAAGCCAGGAACCCAGGAGGGCTGGACTCTCCCCTGAGCCCCTTATGGGGTCAACTCTGCCACCCGCCACATGGCCCGTGAGCTTGTTGTGGGCCAGAATGTCTGTTGGTAAATCGTATTCTCCCAAGCGCTCAGTATAGTGCTTTGCACGCCGTGAGCGCTCAATAAATACGACTGAGCGAATGGCCTCCCGGGCCTCCATTTGCCCCTCAGTTGGGGTGCTCTCAACAAAGTGAGGGCTCAATAAATACAACTGATTAGGCCCCTGATAGGCACTCTCCTTAGTGGCGGGGCAGCAGAGGAGAGAAGCTGCCCACCTGCACTCTGTCGAACAGACAAGTGCGGGCGTCGTTTGAGAGGCCCAGGGGGCCGAGAGGGGTTCTGGGGGACCGTTCCCAAGTCCAAGATTTCCGAAGCCACCAGACCCCCATTGGGTGGGGACCGGGGCCCGCGGGCCGCGGGAGGGACTGAGACTGCTGGCTCCCGGCCGCTTGGCTCAGTTGCCCAGATATGCCAGGTATATGCCCGCGTGGCCCTGGCGGGGCAGCAAGGGGGTTGGGAGGGGCCAGGGGCCAGCTGGGGGCAGGAAGCCAACCTGGACAGGAGAGGTGGGGCTGGGCCTCAGGCCTCGGGCATCTGCGGCCCCCCATGCCCAGACCCAGGGGAGGGTGGACACAGCGGACGTGGCCCCGGGCGCTCCCAACTGCCCTTGAAACCTGGCTGGACGCCACACACACCGGCCATCTCCAGCCTTCCTGGCCCGGACCCACCTGCCACGCCTCTTCTTTCTCCCCGAGAGGGCTGGCCCGGGGCCCAGGCGCCTCTCTGTGCCACTTGGCAAAGTCAACTTTCAATCTCGGGGTAGGAAACTCCCGTCGCCCCCTTCCTCTCTGGCCAGTTGGCCCCTCCTGGCCCCGCCCTCACCCCGCTCCTGCCCCCAGCCCCATTACAGCGCTCACCTGAATAAGAGTATTTCTTCATACTGCCGCTGCTGGGCAAGGGGCATGGGAGGTGAGTTCGGGGGGTTGGCAGCTCCAAAGGTTTCTGTTAATCCCAGGAGGGAGGACGACAAGGAGGAGGAGGAGGAGGAAGAGGTAGAGGAGGAGGAGTCTGTCTGTGGGCTCCTACCTGCAAGGCGAGGCCCTTGCTCCTCCCCAGCCGGGCCCGGCCCGTGCCTGCCGTACTCTCCCGGGTCTCCCCAGTCTCCCGGTCCCCGTCGTCCCCACCGTCCTCCGCTTACACCTCGCCCGATGAGCGGCGTGCAGGACGGGCCGATCCATCGAGGCGGCGGGGGCCGGGGCACGCAACTCCGCAATTCGAGATTCCCCTTTCCGCTCCCCGGCTCCATCGTCGGCCCAGCGGAGACTGGTGGCCCTCGGTCGCCGGCACCGGCCCCGTCCCGGCTCCGCGGCCCCCGCCCCCTGCCCGGGACCCCCCGGCCCCCCTCGCCACCACCGATGGTCCGTCTCTCTGCAGCGGCGGCCAGGTTCAAGTTCAAAGTGCGGCTGGGCCGGGCAGGCTGGGGGCCGGGGTGGCACGGGGGGAGGAGGCGCCGCGGGCCCCTGCACCCGCCCCAGCCCGACGGCCCACACCCACCGCTTCCAACCCAGTCTTGTTTCGATCAATTAGTGGTCCTTACTGAGCGCTTACTGTGTGCACAGCATTGCACTGAGAGCTTGGGAAAGGACAATACAAATGAAGTTGGTAGACACGATAGCTGCCCGCAAAGAGCTGACCGTCTGCTGTGTGCAGAGCACTGTACTGAGCGCTTGGCAGAGTACAATATAAGAGTTGGTGGACACGATCCCTGCCCACAAAGAGCTGACAGTCTGCTGTGTATGGGGCACCGTGCTAAGCACTCGGCAAAGGACAATACAATGGAGTGGGTAGGCCGGATCCCTGCCCACAAGGACCTGACAGTCTCCAGTCTCTCAGGCCCGGGGGACTAATTCCCCGCCCCCAAGTCCATACGACCTCCAGGTAGTACCCCAAGAAGGGCTGGGGCCCTCCCTCCCCCTAGGACTCCATTATCGTTGAGAATTCGGGTCTCCTTTGACCTCGTAGTAACAGCACTGATGGCATTTACTGAGTGCAGAGCACTGTACTAAGAGCTGGGACAGAATACACCGCTCCAATCCAACCAGGACCCTGGCCCTCTCCTCCGTCCCCCACCCTTCTCCTTGCTCCTCTGCAAGTCACTCAACCTCTCCGCGCCTCAGTTTCCTCGTTCTATTCCCAAGCGCTTAGTACAGTGCTCTGCACACAGTAAGCGCTTAATGAATACGATTGAATGAAAGGAACGCGATCCAATGGGATCCCCAGTCTCTCTTCATCTGAGATCGTGAGTTCCACGGAGGATGGGGGTTAGGTTGGATCTGACTATTCTGTAGCTATCTAACTCATTCGTTCATTTGATCATATTTATTGAGCGCTTACTGTGTGCAGAGTACTGTACTAAGCACTTGGGAGAGTGCAGAATAACAATAAACAGAAACATTCCCTGCCCATAATAAGCTTATAGTCTAGTGCTTGGCACATGAGTGCTTCATTAATATTATAATCAGGGTTCCTGGGGTTATTCTTCAGAGGGGGAAACTGAGGCATGAGATGAAGAAAGGCCTTCCCCGGGGGGACGCCCTGTCCACGTTGACTGAGCCTATAAGAGGTGAGAGGCAATACGGCTTAGTGAATAGAGCTCGGGCCTGGGAATCAGAAGGACCTGGGTTCTAATCCCAGCTCTGCTACTAGTCTGCTGTGTGACCTCGGACAAGTCACTTCACTTCTCTGGACCTCAGTGACCTCTTCTGTAAAATGACCTCCCAGCCCCATGTGGGATGTGGACTGTGTCCAATCTGATTAGCCTATATCTACCCCAGAGCTTGGTAGATATAAGATTAACAAATACCGTACAAACAAAAGGTGGTCTTTTAGGGTCCACTAGGAACCTGAGGAAGGAAATGGCTTCCTGAGAGGGCTGTGGGAACTACCCTGTCCCCTAAGGACAGGGAAGCGTGTGCCGGCTTATTCCCGGAACTGGCTTACTTGCTTGCTTGCTCTCTATTTCCTCCCCACCCTCTCCTCACTGCGCTACTTCCAAACTGCCAGATTCCCAAGGCTCCAAATATTCAAAAATGAATCATACCCACTCCCCTCCCCTTCCCTGTCCCCGCAGGGCCCAGTCTTCCCGGATCAGATAGGATGGGATGGGATCGAATGGAGGCTTGGCCCGATTAGCCTGGCTTCCTACATTCCCCCACTCCTCCCTCGGCCCCCCAACCCCCTTTTCAGGTCCTTAGTGGGAGTGTGATCGCTGGCTTCCACCCCACGGGGGGCACGGAGGAGGGTGAAGGGGGAGAAGTCTCGCAGGGGCAGGGACTGGGGGAGTGAGGAGTGCCTCGAACTCACCACATCCCCCCCGAACACACGCACCCATGGTCCTGCCCCCTTGCTCATGCTGGAGATGGTTTTCCCAGCTGGCCGACCCCGCACGGCCTCCCCTGCTCACTGGCCCCCCGGTTGGGGCTTGGAGGTGGACTCATCCCCGACTCCCCAACCCTCTGGCACTCGGACAGTTGGGCAACCGGACCCACGCCCTCTCTGGGGGCTGCGCCCGAGGCAGGGCCCAGGTCCCAGACCCCAGGGTGGGGGAGAATGGCAGGCGCTTCACCATGAGATCCCGGGTGTGGGACTGGCTCTGGGTCTGACTTAGCCTCTGCCCACGCCAGGGCCTGGCACAAAGCAAGTGCTGACTAAATACCATCACTGGCAGTGGCGGTGACGCATCAGCTCCCTGGACAGGTTAGGGGCGGGGGGAAGGGGGATGGGGTGGGCGCGAGGGGGCACCGAGAAGGCTTCTAACCCAAAAGTGGCAAGGAGAGGGGGAGTTAGGGAGAGCCATCTGTCCATCCGCCCGCCCGCAGCTGGCTCTTCTCCACAGTGCAGCGGGATGGGGAAAATCCCTGCGGCCTTCCAAGAGGAGAGCAGTGGGAAGCCTTGGAACGGGCTGGAAGGCCCCACCCAATCCCCCCCGCCAGACACGCCTGGGAAGAGGGGCCGGGAATTCCCATCGAAGCCCAGCTCCCCAGCTAGAACGGGAGGGATCCGTCGGTTTTCACCTCAGTCCCATTTCCCCCAAGATGGTGGAGGTCTGGTCACCATGGAGACGGCGCCCCGGGACGTAGCACCCGGCTACCAGCCAGCAGCTTGCCAGACCCTCTACCCAGGCTGTTCTGTAGGCGGTAATTATAGCAGTGCTTCTTAAGCACTTTCTAGGTGCCAGGCGCTGTGCTAAATGCTGGGGTAGACACAACAAGAGCATCGGGTCGGACGCGTGGGGCTCAGAGTCGACGTAGAAGGGAGAACGGGCACAGTCCCCATTTTACGGGAGAGGAAACTGAGGCCCAGAAAAGGGAAGCGACTTGCTTAAGGTCACAAGGCAAGCGAGAAGCCGCGCGGCCTAATTGGAAGAGCAGGGGCCTGAGAGTCAGAGGACCCGAGTTCTAATGCCAACTCTGCCACTTGTCTGCTGTGTGACCTTGGAAAAGTGAATTCACTTCTCTGGGCCTCGATTAGCTCATCTATAAAATGAGGATGAAGTCTGGGAAGCCCACGTGGAACATGGACTGTGTCCAACCTGATTAGCTTGGATCTACCCCAGAGCTCAGGACAGTGCCCGGCACAGAGTAAGTACTTAACAAATACCATAAAATAAAATAAAAAGTGGTGGGGCTGCGATGAGAACCCGGACTCTTCCCACTAGACCACTCAGGTAGCCCGCAGCTGACCAGGGCCCGTAGGCCTGCGGTTAAGAAATACAAAACAACAATTATCAAAACGGGGTTGAGGCTGACCGCAGACAGCAGGAGGAAAGAAATGTAAAATACTAAATGGAGAAGCAGCGTGGCCTAGTGGAAAGAGCCCGGCCCCGGGAGTCAGGGGACCTGGGTTCTCGTCCCAGTTCCGCCAAGTACCTGCTGTGTGACCTTGGGCAAGTCGCTTCACCTCTCTGGGCCTCAGTGACCTCATCTGTAAAATGGAGACTAAATCCTCCTCCCACCACTTCGGAGTATAAGTTCCCTGCGGGACAGGGACTGTGTCCAACCTGATAAACTCGTGTCCACCCCAGCACTCCGAACAGCACTTGACTCGCACTAAGCCTTAACAAACACCATTAGCAAACAAATTTTAAAAAGCTACAGCAAGAGGAGGAAAGGAAGAGGAAACCTTTCCTCTCCGTCCAAACCGCTAACACGCTGATCCAAGCCATGGCCACGGCATTCATTCATTCAATCGTACTTACGGAGCGCTTACCGCGTGCAGAGCACTGTACTGAGCACTTGGGAAAGCGCAAGGTACTCTGCTCAATAAATACGACTGAATGAACACCACAATAAACAGTGACATTCCCTGCGCACAAGCGAGCTTACGGTCTAGAGAGGCATCAGCCTCGTCTCCGGGCCAGACCTCGGGGAGGGAGGAGAGCAGGAAGGAGGGGCTCACCTGGTGATCTTGTATCTACCCCAGCGCTTAGAGCAGAGTGTGACACACAGTAAGTGCTCAGCAAATATTTTTTAAAAAATATTTTTTAAAGGTGTCCAACTCGCGACACCAGAGGGCGCTGGGACCCTCGGTCTGCCTCGCCTGTGGTGACTGAGCTTCATCTTCCTCCTACTGCTCTGACCCAAATTTTACATTATTATTATCATTATTATTATTATTATCATTATTTATTCCTGCTGCCCAGAGCCAAATCATAATTATTATTCCGACTGCCTGGGGGCCACAGGGCCCAGCTGCTGGGCAGGAGGGACCCGCAGAAGCCTCGCCTGATTTAACACTGTCATAATAATGTTGGTATTTGTTAAGCGCTTACTATGCGCAGAGCACTGTTCTAAGCGCTGGGGGAGATACAGGGTCATCAGGTTGTCCCCCGTGAGGCTCACAGTCTTCATCCCCATTTTGCAGATGAGGTCACTGAGGCACAGAAGTAATAACTTGAAGCAGCGTGGCTCAGTGGAAAGAGCCTGGGCTTCGGAGTCAGAGGTCATGGGTTCGACTCCCGGCTCTGCCACTTGTCAGCTGTGGGACTGTGGGCAAGTCACTTAACTTCTCTGTGCCTCAGTGACCTCATCTGTAAAATGGGGATTAAGACTGTGAGCCCCACGTGGGACAACCTGATTCCCCTGTGTCTACCTCAGCGCTTAGAACAGTGCTTGGCACATACTAAGCACTTAACAAATACCAACATTATTATTATTATTATTATAGCTACGATCATCTTCATCGCCATCATCAATAGTATTTACTGACTACTTTCTAGGAGCAGAGCAGTGTACTAAGTGCTTGGGAAAATACAATCCAGTGGAGTCGACATCCACGACCAAGGGCTGAAGGCAGGTGGGAGAATCTCCCTCAGCAACTGCCTGGTCACAGCACGGCAGGGCAGCCTAGTGGAAAGAGCCCGGGCCTAGGAGTCAGAGGTTCTAATTCCAGCTCCGCCACCTGTCCGCTGTCAGACCTCGGGCAAATCACTTCACTGCCGAGGGTCTCAGTTTCCTCATCTTCAAAATGGACATTAAGTACCAGTTCCCCCTCCTGCTCAGGGCAGGGACTGTGTCTGACTGGATTATCCTGTATCTAGTCCAGCACTCGGCATTTAGTAAGGGCTCACTATCGGCTAAAATGACTATTATTATGAATGGTTTGGGGTCAGCAGGAAACGCTGCCGCCGTGGCCCGGGACGCACGTGCACACACACGGCCCAAAAACTGGTGGCCCGTGACACTGATTTCTAGCCACTTTCAGAACTTCTGAGCCAGGCTACTGGGAAGAAACCACAGGAAAAAATGTCGCAGACAGCCCAGAGGAAGGTGCGTTCACCAAGACACGGCGACACCCTATCAGATCCTCCCTTGGGGCCTCAGTTTACCAATCTGTAAAACGGGGGCTAAGCCTCATGGGGCAGTTGGAAACTGGGTGAGCGGGGATCTGGTCCTGGATCTCAACCTCGCTCAACGGTGCTGACAGGCCACCCGACGGACAAGTGCACGAGCCTTGGGAGAGCGGGTTGGCGGGCAAGGCCCCGGCCCGGAAAACGGACGACGGATGTCCTGTACTTACACCTCTGCTGTTGCGCGGCAGGGCCCGGGTGTCGACCGGTCTGGGAGAAAGACTTCTCCGTCTTTCAGGAATTCCAGGACTGGCGGGAAGCCACTCTTGGGCCATGGGGGCAAAGGTGGAGGATTTACAGCCGGGGTGGGGACGGAGGAGGTGAGGGATTTGCAGGGAGGAGGACGGAGAAGATGGAGGGTTTGCAAGGGTGGGGACAGAGAAGGCGAAAGGTTGGCCAGGGTGGGGACAGAGAGGTGGAGAATTTGCAGGAATGAGGATGGAGAAGGTGGAGGGGCCTGCAGGGGCTGGGACCGAGAAGGTGGAGAATTTGCAACAGGGGTGAGGATGGAGGTCGGGGGTTTGCAGGGGGGAGGATGAAGATGGTGGGGGTTTTGCAGGTGCGGGGATGGGGAAGCTGGAATTTTTTGCAGGGGCAGGAGTGGAGACGGAAGTGTCCTGCCCGGGAGAGTTTGCAGGACAATCCCCAGGGGTGAAACTGAGCCCCTGACCTGCTGACTGAAGGCAACTCTGCATTGCTTGGTAGGAGAAGGGGGGAGAAACGAGCTCCAGTCTGGGGTAGGGGGAAGAGAGGGGAGAAACGGGGTCCAGCCTGGGAGGAGGAGGAGGAAGGGGGAGAAATAAATGAGCTCCAACCTGGAGGAGGAGGAAGGGAAGGAACGAGCTCTACCCTAGGAGGGGGAGGAGAAATGAGGTCCAGCTTGGGGGGCAGGAGGGAGAGGAAGGGGAGGAGAGGAGGCAGGGAGAAAGGAGCTCCAGCTTGGGGTAGGGGGAAGGAAGGGGAGAAATGGGGTCCAGCCTGGTGGGAGGGAGAAATAATGAGCTCCAACCTGGAGGAGGAAGGGGAGAAACGAGCTGCACCCTAAGAGGGGGAGGAGAAATGAGGTCCAGCCTGGGGGCAGGAGGGAGAGGAAGGGGAGCAAGGGGAGGAGGAGGCAGGGAGAAAGGAGGTGCAGCCTGAAGGAAGGGGAGAAATGAGTGTGGGGGGGAGGTGGGGTCTCCTCAGGCCCCCCAGACCCCCTCAGGGCGCCTGGGGCTGAGGAGCCTCTGCACACGGCCCGCTTCCCCCATCCCGCGCGCGCGGGGGCCGACGGGAGGGCGGTACGAGGCGGCCGCGGCCTGGGCCGCCCCCTAGCGGCGGGGCCGGCTCCCCCTCCCAGCGCCCCCTGGCGGCCAGACGCGGGAGGCCCTGCCGCCCGGCGCTGCCCCCGCCGCCGCTCCTCCCTCCCAAAGCCACCGCGTCTAAAATAAATAATAATAATGTTGGTAGTGGGTGAGCGCTTACTATGTGCAGCGCACTGTTCTAAGCGCGTGGGAGATACAGCAGCGTGGCTCAGTGGAAAGAGCCTGGGCTTCGGAGTCAGGGGTCATGGGTTCCACTCCCGGCTCTGCCACTTGTCAGCTGGGTGACTGTGGGCAAGTCACTTCACTTCTCTGTGCCTGTTACCTCATCTGTAAAATGGGGATTAACTGTGAGCCTCACGTGGGACAACCTGATTGCTCTGTGTCTACCCCAGCGCTTAGAACAGTGCTCTGCACATAGTAAGTGCTTAACAAATACCAACATTATTATTATCAGGTTGTCCCACGTGAGGCTCCAAATCTTAATGCCCATTTTATAGATGAGGTAACTGAGGCACAGAGAAGTTAAGTGACTTGCCCACAGTCACACAGCTGACAAGTGGCAGAGCCGGGATTTATTGGTATTTGTTAAGCGCCTACTCTGTGCAGAGCACTGTTCTAAGAGCTGGGGGAGATACAGGGTCATCAGGTGGTCCCACGTGAGGCTCACAGTTAATCCCCATTTTACAGATGAGGGAACTGGGGCACAGAGAAGTGACTTGCCCACAGTCACACAGCTGACAATGGCAGATCTGGGATTCGAACTCATGACCTCTGACTCCCAAGCCCGGGCTCGTTCCACTGAGCCACGCTGCTTCTCTAAGGGAGGCACACAGACGGGTTCCTGGCCGGAATCGCTTTGGTTACTCAATTCCGGTGTCCCCCACCATTTTGCATTTCCCTCTCGGCTCCCAGGGATGACGGATCAAGCTGAGGAACTCAGCAGCCGGAGCTTGGGGGCTGAAGATTAAAGCAGCAGCGTGGCCCGGGGGGAAGAGGCTGGGCTTCGGAGTCAGAGGTCATGAGTTCGACTCCCCGCTCTGCCACTTGTCAGCTGTGTGACTGTGGGCGAGTCACTTCACTTCTCTGTGCCTCAGTGACCTCATCTGTAAAATGGGGATTAAGCGTGACCCTCACGTGGGGCGACCTGATGACCTGTATCTACCCCAGCGCTTAGAACAGTGCTCTGCACATAGTAAGCGCTTACCCACTACCAACATTATTAAGAGGGCGGGCCTGGGAGTCAGAGGACCTGGGTTCTCTGCCAATCGCTTGCTGTGCGACCTTGGGCAAGTCGCTTCACTTATCTGGGCCTTAATTCTCCTGTTTCTCCCTCCTACTTAGTCTGTGAGCCCCAGGCGGGCAAGGGACAGTGTCCAACCAAATTGACTCCTATCTATCCCAGTGCTTAGAACAGTGTTTGATGCACATTAAGTTCTTAAATGCCATCTATACAAAAAAAAAAAAAAGGCTTCAAATGCCATACTGGACAGGGGACAGCCCAGCTAGGGGAAGAAGACAGGCACCTCATTGACCGGGGAGGAAAGGATGGGTGAAATGGTCACCAAATCCCTCCAGATGGCAATAAGGGTGCTCACTCGTATCTCTGTCCCTCATTGACATTCGTGGGCAAACTTGAAGAATAATAATAGTATTTGTTAAGCACTTACTATGTGCCCAACACTGTACTGAACACTGGAGAGATGCTAGAGAATCAAGTCCCACATGGGGTTCCCGATCTAAGCAGGAAGGAGAATAGGAATTGCAGATGAGGGCACTGAACCACAGAGAAGTAAGGTGACTTGTCCAAGGTCACACAGCACGTAAAAGTGGAGCCTGGATTAGGACCCGGGACCTCTGACCCCCAGGTCTGGGCTCTTTCCACGTTGCTTCCCCACTCTCAAACACTCCTTCTCACCTCGATGGGGGGGGGAGGGGGGGGCATCACTTGGCATTTGTCGGCACAGGAACTTGTCAAAGCCAAAACCACAGGAAGCCCAAAGGCAGGGTCGGACACCGTCTCAGACTCTGGCCAGTGGGGCCACTAGCCACCCCGCCGGGAGGACCGCTGTCTGACTCTGTCGTGACGTTCCTTGGGTGTCACGTGGCCCAGCATCCAACACGGGGAGTCTCGGGCTTCCGGCAGCCGGGCGGAGGCTCGGCCCGGCCTCACTTCCCTCCCGAAACCCCCAAGAGAAACGCTGCTCCAGCTCGAGGGCCAAGTGCTTGGCCCTGCAGCAGCTGAATCAAGTGTGGCGGGGGAGGACCCTCCCCCTCCAGGCCAGAGGAACTTACTTCCTCCCCACAACCCTAAACCCAAGTCACGTCAACCCATCGACCTCCCACAACCAGTTACATACACGCAGCTCCTTCTTTCCCTCAGCCCACATGTCCCGATTAATTGTTGCCCAGTCGATGTATTTCCTCCCAAAACCTCGTCTGTAGTATTTTTAAGCCTGTCTCCCCTGAGGCAAGGAAGTCATCTCGTATGCCCAGTGAGAGGGCTCACCAAATACTTTTTTCTGACTAGCTGTCCCACCTGGGGATGTTAAGCGAGGGAGAGTGAGTCCAGGAGGCTGCCGTGCATTTTTTTTTCAAACTGTTCACATTTATTATTGAGAACAATAAAAAAATCTTTTAAAGACTATCTGTATCTTATTACCAACAGTGAGGTAATATGTTTACAAAACATTTACAGAATTTGATATGCAAATAATGAAATCAGGGAGGAGGGTGGGTTAAAGATACTGGGACCATGGAGACCGGGGAGGTGTGGGGGGAGGGGGAGAGAGAACGAAGCAAAACGGAATCATCGAGGAGGAGGAGTGAGGCCGGTGGTAATTCTATCACATTTTTTAAAAAGAAACCAGGAAAGGAGAGAGGGTCCAGATTTTCAACAGGCATCTTTCAAACCGCATAAACAAGTCGTGTTGCCCGCAACGATTCTCTCAAGGAGAGAATTGGATCTTGCTTTTCTCAAGAAGAAACCCTAAAAGCATTTGTGCGGCAAATGTGCTCGGGGCTTTTCAAGATGTATTAGACTACTGGGGGAAAGGAAGAAAGAGGAAATACCGAAAACAAGTGCCACTTCTGAGCAAACTTTAAAAAAATACATCTTCAGGCTTGGGGGGGAAAGTGGCTGAAATTCAAATTGTTCCTACAAACATCCCTGGGCAGATGTGGACTGTTGAGTGGAGCATTTTCTCTGCCGTTGTCAGCAAAATCGCCATCTGAGAGAGGAAGAGAAAGGAAGAGAAAGAGGGGGAGAGAGGGATGGACAGAAAGGAAGAGACACAGCAGGAGAAAGCAAGAGAGCACAGGAAGAGGAAGAATGAGACAACAAGAGAAAGAGTGAGAGGGAGAATTGAGAGGGGGAAGAGAGGGAGAGAGGAGAAAGATGGGGAGAAAGAGGAGAGAGAGAGAGAGAGAAAGGGACCATCTTCAGGCCCTTGTATCTGGGAAAACAGGATGTGCTCATCTGAAAAAGAGGCCCAAATGCCCCGGATGTGAACAGCCCTATTGTGCTTTCTGGAAATGAGACTCTGTGGGGAGGGCGAGGTAGGGAAAGGTGGCAGTTGGCCCCTCGACTGGAGACGGGCTCTAGAAGATTGGACATTCGTCAACCAAAACCCCCAAAATGGCTTCGGTGAGCCCGCTTCCCCTGGGAAGAGAGCAATGCACCACTGTCAGGGACCAGGATGCTCTGCTCCTGCGCCCGATTTCCCCCCTCGCAGCTCCCACCTCTCCCAATCCCTCACAAATTCTCTTTCCTCCCACCCCTCATCCTTTCCCTCACCACACTTCTCGCAGCCCCAGGGCCAGAGATGTCTTCGTTTTGGAAACAAAACTCCTCCCGTCTACCACGTCCCCAGATAGGGGGCTTTGAACGAACGGGCACGATTTCTACAGAATAAACATGCTCTGAACTTCTTAATTTAAGCGAGTTCCTTCACGGCCGCCTCAGGTCGGGGCGGTGAGTTAGCTGCGGCTCCCGCCACAGGCGGTGAGGACGAGATTTTAAAAACAAGCGCTCCTGCCCTAGGTCATTTAAAACTTTTTCTGAGTGTAAAGCCCCAAGCTGATCCCATCTCAATTTTCTCTTATGAAGGCCTCCCGGGTGACCTGGACCAAAATCTCTGCTCTAAAACATCTCAATTTTTCTCCTGCACCAGCCTGGCGATTTTCAAGATGGTCAGTCAAGCAAGCACACGGTGGGCTGGGCCTGCTGGCGAGCAGCAGTGGGGGGTCCCAGTCGTCCCCCACAACTGAGGTAGGCCAAGGGCCAACCGGGGCATCTCGGGCCTCCGGCCGCTTGCACCACGTTTCCAAATCTGGTCTCTTCCAGTGAGCGAGAGAGCGAGGGAGGGAGCGAGTAGATGGAATGTGGAGGGTCAGGATCCCTCTCATCTTTGCTCGGGCCTGAAATCGGAAACCCCGGGCGGTCGCTCGGGCGCCAGAGGCTCTGGGAGGGAAGGAGGGGCTGGGAGGACTGTGTGTGTCAGGGGACCGGGGGGGGCACAGAGGCAGGGGGTGGTGCTGCCCCTCCTTCTCCCCTGGAAAATTCCAGAACTGAAGAGGAGAAGGGGAAAGGAGGGGTATTCCGCCCCTTGTCAAGATACAGACGGCCCCCTGGGAGAGGAGCAGGGCGCGCTCCCCGAGGGACAAGAGAAGTCCACTCTCCAACCACGGGGACGGTCTCTGACCGCCCGTGTGACCCCCGCGGGCTTCCCTCCACCCCCGCCGAGGATGGGGTGGGGGTCGGGGGGGCATCCCAGCTTTCCGGGGTGGGGGCCGGTGGGGAGAGATCCCTCAGCCGGGGAACAACTCGAAGGTCAGCGGGAGGGACGCTGCGGGAGGCGAGCCAGCCGACTCCCGCTCGGGATGAGATGAAGAAATCGGGACATCTCGGCAGGTTCCCTCAGGAATTCAGTCACTGAAGGCGCTCCCGAGGGGCTCGGGAGGAAGGGTGTGGGGGATGGGGCTTTTTTGCATCCGTGTCAATCAGCGAAATACAAATTCCTGTTCTCTTTTCACCAGAGCCCTTGTGCCGGTTGGATTCTGTGCACACCATTTACAAAATCTATGGCTACTCGGGTCAGGGGGGCGGGGGACGGGTGAGGACCACCTGTCCTCAGAGTCAGGCCCGGGGACCGAGCGCCCCGTTTAGGCTCCGCCCGGCAGGCAGGCGGGGCTTAGCTAGAGGGCGTTTTTCCGGGCCAGAGTCACTGCCGGTCCCGCTGCCGGGCGGGGGGGCTTCTCCGAGGAGGTCCCGCCGGGCACCTGGCGGCGGCACTACCTGGAAATCATGGAACTGGAGTGGGACTGGCTGGACGAGGTGGTGGCGGCGCTGAGCTGAGAGAACCCGCTGTGGCTCGATTCCAGGCTGGTCATGGAGCCCCTGGGGTGAGGCGGGGAGAAATGCGGGGGGGGGGGGGGGGGGGGGCGGGTCAGAGCCCGGACGCTAGGGCGCGAGCCCACCCGAAGGGGACAACCTCCCACCCCCCCTACCCACCCGGAAGGAGCCCCGAGAACAGGGCCGAGGGCGGAGGGGGCGGGAGCGGCTCCGCACCTGAAGTCCTCGGAGCCGATGACCTCCGTGTAGTACATGACCTTGCACTTGTGGGAGGAGACCTGGAGAGAAGCCAGCACGTCGTCCACGCGGGGCAGGTTGGTGGCGGCGCAGGCCGGCATGCTGTGGAACTTCCATTGCAGGATGTAGAAGCCGGGCCAGCGGGTCACGTGCGAGCCCTGAGGGGGGCGGCCAGAGAGCCGCGGGTGTGAGGCGGGGGCGGGGGCAGGGCCCGCCGCTGGAGCTTAGGAGGCTGGGCGCCCCGAGTGCTGCCCACGGGGCAGAGGTGCCATGGGCACACGCCAAACACCATGCCTTTCTGCCCCCCAATTACAGGAGCTTGGCATTGGCTGCCCCGGGCCAGTTTCCAGCAGGTTCCCCTCGGCCTCATTTAATGAGAACCGTACCAAACTTTCGACTAGACTGGAAGCTCCTTGAGGGCAGGGATGGTGTCCACTAACTCTACTGGACTCTCTCAAGCGCTCAGGACAGTGCTCTGCACAGAGCGAGCAGCATGAACTAGTGGAAAGAACCCGGGAATCGGAAGACCTGGGTTCTAAACCCGGCTCTGCCACTTGCCGGCTGTGACCCCGAGCAAGTCTCAACTTCTCTGGGTCTCAGTTTTGGCATCTTTAAAAAGGTATTCAACACCTCTTCTCCCTGACTTAGACCGCGAGACCCTTGTGGGACAGGGTCTGTGTCCAACCTGACAATTCCGTATCCTCCCCGGGACTTAGCACAGTGCTTGGAACGCAGTAAGCACTTAAATACCATAATTATTCCTTATTATTCTAGCAGACGCTCAGGCGACACTCCGCACTGATGGATCGACTCACTGCGGGCCTTGCCCGAACCCAGAATGATGTTAATAACGCTGGTACTTGTTACGCACTTACCACGTACCAAGCACTGTGCTAAGCCCCCCGCGCCCCCCAGGACCACGCTCTGGCCGTCACCTGCACGCTCTCCCCTTCCTTGCAGATCAGAGGGGACTCGACCATGCTGTAGTCCCGCCCCAGCTGCCACGCTTTGTCTATCAGCTGCACGTTGTTCCCGCCCGGCGACGTGATGCTGTGAGCTCCCAGGGAGTCCTTCTTCGGGGGCTGCGGGGACCTCTTGGAGTGGTAGATGTTAAAGACGATGTCCCCTTTGCACACGTCAAAATCCCAAGTGATGACGGAGGCGGCGTCCACGATCTGAATTAAGATCTGGGGAGAGTCCAGAGGCGCTCCGCTGAGAGACGTTTCTCGGCACAGACCCCCCCGGGTCTTTCCGGGAGCCGGAAGACCGGGCCGCGGCTCCCCCGTGGCCACGCTACCTGGGGAGGGGGGCCCCCGCTCTTCCTCCAGGGTAGGGGGGAGGCCGGGAGGCTGAGCTAGGCCTCGAGTGGAGCAGTAGAGTGGGAACAGCAGGAGAGGAACTGGGGCTCTGGGCTGGCTGGGGTGTTGGGGTGTAGGGGCGGCAGGGGGGATTCGAGCACTCCTCCTGCTCCCCTCCAGGGCCTGCTCCACCAACTTACTGTTCCCGGCCCCACTGACCACTAATTTAGTCCCTCCCCCCACCCGCCCCAAGCCTCTCCAGCCCCTTCCTTGGGTGGAAGGGGCCCAACCGGAAGGCTCTTCCCAGCGGTTGGGGCCACGGCAGCTGCCTTGGCCATTCCAATGACTGTCTGGCCCTCTCAAGGCAAGAGCGGGGCCCGCCCGCGGGACTAGCCGCGCCTCAGACCAACCCCGCCTCCTCGTCCGGCAGCCGCACCTCGTGGGGCGCGCCTTTGAAAACGCTGGCGCACTGATAGATGGTCTCCGTCCAGAGGGTCAGGTCTTCGTTCTCCAATTCCTCCGCCGTCCGGTACAGGGACTTGGGCACTAGCCCGCCCTCGGGGACTTCACACTGGAGCGGCAAGGAACAGGGGAAGAGGCGTTAGCACTCCTCGAACTTCAGACGCAGCAGCCCGCGGTACGCCTGGGCTCGCCCCGGGCCCGAGCGACGGTGACAAACAACAGTTGACCGGTGGCGTGTGTCTGTTGCAGAGCAGTGCGCCGAGCACGGTACAGAGTGGGAAATGCCAGCCGCTTAACATCCGGACCTGCCCAAAATCTTCGGGCAGCGGCTCCAACCGGAGCGCTCGGCCGCGGGTGAGTGGGTGAAGGCAGTCCCCCGCCGCTCAGCCGGCACTAGAGAAACCCGGGCTCCCACGCTCAGTTACCGAAGACGGCGCAGGTAACAATTCAATGTCGGCATTCTGGTTGACCTAAAGAGGTCACGGGCACGGCAACCCCTGAGAACTGGGAAAGTGCGGGGGACCCACGGAGAGGGCTGCGGCCCGCTCCGTGAGGCACGTGACTGTTGGAGAGGAGGTGTGCCAAGCACTTGGACCAGATCCTTTCTCACTTGCCCCCATCAGAGGCAGGGAGGACAGGCTGGCTTCTGGGTCCCCTGGGTACAAAAGAGGCGCCCTTCCCCAGGGCGGTGGTCCTCCCTGTGGATACCACGGCCTACCGGCCTGAGGCCCTTAAACTCAGACTGCTTCGGCACGGTTCCCCAAAAGCCGCCCACGCCGATGGACTCCGGGGCGAAGGCAGTGGCTGGCGAGACCCTCCTCCTCTTTGAGCAAAGGCTTCCGGGGACGAACTCGCTCAGGGTCAGGCCGGAAGAGCATCATCTCAAAAAGCTCAAACATTTCTTTGGGGAGCTTCTATTTAAGGACCCAAGACTCCTCCTCTGGCCCGAAAAACAAGGGATTCCCCAACACTTTAAGTCCCCAACACCTCTCTGGCGCCCGGATCCTATCGTCCTGTATCCTCCTACTCACACTGTAATGGATATAGTGGAGTCCTTAAAGCACAGCAGACAGTAGGCTATCCCTCCTACTTAGACTGTAGGCCTCACATGGGACGGGCACTCTGTCCAACCCGATTCTCATGTATCGAACCCAGCACTTAGTTCAGTGCTTGGCACATGGCAAGTGCTAAACAATCAACGTAATTATTATTACTATTACTACAGACCGCCGCGGGGGTCGGCCTGGACCGGGTGCTTCGATGCCATTAATGGAATCGTAACTAACTGGCGGGGGGAGGAGGGGGCGGGGGCTCCCCCTCCACCCCAGGCCTGTTGCCCCAGACTCCGGCCACCCCGAGGTCTGCCCTCTTCTCTGGGGGCCCAAGAGCTCAAGTGGAAAGGGAATCGAACAAGTGGGAAGCCGCCGGTTAAAGCCGAGACTTCGAGGGGGCGGTGAGACAGGAGACGAGGGGCTGCAGCAGAAGGGAGCCCGGCCCAGCCCGGGATGGCTCCAGGTGGGCAAGGGCCCGGGCGCCGCGACGCGCAGACCCTCACCATGCACTCTCCGCTCAGGAAGTCCGGGATGATCTCTTTGTCGATGTAGTCCAGCAGGCCTCCGGGACCCTGGTAGTCGTTGCCCGCGTAAATAAGGAACTTCTTCCGGGTGTTGTCGTCGATGAAAGGGCTGACCTGCGGGAGGACGGGGAGACGGCAGAGCCCTCGAGTCACCGGCCGCCTCCCCGAACGCGCGGCTGCCGAGGCCGCGGGGAGGTTTCGGGTCTGCCTGGTGCCACCCGGCGTGTCCCCCAGCCCGGCCAGACTAAGGGAGAGAGGAGGAGGAGGAGGAAGGGGACGCTTCTCTTCCTCCCCCCTTTGGAATTCCTCCAAGGTACCCCCACCCCAGCTCCCCGCCGCCGGCCCCGCTCCCTGCTGCGTCTCCGGCAGCCATGAGCGTGGGCCCGGGAGCCCGGCCGGGGTCAGGAGCGCAGACCCACCAGGGTCCACAGGACCGGAAACACTCTCGGGGCGCGGAGGATGAGGAGGCGACCCAGGGTCTCGGGGTAGTTGGCCTCCACCACCTCAATGATCCTGAGCAGGGCCTTGACGCCTGGGCGCCACAGGTGCCGCATGTTCAGCCCCTCCAGGTCCACCAGGCAGGTCCACGAGCTGGCCGCGGGAAGGAGAGAAGCGTTAGCCGCCGAGGGGCAATGAGGCTGCCAAGGGGCCGCCGCCCTGTAGCTGACCGAAAACGCTCCTCTCCCTCGAGAGCCCGGCCGGCCGACCGCCCGGCCTCTCAGCCCAGTTTCCACAACTCCACCCCACCCAGCTTCGGATTTCCTCACGCCTATGACGGCATCCCCCTCCTCTACCTCCTTGTCCCTTCCCCTTCCCCACGGGCCCCAACTTCCCCATGAGCACACAACTGGTCACCCAGAGTTTCACTTACAGCTCCCCAGTCATCATCGCACACCAAACCATGCTCAAAGACTGGGACAGACACGGATACACACACGCGCACACGTGTGCGTTAAGTGGGGAACACATTCACCCGCCTAGAAGACAGAGGCAGGGAAATCCCTCCCAGCTCTGATTCTCACTCTCATTTAGGATGCTCTCCCGGGCCTCCACCCAGCGCCTCATTGGAAATTCAGAAGTCCCACTTCAGAGGGGCCTCATACTTAGGGAGACTAGCTCCCCAAGTCCAAGATTACCTGATAGGTCGACCAAACACTTTAGTGTTTTCCTCACACCGCCTCAGTCCTTCTTCATTTATAGAGAGCACCTGGGTACGGACACAGAACAGTCACAGAGAGGCTGGTTTGAAATTCGGCTAGGAGAGGGTGGGGGGCGGGAGGAGGGAGACGATCTGGACGGCTGGGTGGGCTGAGGGCTACGGTCGGCCGCCCTTCGGTAAGGAGCCAGCGGGCACGTTAGGGTGACCCGAATCTTGGAGCCGAGGTTCCAGGGCTGAGACGGGGCAGCCTCTGCCCTCGCTGAACCCGACAAAGTCGCGCGTTTTATCCGTTTCTGCCCAGTGCTCACACATCCTGACTCATTCAAGGGCTTCCAGCATGGCGCCGGGCAAACGGTTCTCGGTCTTGGTCGAGCTCACCGGGGTCAGACATCGCAGGGCGGGGGCTCGAGCAGAAGAGGCAGGAGGGTCGGAAGGTAAGGTCCCCACCGGCAGGGCTCGGGCGGTTGAGAGCCGCCCCCTCGGCGGCCGAGCCACGGCCCCGGAAGCGGGTCACGCGGCCTCGGGAGTGAAACGAGCCGTCCACGGCCCCGCGGACGTCTGCTCTGCACGCCTAGCTCAAACCCGGTCAAATAAAGCGAAGATGCCTGGCGTCAGGTATGCCCTGGGCCGCCTCTGGCCAAACGCACAGTTTTCTTCAGAAAAACGATCGCCCAAAAGCCACCCCTCTCCTTGGACCTAGGCACCCTCCCCACAAGTCCTGGATCTGGACTGTTTTCAGTCACATGAACGGGTCCAGGTGATGCCGCACTGCCAAAGGGAACAAGAACAGTTTCTTGGCCCACCCAAGGAGAGCAGGCACCCAATCGGCCGGAAGACGTGGGCCGGGGACGATCTGGGGTGGGAGAGGAAGAGGAGGAGGGAACACTTCATATTCACAGAGCGAGTGGGGGAGGATCCCTGGAGGAACAGGATTTTTGTCTGTGTTATGAGTGAGGGGAGGAAGATGGGTGCCGGAGAACCGGGTGTCCCCGCCAAGAGGCTGCACCGACGGCTTGGGCGAGAGACCCGCAGGAACGGCCGGCGAGGAGACTTTTCTTTCCGCCAGCCTGCCTTTGGCCCGGCCCAATCCGCCCCCGAAGAAGGCCGCCCCACCGCCCCTTGGGAGCCGAGGACCCGGGCGGCTTTAACGGAAAAGAAACCTTCCCGGGGATCGGGTGGCTCCCGCTTCGCCTCGGAGGGCCAAGTGGGGCGACGGAATTGCTTCGGCATCCGGACACTTACGTATCTCAGCAGGGCTTCCTCTCCGAGGGCTCGAACTAAGCCTTTGGTGTCCATCTGCCCCAACCTGAGCACGTACAGGGGGCGGCCGTCTAAATGGAGGACGAAACGTCGACCGTTAGTGTTATCCCGGTGGCGGGGGAGGGGTCCGACGCTCCTCCCGGGCCCTGATGAAGACCGGCCAATGGGCCGATGGCACTCGCGGAACCCTAAGGGGTGCACGGCCGCTGCAACGGGCCCTAGGGGAAGCACGACTGAGGCAAGGCACGCAAATCCTGCCCTCGAGGAGCTCCCGCTCTAATGGGATCCAAACTTTTGTCTGGGTGATTCCCCCACCCCCACACTCCCATCCCGGCTTTCGGAGTAGCAGCCGTTTCCTGGTTCCCTTGGCTCCTGAATAATAATAATAAATGGTATTTTTTAGGCGCTTACTATGTGCCAAGCACTGTTCTAAGCGCTGGGGTAGATACAAAGTAATCAGGTTGTCCTCCGTTGGGCTCACGATCTTAATCCCCATTTTGCAGATGAGGGAACTGAGGCACAGAGAAGTGAAGTGATTCGCCCAAAGTCACGCAGCTAACAATTGGCAGAGCGGGGATTAGAACCCATGAGAACTCTGACTCCCAAGGTGTGCTCTTTCCACTAAGCCACACTGCTTCTCTGCGGGCTGTCAGCAAGTAACCACAAACAGAACGCGATGTCCTCGTTTGTCCTCTAGACTGTAAACACGTTGTGGGCAGGCAATCTCTCTCTTCTATTGTTCTACTGCTCTCTCCCAAGCGCTCAGTACAGTGCTCTGCACACGGTAAGGCCTCAATATGACTGACTGACCACCTGGAGAACTGCCTGGAAGGCAAAGAACCTCAGGCCGGGGACGGATGGTCACGAAGCAGACCGGACGATGCGTGGGCCTCGTTTCCGAGCCCCGGCCCCTCACCTTTGTCGTGATGGTGCCAGCCTCCCGCGTAGTAGTCCTGGAGGACCTGGGGAGGGTTCCAGGTGTCCAGGAGGTAGTCCACCTGGTGCTGCTTCCGCCACGTGAGAGACTGGCAGAGGAATTCCCTGGCTTTGTCGATGTTGAAGTCCCGGGCCCGTAGGAACCGCAGGATGTGCTCGTCTTTTGGGATCTGCCCGGAGAGGGGAGCATTTCAGACTCGGTGTCGGGAGGGGGCGGGGAGGGGGAGACGATGGGCGCCCCCATCCGTGGTCAAGAGTGACGAGTCAGCAGTGAGCGATCCCTGGGAAGACGGAGCTCACCATCGGGGGCCCCCCCGGGTTGGGGGGCAACGACCCACGCTGGCGGATCGCATCCGAAAAGCGGCCGAGGCCTGCCGCGCCCCAGGGTCGTGGGGGGAAAGGGGGAGGGTTTCCAATCCCTGCTGAAGCAGAGGAGGAGCCTGCTCCGGGATCCCGGGGCCGCCCCTCCGCTCCCCCGGCCCGACCCCTCGGCTCTCTCGCTCGTTCCGGGGGGCTGAGAGACTATCTCTGCCTCACCCGAGGTGAAATACCAGGAAGGAGGCCCGAGAGAGTCCCCGCATTAAAATGCACCCCCCGGATCTCTTCATTTCCACAGAGTCGACTGGTGGACTGCTGGCCCCCCGAAAGAGGGAGGGTAAGGTAACGGTCCCAGGAGCTGGTCCGGCTCAGTTGTCCGGCAGGTGGGGCCCCGGGCCACGGACCCTCTCGCTACTTTCAGGTACGTGTGGAATGGGACCCATCCAACCGGTGGGCTCCTCCCAGAGAGAGGGCTTCCCCACCGCGCTCCGGGAGATGAGGAGCCTATCGATTACGGGGAGGGAGGAGCCCCTCGAGGAAGCAACAGCCAATAGTACTCGGCAGGGGGAGAGGGAGGCGGCTTCCCGGGACGGAAGGCCGCGGCGGCAGCGAGGTCACCTCGGGCCCGGCCGGCCAGTCGGTTGGGAGAGAACCACATCCCCGGGTCGACCGTCCCCTCACCTTGCCCTTGTGGGTCTCCTGGAGCCACTGTCGGAGTCGGATGAGACAGCTTTCCTGCAGGGGCGTCAGGTCCCCCAGGTATCTCTTGATGTAATCCGCATCCAATTTATCTGAGGCGAAAGGCAAACGATAAGCTGCTGATTTCCAACAGCCCCGCGGGCAGGGAAGAACCCCATACGCCATCTCCATCAGACGGCAGAGGCTCCCTACCCTCCAGCCTCCCACTGAGGGTACCGGCACGGAAGGCAGCAGGGAAAAGCTCGGTCAGGCCAGATGCTTTTCTCCGATTTCCGTCGAGGCGGCGACCCTCGCCCCGGTGGCTCAACGGTTACCAACCCGGATTTCCCCAAGCATGGGTGGAGAGGCCTTTGAGTCTCATTGGCTATGAAACTGCAAAACAAGATACCCATAAGGAGAGGAAACGAGTTCGGGAGGCCGGGCCAAGGCCGTCAGCCGGAGCACTTTCTCATTCAACGGAAAAAAAGGGGGCACAAATCCCCCATCCTCACATTGGCCAATGGGAGAAAGCAGAAGTAGCAAGTGACCAAATTCTAGCGATGGCACAGAGGGAAATTCTCATCGAGGAAGTGATAATTATCACTACTATATTATAGCTATCATTATTATTTTTAGGCCCTTCCTGTGGGCCGAAGCACTGGGGAAGACGCGGGCCGGGACCTGTAATCTTTCTCCCGCTCGGGAAGGAAGCCGAACGAGTTAGGGAAGCCGTCGCCGATCGATCGGCGGGAGCGGCTTTGGGAGATTCCCCGGCTGTAGCCGGGACCCGGAAGCCGGTGCCCTAACTGGGCGAGGACAGGTTGGGGCGATGCCACGGCTTCGGCTGGGGTCCGGGCGTATGGTCTGATGCCCGGGCCAGCTTGCGGGGTCAAATTTGTAAAAAGGGCCTTGAAGCAGAGAGGCCAACTATCTGTTTTGAGCGTCGGGGGATGAGAGGGTGGACGGAAAGTTGTCTGAGAATCTCGGGAGGTGACGGGCTTCAGAGAGCTCACAGGCCAGAGGAGCCTCCGCTTTGGGTTTTTCAGCCAAGACGGGAAACTCTCAGATCTTGTCCGAGACATGAGAGAGGCCGGATCGGAGTCGAGCTCGGCCGGCCGCAGATGGGGGTGGCCGAGGTCTGGAAGACGTACCGTCTGGCGTTCCTGCCGCAGGCTCGGTGGGACTGTTCGAGCTGCTGAGCATCTCACTCGTCGGCCCTTCCTTCGGGGGCGGGTCCGGGATGCTGATGGCGGGAGACACGGGCCGCGGCGTGCACGACACGCTCTTTTCGGAGGAACCGGTCAGAGGGGCGGGGGTCCAGCGGGGTATAAACGTTATGCCTTCCTCCTCCATCTGGCGCAGGTAGTATTCGATGATTTCTTTTCCCTTCAAAACAAAGCCACGTTTCAAGGCCAGGGAAGACACAGCGAAGGCCCCTTGCCAGGTGGGGAGGGTGATTACGAGGTGATGCATAAAATGAAACCAGATGCAGAATGGAGGATTGAGAGAGGTGAAACAGTCCACACACATCAGAGATTTTATTTTCTCCCTCTCCCTCCCAAAAGTCCAAAGACATGACTGTACTCTCGCAAGCACTTAGCACAGTGCTCTGGACATAGAAAGTGCTCAGTAAACACCATTGACGCAAAGGATCTGCACATCAACACATGCCAATACTGGGCTGAGCCCATAGCGGGCCCCAAAGTGAGCACCTCGGCCCTGCCCTCTTGTGCCAAAAATATGCCCAAGGAGAGAGTCTCCCATAGGCCCTCTCCCAGAGAGCCCGTGGTCGACGGGCAAACTAAATGGGAGCCGGGCCCCGGCGGACACTCGGGACTACCGGAGACTCTTTTCGGTTAGTCCCCGCCTAAGTTGCCGGCTGCCCACTTTGGCCGTCTCTTCAGAGAGCCTCGATGGCCCCAACTCACTTTTTTAATGTTGCTGGTGTACTGTTTCATGGCAATCTTTTCCACGGTGCTTTCAAAGCCGAAGAAAGATTTGATGTCTAAACTTGCAGACTGTTCAAAGCAGGTCCAGTCTTCGTTGTCTGGGTGAACCTGCGAGGGGGAAGGAAAGCGTGGGGCTGAATTGCCTTTGGTCTGGAGAAAGGCAGGGGAGGGCGGAGGAGGATGGAGAGGAGGAGGAGGGGGAGGAGGAAGTGGCTGCTTTCCTCAGCACTATTAAATGTACCTAAATATATGTGCATTTATCAGTTCCTGCAATTATCTATTTCACCCTGATAAATTTCTACCCTATTTCATCCTGCTCGATAACCTCGTTTCTCCTCCTGCTGCCACTGTTTATTCAGCAATTTTTCACTGGATGACTGTCTCCCCAATTAGACTGCAGATTCCTTGAGGGCAGGGAATGTGTCTTGCCAGGTCCCAGCCCCGGGTGACTCACCGTGTAACAACAGTGCTCATTAATGATGACTCGGTTGGAGAAGGTTTCGTTGTACGCTTCTATGTGCAAAGTCCGCTCCCGGCGGTTCAAGGAGTTTTTCTGGACAAAGTAAACGTAATCGACTCCCGCAATCTAAGACAGACAGACCGGAGACTTCGGGTCAGAAGAAGTGCTGATGGCTACGGAAGCCAGACGGGCAGAGGGCATGGTGGGAGGAAGGAAGAGGGAAGAAAGGGGGAAAGGGGAATAAAAGGGAGAAAGAAGGGGGGAAGAAAAGGGGGAAAGAAGGGGGAAAGAGGGCGGAAGAAGGAGGGAAACGGGGGGAACATAGGAAGGGAGGAAGATCAAAAAGAAGCAGGGAAGGAGGGAGTCAAGAGCCCAGTTAGCTCACCTTCTTGAGCAGTCTGGGGGCATCGATGTCCAGTTTACAGCGCCTCTCGATGACATGGATGGCCCCGTCGTCACTCTTAACTTCGCTCACAGTGTCGCTGTCCACAAACATGGGGATCAGAGGGCACGTGGGGAACCTCCTCTCGTAGGCCTGCACAGCGGACAGAGAGAGAGCAAGGTTCGGCCGCTGCCGCTGGGTGGGCGAGGGAGGGAGAGCTTCCGGGGAGGGGCAGGCGCAAGTTTCTAACACACAGCTCGCACCCCACTAACTCATTCACTCATTCATTCCCTGTGGTATTTGTTATGCGTCGACTAGGTGCCAAGCACTGTATTTACCACAATCAGGTCAGACATGGTCCCTGTTCCATATTGGGCTCCAAATCCAAGGGGGAGGCAGGGATTCAGTGCCCATTTTCCAACTGAGGAAACTGAGGCCCAGAGGAGTGAAGTGACATGTCCAAAGTCTCACAGTTGACAGGTAGCGGGGGGGGGGGGGGGGGGGGGGGGGACACGATGAGAAGTCATGTCCTCTGACTCCCAGGCCCAGACTTCCCCCTAGGCCGCGCTCTGGGTCTTGCGGCTATCGATCTGGGGCATTTTCAGCGGAGGAGCCGCTCGGACACTTTGCAGCTTTAAGGCCTCACCGGCCTCGTCCGACTTGGGGCTCCCGAGGGGCCCTGACTCTGCGGGCTGAGGATCCGCCTAGTCAGAGGCTCCATGGGCTGGAAACCACCAAACCCCACCCCTGCGGGTGTCGCCGTGACGTTGCTCAGGGCTGGAGGGGCTGACGGGATTCCTCGCTGCAGGACAGCAACGTGGGCCCCGAACCTCACCTTCTCAGCAGGCCCTGAGGCAGGGGGAGAATGGATGGGGGCCAGACCCTCCCCCCTGCAGAGTGCTTCCCAAAGAATGGATGCTCATGGGGGAGGTTCGATTCGATTTCTGAAAAATCACCATACACATGCACTTGCAATCCGGCACTGGGAGCCTCAGCCAAACCCAATTCCCGCACCCAGAGCCCAGCTCTGCTGCCTGACGTTCTCGGCTGTGGACCCCCACAACGCGGCCCCGACCCTCCCCTCTTGCTAGGTAGCCGACCGGTGGGACCGGACCGCAGGCTGCCGACCCAGTTTCCTCCAGGAGGGTGAGGCTGCTTTAAGACAGTGGGAAGAAGGCTCGGTAGGAGGAGGTTTTGTTAAAAAAAAAAAAAAAAAAAAAATCGGGACAATCAACGCCTGAGGGAGGGACCGCTTCAAGGTCTTGGAGCGGGGTTCTTGGTTGAACTTCGGTATGGAAAGTTCCTGTTGTGGAGAAAAAGGCCAACTCTACAAACCGCTTATGCCCCATGTCGAAAAGCAACTCCCAGAGGGCCAAAGCGACTCTGAGGAGGAGGAGGAGGGAGGCACTTTCTACAGATAATTACAGAGTCGTCAGTGACAGCAGAGAACACATCTGTTCCATCTGAACTGTTTTTGGTAGGAAAAGAGTCTACTATTTGACTGTATCGAATTTATTAAAAAATAAAGGTTCCAGGAGGCCACAAAACAGCCCAGAAAAATCTTTGGCAGTGATCTCCCACCACCAGGGTGAGGGCCCCCCAAAACTCCAGAAAGGAACTTCTAAGGGGAGTATCAAACCTCCAGGAGTTCTGGACCGTCACCCCGGCCTTCCAGCCCCAACCCTTATTTCTGAGCTATTGGCGGGAGCTCAAGGAGATGATTACTTCATCACCTCCAGCATTGGTTTCACGGGATGAATTGAGAGGGACTGGGTGGAATGCAGGCTTCCGGAAAGAGTAGAGATGCTCAAGCGGGCTTCGTTTGGAACCGAGAAAATGGAAGTGGCAGGGAGAGTGGATTTGTTCCAATCTCTCGCCTGCACTCCGCTGATTCTACATTCAACGTGTCAGAAGGCTCAAGAGCACAAACAGAATTCCAGACAACTGGGGTGGGCAGCTGAAACAAAGGCTAAACTCCTCACACTTCCACCCACTTCCGCCCACCCAACTGCTTTCGAGAAAGACTTTGCGCTCTGGAAGCCGGACAGCCATTCTTTTCTGTTCCTAACCAGCCTCTGGAAGGCGGGCACGCCTGACAGATTAATAGCAGGCACCGTTCTGTGAAGAGGGAAAAAAAGACAGCGTCGCAGAGCAGAGATTAAGTTCGGCTGAGAGAAGCCCCGTCGGAGGCCGCGTGGCCGAGGGGAGGGAGTCCGGAGTCAGGAGATCAGGGTTCGAATTCCGGCTCCGCCACTTGCCTGCCATTCGACCAGTGACAAGCCATTTCACCTTTCTGGGCTTTAGTTTCCACATCTGTAAAACGGGACTAAGACAGCTGTTCTCCCTCAATAAATGGTATTTATCGAGCACTTACTATGTATAGAGCTGGTAGACATGTTCCCTGCCCAGACCCTCACATTGAAGCAGTCAGCAGAGGCCCATCCGTCCATCAATCAGTAGTACCTCTCGAGTGCCTGCCAGCTGTGTGCACAGTGCTGTCCCAAGAGCTTGGGAGAGCACGAGATAATCGAAAGACACGATCCCCACCCTCAAGGAGTTCACCGTCTAGCAGGGAGACAGACCCAGAGTAGTTTAGAGGTGGGAGGGAGAGCTCGAGAAGAGAAGGAAGTGCTCCCTGAGATGCACATTCAAGGGCAGGCCACGGTCCAAGGTGAAGCCCCGAAGGATGTGACGAGGTGGAGCGACTACCTAAGAAGATGAAAGCAGCGAGGTCTGATGGCTAGAGCTCGGGTCTGGGAGTCAAAAGGACCTGGGGTCTAATCCCCACGTCCTCACTCGTCTGCTGTGTGGCCTTGGGCAAGTCGCTCCACTTCTCTGAGCCTCACTTCCCTCACCTGCAGAATGGGGATTAAGATATTGTGAGCCTTATGTGCGGCGTGAACTGTGTCCAACCTGATTAGATTTCATCTTCCCCTGTGCTTCATAGAGTGCCTGGCATATAGTAGACCCTAAGAAAAAAAAAATGAAAGAGGGCCCTTCCAGGCCCAAAGATGACCACCCTGGGGAGACCGGAGGCACGCCCAGTCCCCTGTCCCCTACCCCATCCCGGAGAGAGGCACGCCAGACGACTCCGGGAGGAAGTCAATGGTCTTATTGTTTCTGATGAGCCTAAGGATCATACTGAACAGCTGAGGGGCGGGGGCTCTGACTCCTAAGGGGGATATCGTGAGGCAGTGCAGGCAGGATCGGTTGCTGCCCGTGGAGGCGGGGTGCCACAACGCCGGCTGCGCCCCTCACTTCCGGCGAACGCTTCCGAGGCGCCGATGGCATCGCGCCGGACATCGGGGGACAGCTGACCTGGGCAACCTGGGGCCCTGACGGACTGCATTCCACCACAATTACATCACACCTCCTCTCGCATCCCCCCCCTTTCCCGGCCCCAGACCACAGGACTGAAGGACACAGCCGAGGAAAGGCCAGTCAGTTCCCTTCGGGAGAGTTTTTAAGGAGGCCGCATTCTGGGCTCCAGAAACTGACCTAGTTTTAGCCGAATAGCAGATGCTCAGGGAAAAAACAAAAAACAAAAAAACCAACTCCGAATCGAACCCACTCTCCTCTGAAACACCGTTTTAGGAAAAAAAAAACCTCCAAGAACTTAAAGAAATGGATGCGGCATTAACTGGGTTTGGATGATCCATCGCCTTCATTACAGAACATGTGAACATTGAGCCATCTTGGGAACAGCGGGCGTTCTGCGTTAAACGCTGCCATACTTTGAATAAACTGATACGGGTTTGGGGAGATTTTACTGCACAGCAGGAGGGCTTCAGGAAGTTCTGGAGGAACTGGGGGAGGGAAAAGAAGTGGGAAGGAAGGGTGTTCTGACCATCTGCATGCAATGCAACCTGGATTCAGGAGAAACGGTCCGGGCGAGCGCACGGAACTGCCCGGTTCTCCCAGAACACAACCCACACACTCCAGGAGGACTGACCGGGCTTCTTTACTAAGATCACATTATTTTTCAAGGTCTGCCCCCGGCACCGCCCCCTCCCATTCCATCTCCCTCTCTCTCAAACTTCTCTCCAGTTCCCTTTAGACTCAGAACCGATTCACGAGTCCCAAGGGTGGCCGGAACAGGTGACACATGACTCAGGCAAGGAGCGGTTAATCGACTCGAACTAAAGAGAGCTTCTCAGAGGGAGGTGAAGGACCGCAGGGGGGAAAATCGAAACGGGCGCCTAGCTCAGAGAGACAAAATAAGCCGTTTCAGCTCCGGGAGCTTCCCGGAAACATTTCAAAGGACTCTTCCTAGTCGGAAGGGAGGGTGTTACCTGTGCCGCTGAATGCCAGGCACCGATATGTGCGGGCACCCAAGTATTTCGGCCACCCTCACCCTCGCCCACCACAAAACACAGCTCTACAACCTCTTGGCATGGGGGATGGATTATCTGTGAGTGCCCCCTAAGTGGCCAGAGCCCGACACCACTCTCCCCCCGCATTCCTCACCCCATTCCAGTCTACGCAACGGGGCACCGGACTGCCTCCCGAGCAGCTCTCTGTGACCCGCCCCCAGCCCCACTACTTCAGGCTCGCCATCTGGCTTTCCCGAGGAGCTGATAACCGGTATCTTTTGAGGGGTCCACATCCCACTCCTCCCTTTCAGGACCTCGGGGAGTCTCCCGCTTCACCTGCCCGAGACTGCTGGGAGGTCCCTCTGTGGGGTACCAGGCCCTAAGAAGGAGGAGAATAACCACTTACAGTTTGGGGCCTAGGTTGGGATTTGGGGGGGTGGGGGGTGGCGTTTTCAGAGTGAGAGCAGCGGGTTCAGGAATCACTAGAGAGTTAACCAGAACGGCCAGGAAAGGCCGAGAGCCCCGAGTCGGCAGCCGGTCAACCCCGGCCGTCCAACGTGTGCGCCCTGAAGGCGACAAAAGCGAGGCCACGGACCAGCACTGAACTCTTGGAGTCTGCCTGCCCACAACCCTCTTGGCCCTGCCTCCTGGTCGGGGCGACCTCCAAAGGACGACTCAAGCTCTTTGCGGCTGGTTTACCCGGGCGGGTTCGCCGCAAGCCCTCCTTAGCTCGGTTTCTGTGCTTCACATTTCACCCACACACACACACACACACCCAGCCCTTAGACAACGGGGGCATTTTGCCCAGCTGAAACGACCAAGCAATAGCAGCCCCTAGCTGGATGCTGCAAGGGCTGTCTCTTGGGTTGGGCAGCAAACTTCAGCCCAGGTGACGCAAAGGAACGGGTTGTTTCTCTCGAGAGCGTGCGCACTGCTTGAAGTGGCCTTCGGCTAATCGCCCTTTCTCGGTGGTCAAGAGCCACTGGAGGAGAGGAAAATGGACAATGCCAACCAGCCTGAACTCCGCTCGATGGCGCATTTAAATTCCCTATTTGAAGAGTTTGTGGAGGAGGAGGAAGAGGTGGCGGCGGCAAGGCGCCGGGGGGAGGGAGAGAGTCACACCGAGTGGTTAGAGCTTGCCCACGGGTTCAAGCTCTGAGCAAGGACAGCTCCCTGCTCTTCCTCCGAAGTCAGCTCCGTTGCTACGGTTACCACGCGGCTGCCTACACAGCCATTCTAAATCGGTCGTTGTCAGAGATCCGCAGAATCCGAGATTTGAAAATAAACAGCTCTGCGACGCCAAGAGGAAGTTTAGCCTCCCCGAGGGTACGAGGCCCTTAAACGCCAGGCGAGCAGGGGCCCGCTCCCCCTCCCGCTGGGGGAGGAGGGACAGAAGGCTCGAAGAGAATGCCGGCCTGGGCAGGTGCGAGAGACGCGGAGTCCAGGCCCAGGGCCGCCCGCCGCCAACGCCAGTCAAGAGTCACGGCCGTTTTAGAAATGAGCTCCGGAGACCGGATATGAGGGTCTCCAAAAAGACTGGTCGATGGCTGTCCCCGCCGGGCGGGTGGAACGTGGAACCCTCGGGGGCCGGGCGACCCGCTCATGGTCCTCAAGCCCCAGGACTCCAGCCGCGACCCGGCCCCTCTCTGCTCCCCCGGGCCCCCACGCCAGCTCCGGGCCAGTGTCTGCAGCCAGAAAGCAGTGGATTCAAAAGTCCTCCCAAAACTCTGGCCTCCCCGAACCGCCGACCCCGGGGCTGCTGAAGAAGAAAACCTGCCACGATTCCCTCATGATACCCACACACCTCATTCCTCTAATGCCAACCTACTCACCGTAGCTTCATCTCATCTCCCTCGCTGCCGACCTCTCACTCACCTCCTGCCTCTGGGCTAGAACGCCCTCCCTCCCTCCTCATAGCTGACAGACCGTGACTCTCCCCACCTGCGAAGCCTTATTGGACTTCGAAGCGCAGATCGCAAGTCTGCTGCAAAGTGGCAGAGCCCAGGCCTGAAAGTCAGGAGACCTAGGTCTTCTAATCCCAGCTTGGCCCCTCGTTTACTGCGGCAAGTCATTCCACTTTGCTGGACCTCTGATTCCACATCTGTAAAATGGGAGATTCGACACCTGCTTTCCCTCTTTAACTGTAAGCCCCGTGGGGGCCAAGGATTGTGTCCGATCTGATACTCCGAATCACCGGCCCTCTGCACTGTGCTCTGGCACGCAGTCATCACGTCTCTATCCCTTTACCCATCACCCCTTTACCTCTCCGCAGCTAAAGCCTCATTTTCCCCTTTTCCCTCTGCTCCTCCACCTCTCCCTTCCCATCCCCACAGCACCGTACTCGTCTGCTCAACTGTATATATTTTCGTTACCCTATTTATTTTGTTAATGAATTGTACATTGCCTCGATTCTATTTAGTTGCCATTGTTTTTACGAGATGTTCTTCCCCTCGACGCTGTTTATTGCCATCGTTCTCGTCTGTCCGTCTCCCCCGATTAGACCGTAAGCCCGTCAAACGGCATGGACCGTCTCTATCTGTTGCCGACTTGTTCATCCCAAGCGCTTAGTACAGTGCTCTGCACATAGTAAGCGCTCAATAAATACTATTGAATGAACGTCACGGCTATCCCAATTATTACTATTACTAAGAGCCTGGAAAATTCAAACTCAAGCCCAGGAAAAGTTCCCTGACCACAAGGAACTTAGGTTCTTCCTTAGCTTTTACGGTTGCAACTGTCTTCCTTGCAAGTCTTTCAGGTTGGGCTTTTTCACAACAGCGATTTCACATGAGTGCAGTTTGATTTAGTCAAAAACAAAATCTCGGTGGGTTTGGAAACCCAAAGGTAGCAATGGGAGGAATGGAGACCCTGCCAGGCGGGGAGGGCACGGGGGAAGAAAGAGACATCTCTAATTCCAGTGGTCAGGAATGCCTGGGACCCAAAGCCAACCTGAAGTGGGGCCAGGCTGGACTGTCCGATGGATCTCGGCAGAGCCGGCAAGAGGAATGAAGCAGCTGGGGGGGAAATGAAAGAAAAAAAAGGGCAGTCCACATCTTCTAAACAGATTTGAGACCTGATCTGAGAGCCAGAGAAGAGTAACTTGGCAGATGCAGAATCTGGATGGCCTCAACGAATGTGCGTTGTGGGTTCTAATTTCTGCTCTGCCACGTCTGCTCTGCCACATGTCTGCTGCTATGTGACCTTGGGCACTTCCCTTCTCTGTACCTCAGTTCCCTCCTCTGTAAAATGGGGATTAAGACTGTGAGCCCCATATGGGACAGGGACTGTGTCCAACCTTGTATCTACCCCAGCGCTTAGAAAGGTGCTTGCTACAATTACTATATTGTACTCTCCCTGTGTTTAGTACAGTGCTCTGCACACAGTAAGCACTTAATAAATACCCCTGATGATGATGATGATGGTGGTGGTCCCAGCTCTGCCACTGGCCTGCCAGATGCCCTTGGACAGGATACTTGGCTTCCCCGTGCCCCAGTTCCCTCAGCTGCAAAACGGGGATAAGATCCCCGCTCTCCTCCACCCCATCTAAGACCGCGAGCCCCGCTGGCGGGCAGGGACCTGGGTCCGAGCTGATCACCTCACACCCACCCCAGGGTCACCAAGGGGCTTTACATCTACGTCAGCACTGAAGGAAGACCACCGCCGCTTCCATTCACTCAGAAAAATCAGCATTGCTCAAGGCCTGCTGATCCTCCTGCTTCTCGCTTGTTCCCAGAACGAGAGCAGTTCGCTCTCCCCCAGGGTGGCAACCGAAAGACGGAGATCCCCAGGGGTCTTCCCGCGGGCTGGCGCCCTCGCGGTTCTCCTTGGCATCGACGGCAGCTGTCCGGGATCTCGTGCCAAGCCCGAGCCCGTAGGAACGGGACCGCTTCAGCGGCCCCTCTCCAGAGGGGAAATGGGGAATGGGGGCGAAGAGGCCAGTGCTGGCCCGGGGCTCCGGGCTCCCCGGCTGACCGACTTCTCGAACCCATCTGTTCCGGTGCCACACACCCGTCCACCCACTCACGCTTCCGGTCGACTCCAGGAGGGACTAAATGGCGCACGGTTTCCAAGACCGTTCCCAGCGGGGCTGAAATGCTAGTTACCCGTTGGCGGGGGAAAATTTCAATAGCTCTGGAAAATCGACCCGTTAAGCCATCTAAGCGAGAAAGCCTTTTGGGTGCCAGATGATTGGTTCGTTTTGCTGCGTTTCACTTTAAAGCTTGATGGGGGAGAAAAAAAAAAAAGCACAAAACAACAGCTTAAAATTAAACTGCCTTCTTCATGCTGACGAACACAGAAAAGCCCTCTGGATAAAAAGTCTTTAGCAAGGCATCGTCAAAAGCGCCATCTCCTTGTGGAAACGCCGCGCTGCTGTTGCCGCCAGTCGGTCGTGGTCAAATAGCTAAGTCTTGGCTGTGTCTCAGGCTGTGGATGGCTTTCATCTCAGGGCTGAGGTCCGGAGCTCAGGCGTCACTGACCCCTCAGGCCGGGAAGCCCACCCGCCCGGCCCCAACACGGCAGGGCGGCTGTCGGGGAGGCCCGCGACGCCCACGGCCGCAGTGAGGCCCCCTAGGAGTTTGGACGAAGCTCGCTCTGGACCCGGCGGGCGGGCAGGCCGGGGGCCGGCTCGGGACCGGCGCCCGTTGGGGACAGAGGAAAGGATAACCGGTGACCGCCAAGAGGTTGGGAGGGGCCGGACCACGAGAGCATGGGTGGGCATCAAACGCGAGGCTTGAAAGGCAGCGTGGCTTAATGGATAGAACCCGGGCCTGGAGTCAGAAGGACCTGGGTTCTGATCCCGGCTCCGCCACATGTCTGCTGTGTGACCTTGGGCAAGCCATTTCACTCCTCTGGGTCTCATTTACCTCCCCTGTAAAATGGGGATTAAGAGCGTGAGCCCCTTGTGGGACAGGGACTGCGTCCAAACTGCCTCACTTGCATCGGGCCCAGCACTTAGAACGGTGCTTGGCACAAAGTCAGCACTTAACAAGTACCACAATTATTACTATTAACCAGCTCTCTTAGTGTGACGGGAGCGGGGAAAGGATCGGGGGAAGCCGGCTTCCTGAGAGAGCCATTTGAACGGGCTCAGCTCAAACTCGGAAAAAGGAGCCTCTGCCGCTCGTTTATCTCTGCATTCACCAAACCGTCCCCGGCGCCGAACCCCGCTTGTTCTCTCCAATATATTTATAACTGCCTTCTCCCACAAGACCCTAAAAACAAGACGCCCACCTCTTGAGGCGTCCCCGTTAGCAGCGTTATTCAATTTGCTCCTTACAGCCAAGGGATGAGATCGTCTTTCCCCGTCCTCGGCAGGGACTAACTGTGTGCAGAGCACTGCGCTAAGCGTTGGGACAGTACACTATGACAGAGTTGGTACATGCAGTCCCTGCCCTCAGTGATCTTACAGCGTACAGTACCAAACCAACTGAAACGGCACCGCCTGCATGGAGCTCTTCATTCCAATGAAACGTTAGGCGTCCCCCGGGAATGCTAAGTGACTAAATATAGCCAGTCGGTAAATTCAGAATCTTATAACTGCCCCCCCACCACCACTCTGGCCATCTCCCAGGCGCTCTGTGCAAGGCACTGTGCTACGTGGACGTTACGGGTGGGGAACGTGTCTGCTCGTTCTTTTGCACTCCACTCTCCCAAGCGCCTAGTACACTGCTCTGCACACAGCGTCACTAAAAAGCACTGAAACACCTCCTAGACGCAGCAGGGCCTAGCGGATAGAGTCTGGGCCTGGGAGTCAGAACGTCCTGGGTTCTAAACCCGGCTCCACCACTTGTGTGCTTTCTGAACTCGGGCAAGCACTTCACGTCTCTGGGCCTCAGTCCCCTCATCTGCAAAATGGGGAGTAAGAGCTCCACGTGGCACAGGGACTGGATCCAACCTGATCAGCCTGTATCTACCCTGGAGCTTAGTACAGTGACTGAAGGTGCTTAATAAAAACCATAAAAAAAAGCTACCTCTGCTGACATTAGAACTATTTTCCACTCCTAAACAGGAACCCAAGTGGCCTCCGCCCCGCCCCCAACCTGGGCGGAGAGAGGAGGATTCTGGTCACTCCCAGCCCTCCTGGTATTTACATTTTCCACAGAATGAAGAAGCACAATGAGGCTGGGAGGGGCAGGGCTGGGGCAGGAAACTCATGACTGGGCTCCCATTGTGGCCCCAACAAACGTAAACCTGACCCTGCTGTTCGCACAGTCATCGGGGCCAAAACGCCCTCCGGCTAACCTTGCACACCACTGACTCTTCCTAAAAACAGAATTAAATATTAAAAAAGAGGCCACCCCCGGGGCTGGAGAGTCCCAAACACTGGCTTCCCAGCTGTTTGTGGAACCGGGTTGGACCCCTTGCATCCAAGAACTTCCCTGGGGTTTTCCTCGTTTGGAGTCACCAGAGGGGGGTTGCCAGCAGGATGAAGTCGGATTTGTGAATCCCGGGCTCGGTTTCCCAGAGGAGAGCAGCGGTTACAAGCTCTCAGTCACTGGACCTTTCTTACTCACTTCCACCTCCCTTCTTCCCTCTTCCGACGGCACGTGATTTTAACGTCGGTCTCCCCGGATCATCCATGAGCTCCCTGAGGTATGGGGAGTGCGTCTCTTTATCCTACGTACTCTTCCGAGCACCTGACACCGTGCTCTGCCCACACCAGGTGCTCAACAAATAGTCGTATTTATCGAGCACTTTCTGCATGCAGAACCCTGGACTAAGCAGTTGGGAGAGTCCAATTTAACAATAATCAGACACAATCCCTGACCGCGACGAGCTCCCAGGCTAGAGGGGGATTGCTGGATTGAATGAACCTTCAAGACTTTTCCCAGGTTTCCCAACAGCTCAAGTTCCGGCTGCTAAAACACTCTCACATTGCCGGTGGCCGGGTCTCTCTAGAGTCGGGGGCTCCCTCACCCCTCAGCTTGGCTCAGTGGAAAGAGCATGGGCTTTGGAGTCAGAGGTCATGAGTTCGAATCCCAGCTCTGCCACTTGTCAGCTGTGTGACTGTGGGCAAGTCACTTAACTTCTCTGGGCCTCAGTTACCTCATCTGTAAAATGGGGATTAAGACTGTGAGCCCCATGTGGGACAACCTGATTCCCCCGTGTCTCCCCCAGCGCTTAGAACAGTGCTCTGCACATAGTAAGCGCTTAACAAATACCAACATTATTATTATTATTACCCCTCAACTCCCACCGGCTTCCAACGGACCCCGAAAGGTTGGCTACCTGTTCCCGATCAATCAGGGCTACTGACTGAACGCCTACTGTGTACAAGGCACTTCACTAGGTGGGAGAGTACAGCAGAAATAGTAGACGCAAATCCCCACCCTCCCGGAGCTGACAATCTAGTCGGGGAGAAAGACACAAGTAGGAGAGGATATATTACTGGTGAGCACCTGTGGGGAGGTAGTGCCCATGAATTTTCCCCCAAGTACCAGTTGGTTTAGAGTTTTTCCTCAAAGAGCAAACTCACAGATTTCTGACTGGCGTAAGGACAATCCTATCTCCAAAGGGTTCCCTCCAAAAACCCACGGTACCAACATGGTCGTGGCATTCGCTACGACCCATCAAACTCACAGGCCCCTCTTTAAAACCCCCTAGACGGGGCAGGGGCCCGCCAGGCTGTCCCGAGGATGGGAAATCAGCAGCCAGGACGCCACTGACCACACCTTTAAAAGCAGCAGTCCGGTCCCAGGCCGGATCAGGCCGCGGGAGTACGACGCAAGCCGGGCGCTAGCCCGCTGACGCTCAGAGGGAGGCTAAGTCAACATCTTTCCCAGTGCTGAAAAATCCACTCGTCATATCCCAGTTAACCCGTAGCCCCATGGTACGGAACGCAGACCCAGCCCCGTCCTAGAGGACAAGCACACGGGGAGGGGAGAGGAGGGAGGGGGAAGAAAAGACAAAAGCAGCCCGTCAGCCAAGAGGCAGATGGCCCGCCTCCCGCCCACAGGTCCCTCCCTTCCTCCCTCCCTCCGGAGCAGAAGCTCTCGCCCGTTTCTCGGGAACAGCCTCATCTGGTGGCACCCCCAACGCCCCCACTCCACCCCACGCTCAACTATTTCTCTTCGTTCCAAACAAGTGGAGGATCCCCGCCCCCACCCCACCCCCAGGAGCCCACCCTGCTCTTCTGCTCCTTTCTCCACCGCGACGGGGGAGGCCCACCCATTGAACAGTCCTGCCCGCTGACCCGCTGAAGCGGCCGGTGCATAGAAACAGGCGAGACTGTCGATTGAGAGCGATGAGGAAAAGCCTGATTCTTGGGAGGAAGTCCCTTCTTTTTTTTTTGTTAAGCGCTTACTATATGCCAGTCAGTGTACTAAGCACTGTGGTAGATACGGTTGGACATGTTGGACACAATCCATGTCCCACTTGGTGCTCACGGTCTTAATCTCCATTTTACAGATGAGGGAACTGGGCGTCAAGAGAAGTGAAGTCACTTGCTCAAGGTCATGCAGCAGAAAAGTGGCAGAGCTGGGATTAGAAACCCAGGTACTCTGACTCCCAGGCCCAGGGGCCATCCACTATGCCGTGCTGGGTTTTTTTTTCCAATCGAGAGAGGAGGTCCCCACCCCCCAGGCTACCATGAATTTCGGCTTCTGTTGGAATCTATCACTGGCACGGCAATTTTGCTGACCCACTGAGGGGTGCGGACGACAACACTAAGGCGCTCTGGAGTCCCGATTCAGGAAAACTGAAACCTTGATCTTGGTTGGCCCAAAACTCAACTCCGCACTCAGTGGTCCGGACAGACACTGAAGGGGGAATTTCAGATTTTGACAGAATGGGATGCTGGAAAGACAGAGAACTCGTTAACCCCGATAACTCCCACTGAAGAAAGAGCCCAGAAGGAGCTATTCTTGGAAAAACGGAACCTCAGAGCGGGAGACAATTGAGAATTGTATCTTCTGTCCTGTTGCCCAGGCTGCAAAATGGAAACCAAGTACTGAACTTGATCAACTCAAGCCAACCAAGATGGGTGGCTGCAAAATGAATCCGTCCTCCTTTTTTCTCTCTTTTTTTCTGTTTCTCTCTCTTATACACCCACATACACACATGCATAAACAACACCCCCTATAAAAACCATGCCAGTCAACCAACATTTCCTCAAACTGGCCACAGAGATAGTTTCAGCGATCGACTGGACTCTTCAGCTCTGACCCTTCTCTCCGCACATGCGTTTTCTGCCACCATTCATTTGCCCTTGTGTCAAAAGCCATCTCATGGACAGGGCTGTCTAGTGTTTCAGAGCTGTTTTTTTCCTCAGGATAAAAGAGACAGCTGTAATCCGACCCTAAGGATTATGCTGCTTTCATGGAGACCTCAGCCTGGAAATTAGATCCCTATTCTGTCAGTGTCACGAACGTATCGTGTTCCACAGCCGCCCCCACTGTCCCCCAAAGCAGAGATTGTATTATACCGGCTGGGCGGTCATTAAAAAGGAAGCGGAGAGTGGGGAGGGTAACTCAGGGGACCAATCAGTGGTATTTATTGAGCGCTTACTGTGTGCCGTGCACTCCCCGAAGCACCCGAGAGAGGACAGTTCGATGGAGTTGGTAGATACATTCCCAGCCCACAGTGAGTTTAGTCGGGGGGTAAACAGACATTACTATAAATTACGGAAATGGACGTAAGTGCTTGTGGAGCTGAGGGAAGGTATCTACCGACTCTTTTGTAGCATCCTTTCCCAAGTGCTCGGGTCAGTGCTCTGCACATAGTGAGCCCACCATAAACACCACTGATTTCACTGGGGGATTAAGGACGGTAGCCATTCACTGCTTCCTCAAAGGAACAAGCCTCTACACCCCGGTGGATGAAAAGCAAACTTTAAATCTCTCTGTTTCACTATAACTCAACCAAACAGGAACTCCCTCGTGGCCAAAGACGTCAAAAACAAATTGACCGTCAAATCCTGAAGGTCCACTTCTGCATCTGAAGCAAGCAGCCTTCTAAAATCGGCCTCTCTAGCTTGGCTGACTTTAGGCAAGACAAAAAGCCTCATTCCTTCCAGTCGGCTGTTCACGCCTTACTATTTGCTCTTTACACCAGAGGTGGGAGGGAAAAAATGGAGACAAGGGGCAGAGAGAAGTAGAAATTCCTGTTCCCTTCCCAGAAGACACAAGGGGAACTAAGCCAGCTGTCCTGAAGCGTCAATTTCTCACCTTGGCTGAGGACAAATGGGCTTTACCTTAGTTCGGGGCCTCGAAACTGTACTTTTCATAACAGGGCTTCCTCCCAGATGAAAAAACGGGCTTTCCCGAAGAGCCACTGCTCTTTCGGAAACATCGACCTAGGTGCTCTACTCGTTCAGGATTCACTCACCCAACTGGCCAACGTTCAGTATTCACCCCAGCCCCCCGCACTTCGATCAATCGATCGATTTATCGTGCACTGACTTTGTGCGGGGCACTGTACTACACGCTTGGGGGGGGTCCGATATAACAGATTTGAGAGGCACGATCCCTGCCCTTTCGTTCCCTTACGTAAATACTCTTAAACTCGACTATTTCCCTTCTCTTTTTATGTCTGACTCCCTTGTAGACTGGAAGCTCCTTGTGAGCAGGGATCCATTCATTCATTCTTTCAATCATATTTACTTAGCACTTACTGTGTGCAAAGCACTGTACTAGGCGCTTTGGAGAGTTCAATAAATAATAAAACACACAATTCCTGCCCACAACGAGCTTACTTCCCAATGCTCAGTACAGTGTACCGCACACAGCAAGTACCTCTGATTGACTGACTGAGGGAAAAGTGATGCTGTAGACGGGGAAAAAAAACCCCAGAATCCAGAAACAAATATATACTGTACACATCGCATCAGCTTCCCACCTCACAAGCCCACTCGAAAGAGGTTTGCTATAGTAACACACTTGAAAAATGACACCCCCCGCCCCCCAACCCAAGGAAGGAATAAACCACCACTCCCAAAAGAAACATTTTGCCTGTGGTAAAGGGATCTGGAAATTAAAGTGCCAAGGAAATCAGTGTTGAGTAAATTAGAGGACTGCATCAGGCACCATATGTGTGGGACGGGAAGAGACTGGGAACTTTGTTCAGAGAACATGCCGGGAGAGCGAGCGAGCGATCTGTTCTTAGCAGAGCTGAGCACCCACCGGGGGCCTGGTGCTAAATGTCTTTCATCCTAGAGGAAATTCCACCCCAGAGATCTTTCTGGGAAGCTCTCATGGTGATGTGTATTCCCTGCAGAGCACCTAAGTGAGATGGGGGCGGGGGAGGAAATCTGCCTTTTCCTCAACTTCCAGTTGGTCTTAATAAATGAAAAGCCAGTGAAGGTCCATGGACAAGCAAGACAAGCAGCGGGGTCTAGTTTGTAGAGTCAGAAGGACCTGGGTTCAAATCTTGGCTCTGCCGCTTGTCTGTTATATGACCTTGGGCAAGTCACTTCATTTCTCTTAGAGAAGCAGCGTGGCCTAATGTATAGAGCTCAGACCTGGGAGTTGGAAAGATCTAAGTTCTAATCCTGGCTCTACCACTGGTCTTTTGTGCAACAAGGACGGTGTCCAACTTCATTAGCTTATATCCACTCTAGCACTTATTTAAGTACCCGGCACATAGGCGCTTTACAAATAGCATTTTTTAAAAAAAAAAAAAGACCAGCAAATTAAAATGAAACGAGCATGGGCCAAGCCAACAACTGCATTGGCTCTATGCCTTCTCTTCTAGGGAAAGTCACTGAAGGTAAGGCAATTTTTAGTGCAATTCCATTAAGAAGCTGATGTCCTCCCTCGGGTGGTGAAAAACTAAAGGGGGGAATGTAAAAAAAAAGCCATGGAGAATTTCTAAAGTTCCCAAAATTCAGAAGGGAAAAGTACCACTGACACTGAACTGACTGAGCCAAGAGTCAAATAGCTCCATAAAAATCAAGACCCTGGAACTCCTCCCTCCCTCCTCTCCAAAGGGCTCATGAGCCAGAGGGCACCATTTTACATCCCGCTAGACTGTCGGCTCCTCGTGGACAGGGATCGCGCTTACCAACTCTGATGGCACTGTTCTTTCCTAATCGCTTAGTACAGTGCTCTGCAACCAATAATTGCACACTAAATACCACCGATCCATGAATCGCTTTGACTGGGACTTTTCGGCCCTGATCGATCGGAAACTCCCGGGTCCGGGAGGGGGAGTGGGGGGCGGGCACCTATAGAGACAGGACTAGCCGGTTATTGGAGAGCAGCGAGTGAACGGGAACTCGGTTACACGCTCCGAAAAACACAAACGACAAGCCGAAAACCGCGGTGGGCGAGGGACGCGTTTCCCAATTAAATCCGCTGTGATTTCGTGACTGACGGCTCGATGGAAAGTGAAATACTTACGCCTAATGGGAGCGGTGGGACAATACCTTAATTAAAATGACAAAACGTTCAGGATGATGTGGGCTTTAAAATCCCTCACAAAGTCGGAGAATGAGGGATCCGAGCCCTGCCAACCCTCCCCATCTTCATTTACACACCAAAATAAATTCATCTAAAGAAGCGCTAGGCTCAGCAGTACAAAAATGAACCATAATAAAACAAGTGATACACAAGGAGGGAAAAACAACAATCCAATGGTACGAGCACAATTTACCCAACATGCCTGAACTATCTCTTTATGTTATTTATATTACTGCCTTCCCTGCTAAACTGGCAGCTCGTCATGGGCAGGGAATGTGTCTTTCAACTCCGTTATATTGTACTCTTCTAAGAGCTTAGTACAGTGTTCTGCACACAGGAAACACTCAATAAGCACAATCGATTGATTTAATTATCCCCAGGCACGGTTTTGTTTTTTGGCTTATCTTTTCTACGGATCCAATTTCTTTTGCATCCAGCAAAACGTGTATTGATTCCTATGGAGTTTGTGACACTGACATCCAAGTAAAGCGCTGAGCCAATTCCCATTTCAGCCAATCCTTAGGTGCAAACCTTATTCAGGATAATGGAAATGAAAGATCTGAGCAACTGGGGGGAAATGAGTACATTGTTCTTAAAGCCAAAATCCACTCAACATCAGTAAACTCTGGACCCAGCTAAGAAGAATAGATTTAGTTTCTGCAGAATTCTTTTTACTCTAAACAAGGAAGTGTAGAGACAACATTCCTCATATCCTTTTTCAAGTTAGGCTAAAAAAAAGATTCAGCCTGTGGTGGAAGAATTAGTCAGGGGTTTTTTTTGGGGTTTTGGTGTTTTTTTTAAATAAAACTCACTGTCACGCGAGGGGTTGCATTTTGAAGGTTAATGTTCTCAGCCAACTACTTTGCGGGGGAGGTAGGGGTTGAGAACTACGAGAAGCAGCGTAGACTGGGAATTAGAGGACATGGGTTCTAATCCCAGCTCAGACACTTGCCTTCTGGGAGCCCTTGGGCAAGTCACTTCACTTCTCTGGGCCTCATCTGTGAAATGGGGATTATTAGGTCCTTGCCCTCCCTCCCGTTTAGACCGTCGGCCCCGTGTGGTTCGGGGACCTAGCCCGACCTGATGACCTTGGGTCGCCTCTGGTGCTTAGCATGGTTTTTGGCACACCGAAAGTGCTTTGCAAATTCCCCCAGGATTATCATTAGGGGTATTGCAGAGATGGGTCCAAATCACATGATGAGTAAGAGGGGGGAGGTGACGTGTCCGTGGGAAATTTCAGTGAATTTAAGGTGCGATGAATCTGACTCTTATACCCCCAAGATATTGGAGAGAGATGGGAGTTGAGTATTAACACTTACCGCCATAATCAACTCGAAAGGGTGCTTATACACCCTCACGGGGGACTGGTATTTCTGGACCATGACTGCGATGGAGGAGCGCTCGTTGATCCTGCAAAACAGTTCCCATGTCAACACCACACGGAAGAGTTTTCCAACTCTGAAAACGTGTGTATACATCCCCCCCACCCCCGTGCCCCTGATACTGGAGAAGCAGAGAATAGCTCTAATCTGTCATGGAAGGGAAAAAAAGACGGTACTAATATTAGCAGTAGTGGTTAAGACTACTGACTGACCACCCACTGAACTGAGGGGGAAGTACAGAACAAAAGCATGACATTTCCTGACCACAAGGGACTGACCCTCTAAAGGAATTAGAATCGTAACTAATGGAGGAAGAGTCCTATTAGAACAAGGTCACCAGTCATCGCCCAGCTAGTCATTTTTACTGGAGTGGGGAGGAGTCTAAGGGTAGCAAAAAAAATCACCTACCAATGCCCAATGAAGATAAAAATAAAACGATATTTCATTTGAACGTGAACCTTTTCCCCAACCAAATGGATGTCTGGATCGCTTATTTTCATGCGAGTGATCCATTAGATTGAAAGCTCCCTGAGGACAGGGAACAAACATCTTGCACCTCTCCTAGGTGCTTGGCACAGCACCTAGCATTCAGGATAGGAACGCGATAAATGCCACGTACCGGCCGTGCGAGAGAATCCACGGTCTTTAATACCCACCTGCCAATACGGTACGAAGAGGAGCTTGGAAAAGCCCTAGTGTGATCTTCGCATGAAGTCTTCTCAAATATTCACTTCTGCAGTTGTCTCACATCACTATTCTTTCGAGCCAACGGATCCGGTGAGCAACTTCCTGTTTGTGTTGGAGAGCATTCTGCTTCATGCTTTTCGGGTTGTTGCTTTTCCTAGCACAGATGTCAGGGCCCCCTTCCCGGCGCAAAAAAAAAAAAAATCTTCAACACTCTTCCAAGCGACACTACGGACTCACCATCTTTCATCTCAGGGAGACGGTTCTCTCTTGTACTTCAGGCCTGGCCCTCCTGGAGGGTTGAGGAGCATGTGTAAGGCACAACAAGATCTCTGGATAAAACGGGACATTGGCATCTTTGCTGTGAGACAACTGTGGCACCCATGCCTCCTCCCCCACTACATTCCCACTGCTCGGCGGCTCTCCTGGACCGGCTCCACGAGCCCATAGGGGTCAGATCCCAAGTCAGCTCCATCTCGGGTTGGGACCCTCCGGAACCCCTGGGTTCTGGGGGACTCGAGGGGGTGATCCCAGCCCCCGGCTGTGCTCCTTATCGTGAAGACCCCGTATTTTTTTTTTTTAAAGCCACCTCTTCTGCCTATAGGGCACAGCTTTGGGCTGGGGAGATGGTTCTATGGTGGGATTTTTTAAAGCCCTGAGCCCCACGTGCTCACTAGTGGATGATAATAATAACAATAATATTAACGATCAAATTTGTGAAGCACTATATGTGCCGAGCACTATACTAAGCACTGGGAAAAACACAAAATAATCAGGTCCCACATGGGGCTCCCAGTCTAAGTAGGATGGAGAGTGGGTATTGGACCCCCACTTTGCAGATGAGAGAACCGAGGCCCAGAGAAGTGAAGCGACTTGCCCAAGATCACAGAGCAGGCACAGAGTGGGGTGAAAACCTAGGTCAGCCCAGGCTCTTTCCGCTAGCAAGGGCCCTACTGGACACCTGGCTGGGTCCCGGCCGGGGAACAAGGGAGAAGGGTGCGTTGTCGGCCGGCCGTGGAGGTGAAGGGATGGACGGACACCTCAGCTTGCGACTTCAGCTGTCGAGTATCAGACATGGAGAGGTAGAAGTACCTCCATTCGTCCAATCTTATTTATTGAGCTCTTACTGTGTGCAAAGCATTGTACTAAGTGCTCGGGAGAGAACCATGTAACAACAGACACATTCCTGCCCACCTCGAGCTCACAGTCTATTCGCCCCTATGTGTCTGTGGGTACTTGTAAGCGTTCAGACGCAATGTGTGCACACGGGTGTGTGTCCCTATCTGTGTGTGGGTATGCAGGGAGCGGCATGAGGTAGTGGCTAGAGCACCGGCCTGGGAGTCAGAAGGTCATGGGTTCTAATCCCTGCTCTGTCACAATCCCGGCTCCACCAACTGCCAGCTGTGTGAGCTTGGGCAAGTCACTTCACTTCTCCGTGCCTCGGTTCCCTCATCTGTAAAACGGGGATGAAGACTATGAGCCCTACGTGGGACGACCTGATTACTTTGTATCGACCCCAGTGCTTAGAACGGGGCTTGGCACATAGTAAGCGCTTAACAAATACCAACATTATTATTATTCTCTGTCGTGTGACCTCGGGCAAGTCACTTCACTAGGCCTTAACTCCCTCATCTGGAAAATGGGGATTGAGATTGTGAACCCCAAGAGTGTGTCCAACCCGATTTGCCTGTATCCACCCTAGCGCTTACTACAGTAGCCTGCCACACAGTAAGCACTTAACCAACAGCATGGCTCAGTGGAAACAGCCCGGACTTGGGAGTCAGAGGTCATGAGTTCCAATCCTGGCTCCGCCGCTTGTCAGCTGTGTGACCCTGGGCAAGTCACTTAACTTCTCTGGGGTTCAGTTACCTCATCTGTAAAATGGGGATGAAGACTGTGAGCCTTACGTGGGACAACCTGATTACGCTGAATTTACCCCAGCGCTTAGAACAGTGCTTGGCACATAGTAAGCGCTTAACAAATACCAACATTATTATTATTATTAAATACCACCTTTATTACTCTGAGTGTGTGTGCTTATATATTGCAAGCTCTTTTGGGGCAGGGCCCACGTCTACCCGCTCTGTTGCAGGGTGTTCTCCCAAACGCTTAGTACGAGTGCTGTGAGCACAGTAAGCGCTCAGTAAATACCATTGATGGGTGTGTGTGTGAATGTGTGAGTAAGTGTGAGTAGGGAGGGGGGTTGTCGGAGGCAGAGGTCCAGAGGACTGGCTGAAGGGTCGGGCCGCCGGGCGACCTCACTGATGGGGGGGGGCCTTGAAAGGCAGGCGGGGGGTCTTGAAAGGCAGGCGGGGGGTCTTGAAAGGGGCGCGGGGAGCCTTGAGGGGCGCGCGAGGGGCCCCTAGGGGCGCGCGAGGGGCCTTGAAAGGCGCGCGGGGGGGGCCTTGAAGGGCGCGTGAGGGGCCCCGAGGGGCGCGCGGGGGGCCTTGAAGGGCGCGCGGGGGGCCTTGAAAGGCGCGCGGGGGCCCCCGAGGGGCGCGCGAGGGCAGAGGGAGCGGCGGCGCGAGGGCGCCTCCCTACCTCCTGTCAGAAAAGCCGGGGCCGGAGAACGGGGCGGCGGGACGCGGTCATCCCGGCGGCTCCGGAGCGGCTGCGGCTACTCCTGCTGCTACGGCGACGGCCACGGCTTCTCCAACTGCCGGTTCCGGAGACGGCGCTGGATGGGAACGGGGTGGGCGGGACTCCGGGGGCACGAGTGCGCCTGCGCGTCGGGTGAGCGAGGCCGGGGGGGAGCAACGGTTGCTAGGGCCCCGATGCGCAGGCGCGAAGGGAGCCAAAGCTTGCGTGGAACGGTTAGTTGGCGACGTAAGGACTTGACGCGCGGCGAGGGACGTCACGCACGCTGCCCCCCCAGGGGAAGGGTTGACATTATTAATAATAATAATAATGTTGGTATTTGTTAAGCGCTTACTATGTGCAGAGCACTGTGCTAAGCGCTGGGATAGACATAGGGGAATCAGGTTGTCCCACGTGCGGCTCACAGTCTTAATCCCCATTTTACAGATGAGGTCACTGAGGCACAGAGAAGTGAAGTGACTTGCCCACAGTCACACAGCTGACATGTGGCAGAGCCGGGATTCGAACTCACGATCTCTGACCCCAAAGCCCGGGCTCTTTCCACTGAGCCACGCTGCTTAGGGTCATGAGTTCGAGGCCTGGGCCTGTGACGGTTAAACGGCCTAGTGGAGAAGCAGCGTGGCTCAGTGGAAAGAGCCCGGGCTTGGGAGTCGGAGGTCATGGGTTCGAATCCCGCCTCTGCCACTAGTCAGCTGGGTGACTGTGGTCAAGTCACTTCACTGCCCTGTGCCTCAGTGACCTCATCTGGAAAATGGGGATTAACTGTGAGCCTCAAGTGGGGCAACCTGATCACCCTGGATCTACCCCAGTGCTTAGAACTTAGTAAGCGCTTAACAAATACCAATATTAGTCCAGGCCATTGTAAAGGCCTTGCCCTTTCGAGGCTGCCCTTCCCCTACTCTAGGCAGGGATCAAAATCAGAACTTCTGCCTTGTGTTTCCTCATCTGGTTGTTTACTTCTCACTAGTTGTTCCCACAGTTCCCCCCTCTCATTCATTCAATACTAATAATGATGATGATGGCATTTGTTAAGCACTTATGTGGGAAGCACTGTTCTAAGCACTGGAAGCGATACAGGGCGATCAGGTTGTCCCAGATGGAGCTCACAGTCTTAATCCCCATTTTATTCATTCATTCAATAGTATTTATTGAGCGCTTACTTTGTGCAGAGCACTGTACTAAGCATTTGGAATGTACAAGATGAGGTAACTGAGGCTCAGAGAAGTGACTTGCCCAAAGTCACACAGTTGACAGGTGGCGGAGCCGGGATTAGAACCCATGACCTCTGACTCCCAAGTCCATGCTCTTTCCATTGAGCCGCGCTACTTCTCCAATCGTATTTATTGATTTATTCTCAATCGTATTTATTGAGTGCTTACTGTGTGCAGAGCACTGTACTAAGCCCCTCCGGGCCACCCCCTGCCCACACCCCCGGAGGGGCAGGAGCACGATGGACGCCTCAAAGGGACCCTCAACCTCCCGATTTCGGTCATGTTGGAAACCCCAGGGAGGGGTCCGGGGTGGGTTGCCAGCCCCGGGGCTGCTGATGCTGTCCCCGGAGAAGAGGACGGGCGGACCGGGGAGGCTCTTCTCCATTCTTCCCTCGGTCAGGCACGATGGGCACGACCCGTTCCTAGGCGTCTGGGCCACGTTCCCCCTGCCCCTCCGGCGCCCCTGCCCCACGGAAGTCCCCCAGGCTGATCTCTCGAGCCTCCCGGCCAAGGTGCTGTTCCAGACAGGTTGTTGTTCTGGAGTTTGATGAGAACCCAAAGTGTGGTGAATCAGCAGCAGAACTAGCAAGTTTGCTCAACTTCCCCCTTGGCCTGAGACTCCAGCGGCTCCCGGCACCCAAGGAGGGGAACCATGGTCTGTAGGCAGGGTGAGGTGAGAGCGGTGGCTCCCAGCTGCCTCTCTTTGGGGCAGCACTTGTACGACAGCGGGAAGCACCTTGGCCCAGTGGCTAGGCCCCGGGCCTGGGGGCCAAAAGGACCTGAGTTCCAATCCCCTCTCTGCCACTGGGCTGCTCGGTGACCTTGGGCAAGTCACTTCAGTTACCACATCTGTAAAATGGAGATTAAAACTCTGAGCCCCATGTGGGGCAGGGATTGTGTCCCACCCGATTATCTTGTATCTGCCCGGCATTGAGTACAGTGCCCGGCACCGGGCTCTTAACAAATACCACAGTTACTAGTATTATTATTATGTCAGGATGAAATATCTGAATAAACATAAACTAAATATTCATCTGTATATAAAAGGTCTGACGGTGGGGGCGGGGTAGATAGGCAAGTCCTTAGAGTGGCTGCTGGATTAATATGACTGTAGATGTCAGGAATAAATCTGGGAAGGAACCCTGAATGTGGCGGACTTTTAGGAGGGCTTTGGAGATGGGGAGTGGGGGACACAGTGAGGGAGGAGCTGGGGAGAGAGAGTGGAGAGTGGGGTGCGCAAAGAGGGGAAGCTTGGGAGGAATCAGAGGGTGAGCTGGGGAGCGGTGGTTGAAGGGAGTTGATGTATGTTGAGTCCAGAGTCCGAGACCCCTCGTCCCCACCCGGGACAGGCAATCCTGGGAGATCTGAGGACTTCCTCGGGCAACCTCAACCGCTCCCCACCCCACTGTCCAGGATCTTGGAGACCGCCCTCCCCCGCCCAGCCCATGATCCTAGAGGAGGACTTCCTCAGGCATCCCCAACCCCATTTTCTCGGTCAAGCGCATCTTCCAGCTCGATTGTGCTGTCCTGACCACCTAAGACAGTGCTCTGCACAGAGTTTAGCGCTCAATAAATACCACCAGCAGCCTGGTTGTGGATGACCGTTCTCGGCCCCACGATCCCTCAACCCCAACGTGAAGAACGGGCCTAGCTTCCAGCAAAGGGGAGAATTGATGCAGAAAGCAGATGCAGGTGCTCAGATCCGAGAGGACAAAAGATGGCCTTTGTTTCAGCTTCAGAAGTTAAAAATAGGGCCTTCCCTCCCTGCCCCAATCAAAGTCCTTTTTCTTATTTTTCTTCGCTTGAGGTATTGTCCTTCCCTGCTGATTCTGAGGCAGCTGCACGGTCCTTTAGGATGCCAAATTAAGACTCGGGTTCACGCGTCTGTTAATGAGCCCGTGGGCCCGGCAGCTGCAAATCACACAGCTGGAGGTGCTCGTCTTGGAGGCTTTGAATTGGGCTTCCTGAAAGCCAACGGGCTGCAGGACCGACAGCCCCGTGACGAGAACCTAAAAATAAATAAATAACGAGCACACCGCCCTAATTCGGATTACTTCAAGCAATTTCTCCTGGGCTAAATATAGAAGAAAATCCTCCTCCACCTTCGGCTCTGCCACAGAGATTAAGACAGGGTAGGAGGGAGTGAGAGACCAGCCTGGGGCAAAGACTGCAGGACTCTCCCACTTTCTGACCACCATCCAATGCAGGGGAAGATAATGGCCACTTAAGGGTCTGGGTTCGTTGCCCGTCGTCTCCCAAGTCCCGTCCCTCCCCGCCCAGCCTGCTGCCTGCCCTTGCTCCAGTCACTTAACCTGTGTGGGCCTCAGTTTTCTCCTCTGAAAAATGGGCAGAACAACTTGCCTCTTAGACTGTGAGTCCTGGTGGGGCAGGGACTAACTAGGTCCAATTTGATTATCTTGTAGCAACCCTAGGATTTAGCACAGTGGTTGGCTAAACACTAAACACCAGTAAACACACAGAACACTAGTAAATGTTTAATATATACTTGAACTAGCTAGAGTTTCCATTTCCTGCCCATTCCCAGAAAAGCCCGAGTACAAATTGCCTCTTAGGTCCTTCCCTTGAGCCACTTTAATCTGAAGTTGAAAAAAAAAAATCCTCCCCCTTGGGCTGTGAGCCCCACCTGGGTTAGGGACTGTGTGCGACCTGATTATCTTATATCTACTTCAGCGTCTGGTACAGTGCTCTCACATAGTAAGCTCTTATATCCCACAATTAATTTGGTGTGGTTGAGGGGAAGAAAAAAATCTCAACCTCTAGGGGCCTGTTTATCTTTAGAACAGGAGAACCGAGTGTTGTGAAGCATCAGCTGGATGCCTGCTGTGAATGGAGCACTGAACCGAGCCCTTGGGAGCACAGGATAGGCAGAAGATACAATCCCTGTCCTCGAGGGGCCTACTCTCTATCTGTGGCAGCGGAGAGACTCTGAAAACATACCCTAGTGAAAAGCACAAAGGCCTTTCCTCCCTGGGCCGAAACCTCAATTCTCAGGCGTTCAAGATGAACTCCGGAAAGATGCCGGGCTGATGGATAAAAGAAAAAGGAGGAGGAACGGCCGACAACTGACCTAAGGCATCCTCCCTGATCCCTCTTTTCTTTTTCCCCAGGCCCCGTCCCTCCGGATGAGGGTTCAGGAGTTCGGGCCTCCCGGCCGCCTCTTCCCACAGAAGGGCGAGACCCGTATGTTTACAGGATGAGCCGGGCTTCAACTGAACCTCCCCTGCCGAAACCCGGGGCAGAGTGTGTGTGTTTGTGTGTCCCCAAAAAGTGTCAGGCTGCACGGGGAGTCACGGGGTCCCTGGTTCCCGGCTAGTACCCGAGAGCAGTCTGCCCCGGTCAACCCACCATGAATACGCCAGCAATCAGCTGACGGGAAGAGAGGACCACGATGGGCCCACCGTGGAGACTCCACCCGACCAGCCTCTGGGGACCACGGGGGTCTTCCTGTCCTCTTCCCAGAGACCCACAGGCCCCAGCCAGAAGCAGTTTCTCCCTCATGCGGAAAGGTATCGCAACCCTCCTTGCAGGCGGGCGCCTAGGGCCGCGTCCGGCCTCCGCCACCTACACTCTCCGTGCCCATCCCATAGGCGCTGGTGGTTCTAGAACAGTTGCAAGAAGGACGTGGGTTGGGGAGGACGGGGGAGGGGAAGAGATGCATTCCCAGGGCCCGGCCCAGCCCGAGACAAAGGTGGTTTTCAGTCTGGATCTCTGCTAGGCGGAGACAGCGGCGCCGGGACCCCCAGGGGTGGGGGAGGGTACAAGTCGGCCTCAGGGCTTGGGAAATGACCGGTCCCCGGGGCAGTGGCCGAGTTACACAACAAGGCAACAAGGAATGGACTGTGCCCGAGCGAGGTGCAGGCAGGAATGCGGGCCCCGCGTCGGCCCTTTCCAGCCCCGCACTCACCCGTGGAAGAGCCGCTCTGAGCAGTGCGTCTTCTTCCAGGACAAATGACAAAGGCCAGTACGGTCATGTCAGAGAACAGAGGATCGGCGTCCCGTTCCGGAGTGGAACGGGCAGGCACCCCGGGCGACACACTGCTCCGGGGCTTCTTCTTCGATTCCTTCCCAAAACTTCCAAGATGAAGCTTCCCCCCACCTTCCCCACCTCTAGCAAGTCTATATTTCTACCCCTCCTCCAGGCCGTGATTTCTTCGGATTTCCTCTATTTCACTCTGGCATGGCCCTGCGACCCTCTTTCTGAAACTCGTTTTTCCCCTCCTGCTCCCACTTGTTGGCACGAAATTTTTCTGTCCGCCCCAATTAGAGTTATCGGTCCTTAGGGGCAGGACCTTTCTTTTATTCTCTCCCAAGTGCTCCGCACAGAGCATAGCGCTCTGTAGGCACTCTGGACTTGAATGTTCTAGACTGGGCCCTGGGGTGGTACAACCAAAGAGGAAGAAGTAGGGGGTTGAAGGACTTTATAAAGTAGGAGGTGATAGTAGGCTAGGCAGAGATTGACACGAGAGAAAAATACACTGAAACATACAGGAAGCTCCTTTTTTGCCTTCCTCTCCTTTATTGTTTCAAAACCCATTATGCAAATTGGGAATCTTCACCCCCTTTTCTGAGGCTCTGCCAAGCTATCGCCAGGGCTTCTGAACTTGTTTCTTGGGCAAATAGCAAACCAAACCACGCTGAAAAGACTAAATCCTTGGACAAATTGACTCTAACGTGCAGAAACCCTGCAGAAGGAATGCTTCCCGACCAATCGATGGATCGTATTTGCCGAGTACTTTCTCTGTGCGAGAGCCCTTTTCTAAGTGCTTGGGAGAGGATGACAGAGTTAACGACCAATAAATCAATCACTGGTAGCTACTGAGCGCTTACTGTGGGCAGAGCACTGTACTGAGTGCTTGGGAGAGTCCGATACGATGGAGTTGGTAGAAACATTCCCTGGTGACAAGAAACCAACAGTCCCAGCTGGGGAGATCCCAAATGGCGGCTTCCTGGCCCGTTAGCTCTTTGCCCTCCCGTCCCCTAGTAATAATAACAATCATTATGACGATATTTAGCGCTTACTCTCTGCCAAGCACTGTTCTAAGCACTGGACTAGATATAAGTTAATCAGGTTGGACACAGTCCATGTTCCACATGGGGCTCACACTCTTATCCCCATTTTATAGATGAAGTAACCGAGGCTCAGAAAAGTGAAGCGACTTACCCAAGCAGACGTGGCAGAGCCAGGATCAGAAGCCAAGTCCTCTGACTCCCAGGCTCGAGCTCTATCCACTGAGCCATGCTGCTTCCCCTGTTCTCCCCACCCGTTTTGCCCCCCACGCTCCAGATGGAAAGTCGGCCCCTCTGGAGAGGCACCTAATAACCGCCCAGGGAAGACGAGTCTGTGGAGCAACTCCCCTCCCTCATTCAGATTCCTTCTCTCCCCGGTCCCCTGGGGGTGGGAATGGCTCAACTCCGTAGGACCCGTGTCCCTGTGGTGAGTTTCCAAACCACAAGACGGATGCAGTGAGCATCTTGCTGCAAGCGTTGGGACAATGGCTTAGCAGGTGGCTGCTCTTTCTTTCCTGCTGGGGTCTCCAGGCCAATCGACAAAACACAGATCCCAAAATTCAGCTCCAAGGATCCGGGGGCAGCTAAATAGAAGCAACTACATTTGGAGGCACCCACTGTACTCGAGAACAATTGAAGGAAAGAGGGTTCCTTGCAGCTTAATTATACCCCGGCATTAGGAAATCTGTTTTTTCCCCCCCAAAGTTTTTTGGTTTTGTTTAGTTTTTAAACGAAAGCCATTGCGGGAGGCGGCTCTAGATTCATTTCAGAGGCCGTCAGATGGGCAGCAGTATAATAATAATAACTGCCGTATTTGTTACACACGGAGGGGGGAGGTGTGCATATATTCCAGGGCTAAGGGCCGGAGGGTTGGGAATGAATGGGGGCAGGCTTCGTGGAGGAGGTGGGAAAGTGACGCCCAACACTGTCACCCGGCTTGTCCAGCGGCCAGAATCAGCTCAGGCTCAAAGACTGGCCAATTCAAATGAGAGAAAAAATTCCCTCAGCCCCGTCGGCTAAGTGACCTTCCGATCCAGTCTAAAAGCTGCAGGGTACACTGAGTGACATTACTATTATTAACAACAACAATAATAATAGCGGTATTTGTAAAGCACTTCTATGTGCCAAGCACTGTTCTGGGCGTTGGAGCAGACACAAGGTAATCAGGTTGAACACAGTCCCTGTCCCGCTTAGGACTCAGAGTCTTAATCCCCATTTTACAAATTAGGCAACTGAGGCAGAGAGAAGTGATTTGCCCAAGGCCACCCAGCAGGTATGGGGCAGAGCTGGGATTAGAACCCAGGTCCTCTGACTCCCGGGCCCTGGTTCTTTCCACTAAGCCCCGCTGCTTCCCTCTTAGGCTCAGGCTGTGAATGGGAGACTGCGGGAGGAGCTTCATTTCGATCCCATCTTTAGCAGAACTCCCTGTTGGGTTTCTCTGCAGGCACTGAAAATACCCTCACTGCATACAAATCCCCAGCCCCCGAGGGCGGGGGGGCCGGAAGGGCAGAGGCGGAGCCTGGGGTTTGGGCCCTGAATAGAAATCTGGCAGAGACCCTGCCTCTGCCTTCTGGAAAGGGCTTCTGAGGTCGCCATTTGTGAGAAGAGGGCTTTGGCCCCGGACCTCGGGCCCCGAACTTCCTTCTCCACCCGTCTTTGTTACACTACAAGAGGTCTGCAGGGCCTGGCTGCTGGGCTCCCCTCCAGAAGCAGCTGCACCTCAGCGGTGAAACAGGAGACTGTTAAAGGCCTGTGAAATTCCAGGAGTTGGAACATACCGTCCGGGTGGAAAATAACCTTCCTAATGGGATCCGTACGCGGCAAAAATGCCTGACCTTTGCGGCGGGTCGGAGGCGTCGGATTCAGCTCGGCCGGGAACACGACGGCACAAGGAGGGTCTAGGGGCTGACCGGCTGCACGGGCCCCTGCTAGACTGGGGTTCGCTGGGGTGTCAATAGGCAGCCCGCCTTCCCCTACCAGCTTGCATTTTCTCTCCCTCCGAGGGGATTTTCCGATCGAATGGGGTGGGGGAGGAAAGAGGGTTTTAAACAGATGTAACCCCAACCAAACGCCGCCTGGCTGGAAACCGGGAAGGTGGCGTTCCTAGTCTCTCCTCCTGGACCGATTTTGTCTTTCGCCATTCGGGGAACGCTGGCTTCTCTCCGGGGTTTTGGAAGGAGCGGAGCGTGAGACTTGCGCCGAGACGGCGGCTTCCAAGCTCCGTGCCGAGGCCTCCCCCCACCCCGCCGCAGTGTCAGCTGATTCCGGAGGAGCTGCGGGAGCTGGAACGGTTTGGTTCCGGGATGTAGAAGTGTCCGCCCCAAACCCCGACGCTGGTCTTCCCAACCCAGGCCTGGAAGCGATGGACTCACCCGGCCTGCCGGGTGACTTCGGGCAAGTCACTCGACATCTCTGGGCCTCAATTTCCTCATCCATCGCAGGGTCCTCCTTCCTCTTGAGCCCCTTGAGTCCCGGGTGGGCCACGGACTACGTCCGATCCGATTATCCGCTACCTACCCCAAGTGTTTGGCACACAGTGAACGTTTAATAAAGACCTTCGACAATAATACTACTGACGACTGAGACTCCTGCTAGTTCACTGTTCGAACGTGCAGAAAAGCATTCCTACTATGGGTGCAAAAGCTAGTGACATCAGGCTGTTTGATTTACCCCAGGGTGAACTGGCTAATCAATCGATAGCATTTACTGAGGGCTTACAGTGTGCAGTAGCCTGGCCTAATGAACAGAGCCTGGGCCTGGGAGTCAGAAGGACTCACTTGTCTGCTGGGTGACCATGGGCAAGTCAATTCACTTCTCCGGGCCTCGGCTCCCTCGTCTGTAAAATGAGGATTAAGACTGTGAGCCCCATGTGGGACAGGGATTGTGTCCAACACGATTTGCTTGTATCCACCCCAGTGCTTAGCGAGGTACCTGGCAGTAAGCGCTTAACAAACACCACAATCATTATTTTTAGGCCCCGGAGAAAGGACAAGAGTTAGTAGAAATGAGCTCTGCCCTCAAGGAGTTTAAAGTCTAGTGGGGGAGATAGAAGCTGGAATAAACCACAGATACGGGGAAGCAAGAGAGTCTGAAGATAAGGTCTTAAGGGCTACAGGAAGACGGGAACGACCACTTCCCAATTACCACCATTCACCGTTCGCCATCCCCCGTCAGCAAAGAGGGGGACAGATTTGCCCCTAAACAGATCCGGTAAAATGGGGATTAAGACTGCGAGCTCCACGTGTGATGTGGATTTTGTCCAACCCGATTAACGTGTATCTACCCCACTGTTTAGTACAGTGCCTGGTGCAAAGTAAGCACTTAATAACTTCGTGAACACCCCAAAAGTGGAATTTAAAGCAGGTTGGCTTGCAGCCTTATCCACATTTCTGCCTGGAGGTGCCGCTCCTCCCACCCCATTCCTTCAGAAAGAATCTCTGCCTCAATCAATCAGTCATTCAGTGGTACCTCCTGGGTGTCTACTGAATGAGAAGTGCTGTGCTAAGCACATGGGGGAAAGTGGCCCAGGAAGCAAGGCGCTCATTACCTGCCCTTTACGGGGGACAGAACCAGACCAAAATTCTTTCCAAAGAGTAGGGGGAAGATCAAAGCCAGAGTAGGATGCAATTCAACGATACCAGAAAACTTCCCTGCAATAACTCTAAAAAAAAAATGCTGCTACTAAGAGGAGGCAGCATTTCAGAGTGGGGTTATGTAACAGATTATACAATCGGCCAATTAGGGAATGCTTCCAAACTTCCTGGAGCCGGGGTTAGACGGAAAACAGTTCTTAACTTTATTGTGTAAATAAATATTCCCCAAATGATCAGATCACTGCTTTCTTCTTTTAACCTGCCTACTTCCCCATCCCTCACCCCCGATCCAGGAGCGAGGGCACTAAGGAAAGAGAAACCTTTAAAGGCAGCCTGGTGGAAAAAACCTGGGCCTGGGAGTGGGACAACCTGGATTCTCGACCCAGCTCTACCACTTGCCTGCCGCGTGACCTTGGGTGAGTCACTTCACTTCCCCGTGTCCATTTCCTCTTCCTTAAAATGAGGACAGTGCACTCCGGATGGGGCAGAGACAGGGTTTCATCTCATTACCTTATATCCACCCCCATGGCTTAGCACAATGCTTGGCACATAGTAAGCGCTGAATGGATCTGATCATTAATATTACTATTCAATCAGTTGCTCTTGCCCTGGACGAGTGGTCAGTATAAAATATTTGTCCGTGCCTGGATCTTTGGACTTTCTGTGGATCCCGGATTAGTGCCAACTGGAATGTTACCCCACAGTTTCACTCAGGGCTCCTCAGAGCTTTCAGGCATTAAAGTGCTTCATTAATTAATCATCTAATGGCTTCCGGAGCATAAGAGACTCCCTGGAAAGGAGGTCCTTGTGGGGAAGCATTAATTCTTTCAGGTCACCAAAGTACCATTTAGTCGTAAGTCGGTCAACTGTGCCTAAACTAGGTGTCTTGGAGGAGGGAGGGAGAAGGGAAGGAGAGAAGAGAGGGAAAGGGGACCAGGGAGAGAGGGGAAAGTGGGAGGTGGAGAGGGGTAAAGGAGGAGTAGGAGGGAGAGGAGGAGGGAATTAAAATAGTAATCATGGTATTTGTTAAGCGCTAATTATGTGTTAAGCATTCTTCCGAGCACTGGGATAGATAAAAGCTAGTCCAGTTGTAGACAGTCCCTGTCCCACATGAGGTTCACGGTCTTCATCCTCATTTTACAGATGAGGCTACTGAGGCTCAGAGAAGTTAAATGGCTTGCCCAAGGTGACAGAGTAGATAAGCGGCAGAGCCAGGATAAGTCCTCTGACTCCCAGGCTCGTATTCTATCCACAAGGCCACGCTGCTTCTCCTAAGGCGGACGGGGAGGGGGAGGGAGTCAGAAGATGTGGGTGCAAGCCCTGATCATGGTGCGGTGGAAAGACCACGGATCTGGAGTCAGGAGTCGCAGGTTCGAGTCCCAGCTCGGCCACCGGCCTACATCGTGTCCTGGGACCAGTCACCTCACCTCAGTTAAGTCACGGGTTAAATGGAGGTAAGATAGGCTGTGAGCCTCAGGTGAGCTAGGGTCCATTCTCCACACTTGTATCTACCTCGGGCTTAGCGCACAGCAAGTGGTCAAAAAAATAGTTTTAATTAATCGACGGCGGGGCAAATAGGCAGGTTCAGAGATGTTACAGTTGCAAGATTAATATAGACTACCGACCTTTGAGACACAAATCCGGGTGAACTCAAAAAATGTCAGTCCCGATCACACCCTGAGCGTGTGCATGCGGGCACACACACATACACCACACTCTGTCCCTCGTGCTGCTACATTTGTGGTTCACAGTGCCTGGTGCTATTTTTGCCTTGGCGTCCTCTCTTTTATGGCTTTATACGATACGTCTGTAGTGCTTACAGACAATGTACTGTACAGTCAGACACTGTATTAAGCGCTGGGGTAGAGATACAAGCTAATCAGATTGGACACAGTCCACGTCCCACATGGGGCTCAGAGTCTCAATCTCCAATTTACAGATGAGGTCACTGAGGCTCAGAGAAGTGAAGTGACTAGCCCACGGATAATAGGCAAGTGGCGGAGCTGGACTTAGGACCCAGGTCCTCCGACTCCCTGGCCTGGGCTTTTACCACTAGGCCACGCTGTTTCTCTGATCCGCCCCGGCACTTAGCACAGTGCTTGAGCCCACAGAAAGCGCTTAATCCATCCCTCGATGGTCACTGTTAGTTCGTCACCCGCCAGCCCCGTGGGAGGGGCAGGGCTGGATTTAGTTGGGCTTCAAAATATAAAAGACCCTAAATAAATGCCAACGTTTACTCTGAGTTTGATGCAGAAGCGGTGTGGCCCAGTGGACAGAGCATGGGCCTGGGACTCAGAGGACCTGGATACTAATTCTGGTTCTGCCACTTACCTGCTCTGAGACCTCGGGCAAGTCACTACTTTGCTTCTCAGAGCCCCGGTTTCCTCATCCGTAAAATAAAAATTACACCCCTGTTCTCCCTCCCCCTTAGTTTGGGAGCCCTAAAGGCCTGTGTCTGACCACGGTATCTTGTATCTATCCCTGCACTGAGGACAGCACTTGGCTCATAGTGATCACCAAGTTGATTATTATGATTATTAATACATTAATGGTATTTATTGAGACCTTACCTTGTGCAGAGCACCGTACTAAGTACTTGGGCAAGTACAGTTCAACAGAGTTGATAGCCACATTTCCTGCCCACGAGGAGCTTATGTTCTACAGTCTAAAAATAACAATAAAAACAAGTTTTGTATCAATCTTGCCCAGGCTGCCCTTAAAGTCCAACATAAGTAACGTTCTGAAGCTCTGGCCAAGGCACTATCTGTACATTTCTTATTGTTGCAGGGGAGGTGGGGGAGCGGAAATCCTTTTCAAAAGCAATAGCAAAAAACAAACTTTTCCCTTCAAGACCCATTTTGACCGTTAGACTCTTGCCGCCCACTCTTATAGCCTTTTCATCACATTGTGCAAAAAGCTGCGCTTTCTACCTCTGCGGGGCCTGTTCCATACTCAGCTGGTTCCTTGTGTGATTGACGCCAATCCGCGATTCCATTCCATCGGAGCAATTTGGCAGAATTCCTGGGCACCGGGTAACCCCAAACCTGGACCCGCTCCCTGAGTGATTTTCCAAGGCTCTGGGTTTCAGGGAAGACGTCAATTCGGGGTCTGCTTACAACCTCTAGTGGAGAAATGTAAGAATTCGAAGCCGATACTTCTCCCAAGAGCTAGGTCAGAATCCAAACGAATTATGTGGCTACATTCCCTCAGTTTTTTTTACTCCAACAGCATCCTAAGCAGCAACAGCATGACCTAATGGATAGAGCCCACACCTGGGAGTGAGAAGGTCATGGGTTTTAATCCCACTCTGCCACTTGTCTGCCGTGTGACCCTGGGCAAGTCGCTTCACTTCTCTGTGCCTCAGTTACCTTATCAGTAAAATGGGGATTCATTCATTCATTCATGAGTATTTACTGAGCACTTATGTGCAGAGCACTGTACTACGCGCTTGGAATGTACAATTCGGCAACAGATAGAGACAATCCCCGCCCATTGACGGGGTTACAGTCTAATCATCAAGACTCCAAGCCCCATGTGGGACAGGGACTGTGTCCAACCACGTTCGCTTGTATTCCCCATCCCCAACGCTTATTACAGTGTCTGAAATTTAGTAAGTGCTTAACAAATACCATTCACTCATTCAGTTGTATTTATTGAGAGCTTACTGTGTGCAAAGCACTGTACTAAGCGCTTGGGAGAGCACAACAACACAACAACAAGCAGACACATTCTCTCCTGACGGCTGGTTTTATGACTCTCAGCTTTCTCCCACCTGCTCATCCTCGCTCCCCTCCCAGTACACCCCAGCTCCTACTCGTCACCCCGCTAAAACCAGCTTACTCGCTGTACCGTACACTCGTCTCTTGCCGTTGACCTCCCGCTCCCTCCCCCTTCACGTCCAGCAGGCCTGCTCTCATCACCTTGAAAGCCCTTGAAAATCTTACCCTCCAGGAGGCCTTTCCATGATTAATCTCTCATCTCTCCACCTTCTGCCCCTCCAAACCATACGACCTCACCTCCTCCGACAGCACTCACACACAATTCCTTATTGTCTTTTGCTTCCTTCTACCTGCAATTTATTTCAGTGTCTGTCTCCCCGGCTAAATAAAACAGGGCAGGGACAGTGTCTACTAACTGTAGAAGAGTGCTTTGCCCAGAGTTAACATTCGATAACCACTGCTGATTTTCACCAACATCCCTTTCTCGCCGTCTCCAAATTTCCAGCGTTCCAATACCCCACAGCAGACGCAAGTCACTTAACTTCTCTGAGCCTCAGTTACCTCATCTGTAAAATGAAGATTAAGACTGTGAGTCCCACGTGGGACAGGGATTGGGTCCAACCTGATTAGCTTCTATCTTTCCCAGCACTTAGTACAGTGCCTGGCACCTAATAAGCACTTAATAGCATTTAAAAAAAGAGGAAACCACCTCTTTTATAGTCTTCCCAGCCTGAGTGGAAGGGAGGTGATGAAATCTCTCTCCACCAAGAAGCTTAGTCATATAGCCCTCAGGACAGGCTGCAGAAAATATATTCTAAGTTCTGTGCATAGCCCAAATGTTTGTGCCGCCCGGTCTGCGGTTTCACTGTTACATAATAGCAATTTGCTCTGGCTCTGGTGTGTAGGTTCTCGGCAGGTTCGGCCAGGTCGGCCCAAGCCCTCTTTAGATCCGCGGCAGCGCGGCCTCGCGGAGAGAATGCAGGCTGGGAGACCCACGTTCCAGTCCCCGTTCCGAGACTTGCCTTCCGAGTGACCTTGGGAAGGTCACTTCACTTCTCTGGGCCGCGGTTTCATCTGAAAAATGGAGATTCAAACCCTGGTCTCCCTCCCCCTAAGTCTCTGAGCCCCACACGAGCCAGGGATTGGGTCCCATCTGCTTATCTTGTTCCACCCCCTTCCCCTTCACACATAGTAGGGGCTTAATACCATCATTATCATCATTGTTATTCGAAGTTTTAGCCTTGTTTTCTATGGTACCTTGTTTGTGGGGTACCTCCCGTGTGTGAATCTACAAAAATAGGTTTTAAATGAGTTCCTCCACCTTACAACCCAGAGACGTGATATATTGAAGAAAGCAGAGGACAAGGTAAATATTAACTATTTACATTAAATACAAGCATCAGAGCAAATGAGAGGCAGTGAGGACAAGTGAAAGAGCCGGGACTGGGGACTGGGAGACAGGCGGGGTTAAGAGGGGCTAATTACCCCAGCTATGTAACTGAGCTTCTAAGCATGGCCTTGGGCAAGAAGCTCAAACTCTCCGGGGCTGTTTCACCCTGCTCTCCCTCTCTCAGACCGGGAACTCAGGGCACGGGGCAGGAGCTGCCACTGAGATGATTATATTGCATCTTCCCAAGCGGCGAATTCCACAATAAAAACCAAAATAAACAAACATACTTTGTAGGGCTGAATGTGTAAGTGATATTATCAGTAGGTGATCAGATACTCGTTCACTCTCCAGTAGTTTAGGAAAAGAAAGAGAGCCTCCACCACTGTATTGATGAAACACAGGAAGTGTTTGGTAAATACTACCACTATTACTGGCCAAAACCTTATGCTCTGTGCTGGGGGTAGAGACAAGATAATCAAATTGGACACAATTCCTGCTCCCAGTGGAGTCCTCCATCTAATTAGGGAGAATGGGTAATCTAGCTACATTTTACACATGAGGCAACTGAAGCCGAGGTAAAGTGACTCGTTTAAGGTCACATAGCAAACCATGGCCTGAATTAGGAGTAGGACCCACATCCTTCTTTTGTATAATTGTATTAAGTAATAATAATAATGTTGGTATTTGTTAAGCGCTTACTATGTGCCGAGCACTGTTCTAAGCGCTGGGGTTGACATAGGGGAATCAGGTTGTCCCACGTGGGGCTCACAGTCTTAATCCCCATTTTACAGATGAGGGAACTGAGGCACAGAGAAGTGACTTGCCCACAGTCACACAGCCGACAAGTGGCAGAGCTGGGATTCGAACTCATGAGCCCTGACTCCAAAGTGTCCAAGGCACTATATGAAGCACTGGGATAGATATAAGCTAATCAGGTTGGATATAGTCCTCGTCCAAAGGAACTGAAGCACAGAGAAGCCAAGTGACTTGCCCAAAAGTCACCCAGCAGACAAGTGGCAGAGCCAGAAACAGAACTCAGGCTCTTCTGATTCTAGGCTCATGCTCTATCCACTAGTCCATGCTGCTTCTCAGCTCTCCTGACAATTAGTCCCAAACTCTTCCCAAATGAAAGAAAAAAGTAAGAGACAGTCTCTCTCTCTGTCAGGGGGAAGATCTGGAGGGTATGGGGAAGAGAAAAGAGCTACTCCAAAAGTGAGAACCAACCCAGTAACCATAATTGGAAACTGAACAGGTCAGGACAGGGAGATGTTCGTAATGGTGCACGGGGTGAGAAGAGGAAGAAATTAGTCTGAAACAGCCTGCAGCTCATTCCTGATGTTTGCGTACAGAAAGGATCCAATCACAGACACCATCACATGCAAGTGGCAGGTGGGGAAAATGGCACAATAACAATGATGGTACTTGTTAAGCACTTACTACGTGCCAGGAACTGTACTAAGCTCTCAGAGAGAGACGAGCTAACCAGATTGGACACAGAACATAGCCCACGTGGGACTCAGTCTTAATCCTCATTTTACAGATGAGGTAACGGAGGCCCAGAGAAGTGAAGTGACTTGCCCAAGGCCACAGAGCAGGTAAGTGGTAAAGCCGGGATTAGAACCCAGATTCTTCTGACTCCCTGGCTACGTAGCGCTCACGACTGACACTTGTGGGGAGGCTGGGGAGGCCCGAGAGGATGATGGGGGAGGAGGGAGAGGCCACACTAGGAGTTGGGCTGAAGCAGCCCTGAGCAGGTGAACTAACTCTGTGAGCTCGTTGAGGGCAGGGAATGTCATCACTTTTTGTTGTATTGTACTTTCACAAGCGCTTAATACAGTGCTTTGCACACACCGAGAGTACTTAATAGGATTGCATGAATGAACGTGCACAGGAGCTGGCAAGAACATGGATCTAACGTTTATTGCCTGGAGAAACCTTTCTGTCATTTCCAAACGAAGAGCCAAGCTAATAATCAGTGGATGGTATTTATTGAGAGCTCCTAGCCCCAGTCATGAATGCTCACTCTGCCTCTTATACTTTTTACTTGGCTTCCACAGGCCAGCATCACCAATGGACACTGGCCGGTGAAGGACCTGTCGCCCTCCATTGGACCGGAGACAAGACGAATGACCGATACGGGATTTAGCCGGAATTTGCCAAACGGGTGTAATCGCTCCAACCGACAATACTATATACTTGTCTTGCCTAGGATTTTAACAATTTTAGTGATGAAAGTGAAACCAGTTAGATTTCAGATTAGAGAACTTTGACTATCGAGTTCTGTGGCGGAGCTCTTATTTTTCCACAAACTACTGATTTTCCCAGTTTCCAACCAATTTCTCTGTATCTTCCCCATAACCAGTTCGGACCGGCCTGGGGCCGGAGCAGTGTAACCGTCCGCCAGCAAAGTAGGCGCTGGAGGTGGGGCCGGTGCAATTGCCCACGCTTCTCTCATTCCAAGATCTCCCCCCGCCCTGCCCCGGCGGCGGCACCGAGGCGCCTCGTTCCTCGAACGCCATCTGAGGCCGTGGGCATGGGCTGCCGCCGGATCGGCCGCCCACCCTGGTCATCTTTCCCTTCGGCCTCATAGTTTGCAAGCCTCTGCTGGGAGGGGGCCCGTGCTCAGGGCAGAATCCGCCCTGGCCCTCACCCCATGGCCAGTCGGTCTTTCTCTGAGCAGCTGTGGCCCGTTGGCCTTCACGGGAGGCTCCCACGGGGATAACCCAGGCTGCCATCTGGGGAGTGGTGGCGTGGCACGCTGCGGCCACGTCGGTGGCTTGGAATGTTTCCCGTCGTCCTCCGTAATCGTCATCGCCCCGACACGGCATTCCATTCCCCGTCACGCCAGCCCCGGGAGAGCAGCTTCAGGCACGTGCTCCACCCACAGGGCGTAGCCCAGGGCTGGCACTGTCAGTCAACTGTCGTTACTGAGCGCTTACTGTGTGTAGAGCACTGTACTAAGCCCTTGGGAGAGTACAATAGAACGATAAACAGACACAATTCCTGCCCACAATGAGCTCACAGTCACTGGATTTGGGAGGCAAGGGGAGCCTCCCAATGGCACCCTACAATGGCACCCTAAGCACAAGGCTGGAACCTTTCCCTTCTAGCCTGTAAACTCCTCGGGGGCAGGAACCAAATCTACTAATTCCATCGGACTTTCCCGACCACCTAGTCCAGTTCTCTGCCCACACAGTAGATTCCTTGAGGGCAGGGATCAAACTACTTTTTTCTTCGGTTTTGCTTTTAATGGTTATTTGTTAAGCACTTACCACGTGCCAGGCACTGTACTAAGCACTGCGGTGAACACACACTAAATCAGGTCGGAGATGGTCCCTATCCCACCCATGTTGGGCTCTCAGTCTTAATCCCCATTTCAGATGAGGTAACGGAGGTACAGAAGTGAAGTGACTTGTCCAAGGTCACACAGCTGATAAGTGACGGAGCTGGGATTAGAACGCAGGTCCCAGGCTCTTTCCACTAGGCCACACTGCTTCCCACTTCTACTCATTCTAGTGTACTTGTTCAAGCCCCCAGTACAGTGAAGCTCACATGGCCAACTATAGGCTCCTTTAAGGGGAGGGATCGATCACAACTACTAATTCCATTATCCTTCCCAAGTGTTCAGGACAGTGCTCTGCCCATGGAAGGCTTGCCACCAATACCATCGACTGACTGACACCCCTGGATCATCGGGGAGATGATTCCGATCACCAGGGTTTCGGTCAACCTCTAGACTCTCTACATCGAGACTCCGGCTTCTTCGAAGCAACCAAAATTACATTGGGACAGTCTGGTTTTTATTCTGAAGACTCGAGTGTGGCAGTGGGAAAAACACACCCCCGGAAAACCCAAACCTCAATCCACGGCTGACGGGCGGCGGTCCTCCCTGGTACCACCGCGACGAGGCGCTCTTCCGGAACGCCGGCCTGAAAACAGTGATGGGGCATTAAGTCGGGGGTGTGGATGCCTTCCTGGTCCTATCTCCCCAACCCCTCACCCCCGCTGAAGAGTCCGGCTTTCAGACCGAAAGGTGACGAGCGGAGGGAGCCTGGATAGGAATGTGGGTTACCCAGGGAAGCCGGAAAAACAAGACCGGCGAGAAAATAACCCGAGTCCTGAAAAGGCTCCGCTTCCCTGAGAGCAGGTGCCAAGTTAAATAGGAAAGGGGGAACGGGGGGGGGGTGTGGTTCGGGGTGGAGAGGAGATGGGAAGACACGATGGATGGGACCGAAACCTTATCGCCAGGTCTGGGGGCCTGAGGGTGCAGCCCAGTGGCCCTGGTCCGCCCCTCCGCCCACAACCGGTGCTGGGCGGCTTTTGGGGGGAGGACAGAGGCTGGGGGCGTCTTGTTTGCAGTATCATACATGATCATCAAACTGCTGCTAGAATGCTCACACCTGCTACTGCAAAGTTCAAATCCCAGAAAGGAGCTTTCCTGGGGGTTTACTCTAGGTCGGGGATCAAGGCCAACTGCTACAAGGCCGTGCCCGGCTGACCGGGCTCAACCACTCAGCAGCCTTTCTCCTGACCACAGGTCCCGGTGGGTGAGCGACGGAGGGGGACGACGCGCTTCCTTCCGGGCACCCGAGCCGAGGGAGGTGAGCTGTGGCCGGCTCCCGCTCTCTCAGAGGGCCTACCTTCCCACACCCGCGGGCTGGACGTGGCTGCAGCTTTGGTGACCGGCCATGTCGCTACCCATCTTCTTCAGGAACAAACGCCAGAGTGATATATTTTTTTAATGGCATCTAAGTGCCTACTATGTGCCGAGCACTGTACTAAGCGCTGGGGTAGATACAAGATTATCAGGTTGGACACAGTCCATGTCCCACAAAGGGCTCTCACACCTTTCCACAGATGAGGTCACTGAGGCCCAGAGATTACTTGCTCAGGGCCACCCAGCAGACAATTGGCAGAGCTGGGATTAGAACGCAGGTCCTTCTGATTTCCACGCCTGGTCTCCACCCATTAGGCCATCCCGCTTCTACCGAGAGCCCAGAGCGGACAGGGAGTGGGAGCTACTCAAGGACGAGGTAGGCGAAGCAGGAAACTCACCCCGATTGACAAGAACCCCACAGCTGACTGCTTATTTCCAAAAGCTTCTTCTGTGCCGTCCCATCGGACAGGTCCACCCCTCACAGTCTGCTGAGGAAAGAGAGGAAATCCTTCCTGTTCCATCATTACCCAGGTGGCGTTACACACTTGTTCAAGGGGAAGGACTCAACTGACTCAGTAATTCCTTGATGCTCATGTAATTCCTATATCTGGGTATCCAACCACCTCGTTATCTCCCCCAAAAGGAAGCCCACCTGCACCCCGTCAGATATGTCACCAAAGCAACAATCCGCCTGAAGCCCATTCCAGAGGGCAGGATCAGTTTACAACTGTCCTCTAGATTGTCAGCTCCCTGTGGGCAGGGATCCCGTCTACCAACTTTAATGTGCTGTCCTCTCTCAAGCACATAGTACAGTGATCTGCACATATTAAATACCACTCATCAAATTGATCTGAGGTCCCTGGTGACCCACCCTCCGCCCAGGGTCCGGACACTGGTGCCGGAGACTCCCATCAGGGTCCTATCTGCCCTGCAGTGGCCGCGGTCGGTCCTTCGCACAGATCGGCTTTTCTTGCCAACTCACCTCCCAAAACGCTAACATCCGGCCCATCTGTCCATGGTTTGCCGAAATCACCGTCTGCTGGGAGGTTCCGGGTAATGACTGTTCTGCACAAATCATTTCTACCCTCTCTGGAGCGCTGCTGCCTTATCTCCCGGCTCCATCCTCAGCTGGCCTTTCCTCCAGCCCCTGCACAGGCCCGCAGACCAAGAGGAGAGCAAGAAGAAATGGCACGGGATTGGCTCGGCTTGGAAACGGTTATGTTCGGGGAGTTGTTCGAAAAACATATGCTGGTAAAAAGTATTTTCTACATCAAACTGTAGGGTGTCCATTTTATCTATACGCAGACGTACTCCGTGATCCAGAGATGACATGAGGTGGGTGTAACTTGAACAGCTGGATTTCGGGGTTAAGTTTCCATACCAGAACTAGCGCCGACGGGGTGATCGGGTCCTATGTTTATACTGCAAATCCCTTCCCGCCCCTATTCCAAGAGGCTTCTGTGACCACCCCATGTCTCGAACACTGGCCCCCTCCTCCCCTCGCGGGGTTCCCGTGATACATATACATTTTTATCTTGGCTTATTACAGCATCTTCTGTCCCGTCCCTGTCTCCATTCCCCAGGTTGGGCGTGGGGCAAGTGCAGCAACGGGATCGGGAGATGCTGGGAACGGTACCTGGCACTGAGCTGGGGGAAGATGAGGTCCAACCGGCCACTCTTCCACGCGGGTTCAACGGCAGCGGTTTCGACAGCGGCTCCCATGGCTTAAGATGAGCGATGACCTGGCCTTGTCCCTCTTTTGGGTGGACTTTCCTGCAGAAATCGAATGTAAAGTAGGGGTTGGGGTTGACAAATCCTGGGGTTGGCCACCTCCTGACAGTATGATTATCCCGGCATTTGTTGTGCCCTTACTATGTGTCAGGTACTGTTCTAAGCGCTGGGGTAGATACATAATAATAATGTTGGTATTTGTTAAGCGCTTCCTATGTGCAGAGCACTGTGGTAATGTTGGTATTTGTTAAGCGCTTACTATGTGCCGAGCACTGTTCTAAGCGCTGGGGTAGACATAGGGGAATCAGGTTGTCCCACGTGGGGCTCACAGTCTTAATCCCCATTTTACAGATGAGGGAACTGAGGCACAGAGAAGTTAAGTGACTTGCCCACAGTCACACAGCTAAGTGGCAGAGCTGGGATTTGAACTCATGAGCCCTGACTCCAAAGCCAGTGCTCTTTCCACTGAGCCACGCTGCTTCTCTAGATACAGGGTCATCAGGTTGTCCCATGTGAGGCTCACAGTTAATCACATTTTACAGATGAGGTAACTGAGGCACAGAGAAGTGAAGTGACTTCCCCACATTCACACAGCTGACAAGTGGCAGAGCTGGGATTCAAACCCATGACCATGGGCAGTAGTACAAAGTAATAGTAGATTAGACTGCAAGCCCGTCAAAGGGCAGGGACTGTATCTGTTACCAATCTGTACATTCCAGGAGCTTAGTGCTCTGCACATAGTAAGCGCTCAATAAATACTATTGAATGAATAGTAGTGGTAGATACATACTACTCAGGTTGGACACGATCCCTGTCCCACTGGGACTCACATTCAAAATAGAAGGGAGGATTTAATCCCCATTTTACAGTTGAGGAAACTGAGGCACACAGCAGTTAAGTGACTTGCCCCGGCTCACACAGGGTAGGCAAATTCATTCAGTCGCATTTACTGGGCGCTGTGTGCAGGGCGCTGTACTAAGCGCTTGGAAAGGACAATACAGCAATAAGGAGGAACAATCCCTGCCCACAATGGGCTCACAGTCTGGGGGGGGGGGGAGGCAGTCTAGAGGGGGGAAGCCAGACATCAATCCATGCAAACAAGCATTAATATAAATAAATGGAATTAGGGAAGTAAACCTATATAGTGAAGGGGTGTGGGGAAGGCTGAGGGAGGGCGGCCATGGCCTCCTCACACGAGGAGCCTGACAAGGCAGGACTCCCACTTTGGGGCCCAGGATGCCCCCAGAACCCCCCGCGCGCCCCGGCCTGCCCTACTTACCCCAGCGCGGCGGGAGGAGGGAGAGCGTCTGCGCCTGCGCGGAAAAAGCCCGCCAAAGGAGCCGACGACGAGGCGACGTCACCAACGAGACGGCGCCTAGAGAGTCGCAGCCCGCGCGGTCCTCCGGCTCAGCCTTAAAGGAGCCACCCCGCGGAGGGGAGGAATAATAACCTCGGTATTTGTTGAGCGCTTACTATGATAATAATGTGAGTATTTGTTAAGCGCTTACTATGTGCAGAGCACTGCTCTAAGCGCTGGGGGAGATGCAGGGCCATCAGGTTGTCCCACGTGAGGCTCACAGTCTTCATCCCCATTTTACAGATGAGGTAACTGAGGCCCAGAGAAGTTAAGTGATTTGCCCTCAGTCACACAGCTGACAACTGGCAGAGGCGGCATTCGAACTCATGACCTCGGACTCCCAAGCCAGGGCTCTTTCCACTGAGCCCCGGGGACGGATAGGACCTCTGCCTCTCTTTTCGTCATTGACCTCTCCGGGTTTTTGGCTCTCTTTCCTTCGAAGACATTCGTCCATTGTTCACTCTGTGCCGGGCACTGCACTGAGCAAAGAAAAGTATTTAATGAGCACCTCCTTCATTCACTCAATCGTATTTATTGGGCGCTTACTGTGTGCCGAGCGCTGTACTAAGTGTTTGCAAAGTACAACTGGGCAACAGAGACAATCCCTACCCAACAACAACGGGCTCCCCATCTTGAAGGGGGGAGACAGACATCGAAACCAAGAGCACTGTACTAAACACTGGGGTGGGTATAAAATACAGGTGCAGTCCCTGTCCAGCATCTAATTCAGACCCTAAAGGAAGAGTGTGGCTAATTGGAAAGGGTCCCAGGCCTGGGAGTCGGAGGTCAAGGGTTCTAATCCCAGCTCCACCACTTACCTGCTGTGTGATCTTGGGCAAAAAAAAGGCTGTTGGGGACCCAGTTGAGGGGGTTTGGCTTCCTCCTTAATTTGTTTTCAGTTTCCTTATCCCTAAAATTCTATTTATTGCTATCTTGATTCTATTTATTGCTATTGTTTTAGTCTGTCTCCCCCGATTAGACTGTAAGCCCATCAAAGGTCAGGGATTGTCTCTATCTGTTATCGATTTGCACATTCCAAGCGCTTAGTACAGTGCTCTGCACACAGTAAGCGCTCAATAAATACTGTTGAATGAATGAATAAATAAAATGGGACTTAGACTGTGATCCCCACGTGGGGCCTAATTATCTCCTATCTACCCCAAGTACAATGTTTGGCATAGAGTAAGCACTCAACAAATACCCCTATTATTCCTTCTCCCAGCCTAGACCATGATCTCGGGCAGGGGGCAGGGACAGGGTCTTACCTACTTATTTTATATTCCCACTAAGATTCAGCATCCATCAATCATTTATTGAGCACTTACTGCAGGCAGAGCACCGTATTAATCGCTTGGGAGAGTCTAATATAACAGGGTCGGTAGACACGTTCCCTGCCGACAAGCTCGCCGTCTAGAAGGGGACAGACATTTATATAAATAAATGACAGATACGGACATAAGGACTGTGGGGCTGAAGGTGGGGTGAATAAATGGTACAAATCTAAGCGCAAGGGCGACACAGAAGGGAGAGGGAGTAGCGCAGGGTATAGATGCTTAATAAATACCATCGTAATTATTATTATCGAGGCCCAAATGGTGAATCAAGCAAGATATTTCCCAAGAGTCAGAGAGTTGCCTCACATCCATTTCACTGGATCCGGGAAAGTCACTCTAAGGCCTCAAGCGGGAAGGTTGATCCACCGTAGTATTTACCGACAGCTCTCTTAGCTCCATTGACTGTCGGAGATGCTCATTCTCCAACACGAGAGTCTGAAGTTTGTGTCGTTGACATCTCCGATTCTCAACCCTACGGGGAACTAAGCTCAAGACCCAGAACTTACCCGTGGCACCTGGTTCACTCGCTGGGTTTCTCTCCTGTTGCCTGGAGAGGATTCGCCCACCAGTGATGCGTGAAAGGGATGATTTATTCAAAAGGGATGGCTGCTGATGTTCCTCCTCCCATATGGGAGGAAGATCCCTTTAAGGCAGGAAGCAGCCTGAGCCTGAGGAAGCAGCAGCTCCTGTCGGATTTTTTTGTTTGTTTTCTTTTATGGTATTTGAGCATTTTTTAAAATTTATGGTATTTGTTAAGCGCTTACTATGTGCCAGGCACTGTACTAAGCACTGGGGTAGATACAAGCTAATCACGATGACACAGCCCTTATCCCTCATGGGGCTCCCCATTGTAATCCCATTTTATGATGAGGTAACCGAGGCTCAGAGAAGTGACTTGACCTAGGTCACACAACAGCAGGCAAGCAGCGGCCGGTGCCGGATCCACCAAGTCAAGCTGATGCTCCTTTGTGAGGAAAGTGGTTTTCTGGGCAACATGATATCCAGAAAACCAACTCCTCCTTTGTGAGAAAGGTGGCTTCACTTTCTCCTTTTGCGCTGGAGGAAGATGGTGCCTTCAAGGCTGAGGTGGGTCATCAGAGGGAGGGCCAAGATCAATTAACCGATGGTACTGAGCACTTACTGTGTGTGGAACACCGGACAAAGCGTTTGGGAGAGGACAATCCCACAGAATTAGAAGACATGTTCCCTGCCCTGAATGATCTCACAGTTTACAGGGACAGGAGGGAATGGATTTTTAACTGTAGCTAGAGGGATTAGCGATAGATCATATTTATGTTGAGCAACACTGCAAGAGGCGTGCGAAGCCTTCCCCTGTACGTGTCCTGCCCTGCAGAGAATAGATATTTCTCCACTGACGATGATAACAGTAGTAATACTCATCATGGTGTTTCTGAAGTGCATATTTTTTGCCAAGCACTGTGCCAAGTGCTGGGAAAGATACAACATAATCAGATTGGACACAGTTCCTATCCCGCATGGGGATAACAGTCTAAGTAAGATGCAATCCCCATTTCACAAGTGAGGAAACTGAGGCACAGAGAAGTGAAGTGACTTGTCCAAGGTCACACAGCAGGCCAGTGGGAGACCAGGTCTCCTGAGTCCCAGCATGGGATGGGGAGGAAAGAGCATAGGCCCCAGCAGTCAGAGATCCTGGTTCTAATCCCAGTTCTGCCATCTGCCTCGTGTGTGACCTTGGGCAAATCACTTAACTTCTCTATGCCTCCGTTTCTTCATCTGTAAAATGGGGATTAAATACCCCTTCTCCCGCCTCAGACTGTGGGCCCCATGTGGAACAGGGACTGTGTCCAACCTGATTAACCGGGGTGCTTGGAACAGTGCCGAAGATAGTGGGTCTTAAATACGCTTAAAGCACTTAAATACAACGATGATGGTGATAATAATAATAAGGGGCTATTCCTTAGGCAGGTGGTGACTTGATCTGACAACTTCCTGCCAAGGCACCCTGTGTTCACGGTATCAACAGCGATATGTCCTGTGTGAGCCACCCAGGGGGTTGGTAAAAGGTTTATCTGAGAGAGAATGAGAGAGAGACAGGGTGAGCTGCGCCTGCCAAATTGGCAACTGCCTCTACAATGAAAAGAGAGGGAGTATAGCTTGAAGGTGGTGATAAGATAGAAGAGCAAAGCAAATTGCTCTAGAAATATCTGAGAAGACGGGTCAGTTTATTTCTTTGTGTTGCTGTCAACTGGAGATTGTATTTTCGGCTGATTGGAAAAAGAAAAAAGAGAAGGCGTATGTGTGGGGTGTGTGTGTGTGTGTGTTTTTCTCAGCAGTGGGGAGCAGAAGCCCTTTAGAAGCCGAAAGCCCTGGCTAACACCTAAACCAAGCGGAGGCGGCGTAATCTAGTGGCTGCAGCCCGGGCCTGGGAGTCAGAAGGACCTGGGTTCTAATCCCAGATCCGCCACTTGTCTGCTGTGTAATCTGGGAAAAGTCACTTCACTTCTCAGGGCCTCAGTTCCCTCATCTCCAACATGGGGGCTGTGAGCCCCATATGGGAGAGGGACTCTGTCTGACCCGATTAGCTTGAATCTACCCCAGCAGTTAGTACAGCGCCTAACACATAGTAAGTGCTTAACAAATACCAAAAAAACCCAAAAAAACAGTTGAAGAGGAGTTTCATTTTCATGTCTCTGAGTCACCTCCCTCACCCCCAACACACACACACACACATACCCCGGCAGAGCTTGGAAATGTCCCTACCCATTAGCCCCATCTCCCACATTCCGGGGCAAACATTCCTTCCTTGGTTCAGCCTGATATGACTTTTCCCAATCCACTTATCTTCCCAGCTCCCCTTTCTTTAATTGGGTTGGAACCGTTCTCAGGTGGGAAAGCCTCTCTGCCCAACGGAACATGAAGGTCCAAGAGAGTTTGGGTACGAGTGGCGAGGTCGACCAGTGAACGGGGGCCGTGCTCGATCAGTGAATGAGAGCGGTGCTCGGCCAGTAAATGAGAGCAGTGCTCGGCCAGTGAATGGGGGCAATGCTCGACCACCAATGAAGCAAGGCAGTTCTTGGCCATTATACCGGTAGAGTGCTTGACCAACTCCCTCTGGCTCTGGATGTGGAGAGGGAGGCGGAGAAGGGTCACTCAGAAAATACTAGACGTCGACCTGACCGAGGAGAAGAAAGAAAGGGGCTTGGGACCGGCGGGTGACAGCAGGAAGGAGGTGCTGGGGGCTCCCAATCTATACAGTAGGGAGAACAGGTTTGTCCCTACATGGTCCGTTTGGTTGGCGACGGAACAGGGTCCACCCAGCTGGGCTGTCTACCGGTCACCCTGGGAGCTGGCTGGGAGCAGGGGAGCCTTGTTGCTCTGCCAGGACAGACTGGCTTGGTGAGACTGGGAGCCAGAAGTTAATGTTTCTCCCCCTCAACTCACAAACTTTGGGGCTGGAGGCTCCAGGGCAGGGGGCCTAATAATAAGAAGAATAATGGTCTTTCTTAAGCACTTTCTAGGTGCCAGGGATTGTTCTAAATGCTGGAATCGTTACAGGATATTCAGGTCACGCACAGTCCCTGTGCTATATAGGGCTCACATTCTTAATCCCCATTTTACAGATAAAGGAACTGAGGCACAGAGAAGTTAAGTGACTTGCCCAAGGTCACACAGCAGACAAGTGCCGGAGCCGAGATTAGAACCCATGTCCTCCTGTGCTCTATCCACTAGGCACGTCTAGGGGGCTGGGGTCTCATCACAATCTGAAATTCCTCCTAAGGATGTCCTGCAGCAGAGGCTAATAATAATAATAATGTATTTTCTAAGTGCTTCCTATGCATCAAACACCATACTGAGCGCTGGGGTGGATACAATACAATCAGATCAGACAGAGTCCCTGTCCCACAAGGGGCTCGCGGGCTAAGGGGGAGCGAGAACAAGTGTTTAATCCCCATTTTGCAGAGGAGGAAACCAAGATCCAGAAAAGTGACTTACCTAAGGTGACACAACAGGCAAGTGGCGGAGTCAAGATTTCAACCCCGGTCCCCTGACTCCCACATCCGGGCTTTTTCCACTAGATGGTGCCGCTTCTCGAGAACAGAGAAAGGGGGCTGGGCGGTGGTCCTGGTTGTCCTGGCGTCTTGGCGAGGGTTTGGTGAGTTGGACCCATAGTTCCCAGGGGCAGTCCTGCCCACAGCTCTTCGAGCCCCTCCACTCCTCCGAGAAGCCTTCGGCTCTTCTTCCCTACGACAATAATAATCATGATATTTATTATGTGTTTCCCGGTTGACGCCTGAATCCTTGGTGAAGCTGAAATTCTCCTTCCATGGAAAGGTGTGTTCCCGAGGCCCTGAAAGCAGCAGGAAGCAGTGTGGCCTAGTGGACAAAGGGTGGGCCTAGGAGTCAGAGGACCCGCATTCTAATTCCGGCTCGGCCACTTGCCTGCTGCGTGACCTTGGGCCGGTCCCTTAAACTCCCTGGTCTTCAGTTACCTCATCCGTAAAACGGGGTTAAGATTGTGAGCCCCATGTGGGCCAGGGACTGTGTCCAACCGGATTGTGAGCCTCACGTGGGACAGCCTGATTACCCTGTATCTACTCCAGCGCTTAGAACAGTGCTCTGCACATAGTAAGCCCTTAATTAATACCAACATTATTATTATTGATTAGACTGTAAGCCCGTCAAAGGGCAGGGACTGTCTCTATCTGTTACCGATTTGTACATTCCAAGCGCTTAGTACAGTGCTCTGCACATAGTAAGCGCTCGATAAATACTATTGAATGAATTATTATTTTGTATCGATCCTAGGGCTGAGTACCATCACCCAGCCACATGACAAATGCTTGACAAATACCATAGAAAATACGTATGTAGATAAATCTATGGGATGGTGTCAGTTTATTGTTATTTTATTCTCTCCTAGGTGCTTAGTACAGTGCTCTCCACACGGTAAGCGCTCAATAAATACGATCGAATGAGTGAATTTATACGTTTATACATAGAGAAAGAGAAAGGTCGCTTATCGGGCTCCTGGCTGCTAGGGGGTTAGTTGACCGCTAGATGGCAGTAAAGGCTGGGGGAACTGGGGTGGGGGGAGAGACAGAGACAGACAGAGATAACCAGAGATAACCAGAGACTGTCAGAGACAGGGCCAGGGAGGAGGGGGAGAAGCTAAAGGCAGGGAGAGGGAGGACAGAACAGAGGAAGGAGAGGAGGAGGAGGACGTTGGTATTTTTTGTTAAACGCTTACTCTGTGCAGAGCACTGTTCTAAGCGCTGGGGGAGATCCAGGGTCATCAGGCTGTCCCCTGTGAGGGTTACAGTTAATCCCCATTTTACAGATGAGGTAACTGAGGCACAGAGAAGTGACCTGCCCACAGTCACACAGCTGACAAGTGGCAGAGCCGGGATTCAAACCTCTGACTCCCAAGCCCGGACTCTTTCCACTGAGCCACGCTGCTTCCCTACAGCAAAATCACTCCGTCCTACTGAACTTTCCCAAGCGCTTGGTACGCTGCTCTGCATGTGTAAAATCTCCATTATTAATCATTCATTCAATCTTCTTTATTGAGCGCTTACTGTGTGCGGAGCACTGTACTAAGCGCTTGGAAAGTACAGCTCGGCAACAGAGACAACCCCTACCCAACAACGGGCTCACAGTCCAGAAGGGCGGGCAACAGAAAGAGTGGGCCGGCATCAATACCGTCAAAGTAGTTGTAAATAGAATTACAGATACAGACACTTCATTAATAAAATGGAGTAATTAATAATAATAATAATGTTGGTATTTGTACAAATACACACAAGTGCTGTGGGGTTCTTACTATTATCATTATAGCAGACGAGCCGGCTCGGTCCGGGGCGGGGGGTCCGGCGCCGTCGGGAAGGGCAGTCGCTAGCTGAGGCCACCATGGGGGTACTTTGATGAGTTTTCCCCGCTCCAGGGAGTCTGATACGCCTGATCACCACCGGCAACAACTGACAGGAGGAGCTTAGTCAGTAGACATTCAGTCAGTCACTCATTCGGTAGTGTTTATTAAGCGCTTACTGTGTGCAGAGCACTGTACTAAGCACTTGGGAGAGCACAATATATTTACTGAGAGCGTAATAATAACGATGATGGTATTTGTTCAGCTGTCACCATGTGCCAAGCACAGTACTGAGCGCTGGGGTGGATACAACCAAGTCAAGTTGGACACAGTCCCTGTCCCATGTGGGGCTCACAGTCTCCATCCCCATTTTACAGGTGAGGTAACTGAGGCCCAGAGAAGGGAAGTCACGTGCCCAGGGTCACACAGCAGACAGGTGGCAGAGCTGGCATTAGAACCCAGGACCTTCTGACTTCCCAGGCCCGGGCTCTATCCATTAGGCTACGCTGCTTCTCCTGGGCCACGCTATTTGTCTGCCGATCGATCAATCAATCATACATACTGAGTACCTTCCGTAGGCAAGGGACACTGTACTTGGGAGCGTCCGATAGAGTTAAGAGACAAGATCCCTGTCCCAGCCCAGCTCCATCTTACAAAAGAGGGCAGCAATGAAGACTACCATTATCCCCTAGACTCAGGCATTAAGTGGGATCTAAAACCTCTAAAAGTTTCAGAGCCCCTGCTTCCAGAGGGATCCTGTGGTGAGACAGGGGGAGGGCTCCAATGCTGCCTGGGGTCTAGAATGCAGCACAAGGGAAGCCCGGAGCCCAGAGACACGTGCTGTGCCGGAGAAAGAGGGCTGACTGTTGGAACGGAACAGAACAGGATATCCCTGACACCTCGATGGTGGCAGACGCCACTGCACCCTTACCCATTTGGTGGGAAAGAAAGGGAGGGTGGGGAGAGAAAGAGAAGGGAGTGGGTCAGAGGGAGTAAGAAAGAGAGGGGGAGAAATGGGAGAAGAAAGAGAGGGAGAGAGAAAAAGAGGAAGAGAAAGAGAAAAGGAGGGAAAGAAAGAAGGGGCAAAGAAAGGAGAGAAAGGGAGGGAGGGGAGGGAGGGACAAAGAGAGGGATAGACAGAAAAGAGGAAGAGAAAGAAGGGAGAGAGAAAGAGGAGAGAAAGGGAGTATTGTAGTTTTATTGAATGTGAAGCCATCACTGACCATAAAATCCACCTGCGATTGCATTTGTGGCCGCCAAATCTCTGCCCCTCATTCCCGGTCCCCCATTCCCAGCCCCTCATTCCCAGCCCTATTGTGTGCACAAAAAGGCTGTTCCTGGTTGTGCTGTCACGCTTAATGTTTGCAGTGCCTGGTGCTGTTTTCTTCTTTACCTCCTCCTCCTCCTCCTCCTCCTCTTCTCCGGGTCCTTAACCATTTGGTAGAGCCATCATTGAGTATATGATACTCGGAATGGCTCGGTAGGTGGGGGCTGGAGGGGAAAGGAGGGAAGCTTGTTCTAATTCCTTGCAAAAACCAGGAGAAAAGCAAAAGGGCAGAAAGCATGCTCTCTCTCTCTCTTTCTCTCTCTCTCTTCCCCCCCTCCCCCGCCCCCAGGACTTTGCGGAGAGCCAATGCCTCCCCCAGAGAGGAGCCAAGGCCCTGTCCTCACACCACCGCTAACGGCTGCCATTTGGTGGGGATTTTCCAACGGCAACGAGAGGGGCTGGTTTAAACGCCAGTCCTCCGGGTGGGGGGTGGGGGGGTCCCCCTCTGGGGAGGAGGGGGGGGGCTTGGACCCGAGGATGGTGGGGAGGGAGGGTCCTGTGGGGGCACTGATGGAGCCGACGGGCCCGAAGCAATAGCGGGGTTACCATGGCGACCGGCTGCCTGGGCAGCGGCCGTCTGCGGAGGGGGGGGCGGGGGTTGCTTGGATGTGTGTGTGTGTGTGTGTGTGTGTGTGTGTGTGTGTGGAGGGTGTGTAAGGGTGGAGGGTGAGGGGGCTTCCTCCCTCCGACCTCAAAAACCAGGTCCGCGTTATCCCCCAGGATGGAGAAGCTGCCACTTTCAGATGAGAATTGCAGGCTCCGACAGCTGGGCGGGAAGCAGAGGGGCTCTCCGGACCCTCCCACCCCCATCCCCTCATCCACGTCCACCCCGCCCCCTCCTCAGGGGCTGCCGGACTGAGGACGGGGGCCTGGGTCCCCCGAATGGCGAGGTAAAGAGGAGCAGAGGGGATAGAGCGAAAGGGAGAGGAGATGGGGGGAAGGGGGAGAGGAGGGAAATAGGTGGAAGGGAGAGAGAGGGAGGGAAATAGGGGAGAGGGGAGAAAGTGAGAGAGGAGGGAAATAGGGGGAGGGGGTACATGGGGAGAGAGGTAAGGGAAGGGTAGAGAGGGGAGAATGGAGAAAGGGGGAGAGGAGAGAAATGGGGGTAGATGGGGAAGGAGAAGGGGGTAGAAAAGGGGAAGAAGGAGAGAGGAAGGCAAGAAGATAAGGAGGGAGGAAAAGGGGGGAAAGGAAATAATAGAGGTATGGGGAGAAGGAGAGAGAGTGGACAGGGAAAAGAAAGCAATGGGAAGGGAGCTGAGGTGTCGTGGCTGGGTAGCACAGAGACACTTTGTGATTTTGTAGCTTATGGCATCAGGGAGCCCAGGAGAGCTGTTTTCAGAGCAATTCACCTACCCAGCGGCCAGAGAGGCAGGTGAGACCACAGAGATTGCTCCCTCAGAGGAACTGACAGGCTTAATAACAACAGCAACAATAATAATAATAAATGCAGGATTTGTTAAGCGCTTACTGTGTGTCACGCACTGTTATAAGAGCGGAGGGTAGCTATACATTAATCACAGACTAAGTAGGAGACAGAGTAGGTATTTGATTCCCACTCCCACCGATGAGAAGACTAAGGCCTTGGAGAAGTGAAGTGACTTGCCCAAGGTCACAAGGCAATCAAATGGCAGAGCTGGGATTAGAACACAGGTCCTTCTGACTACCAGGCCCTTTCCATTAGGACACGAGACTTTAAGCTCTTTACTGGTGGGGGGGGACACGGGACACACAAATCGGCAAATTCTGTTGTATTGCACTCTCCCAAGTGCTTAGTACAGTGCTCTCCCTGCTCTCCCTCCCTCTGAGACGGCGAGCCCGGCGAAGAACAGGGACTGTTTCCGATCTGATTATCCTGTGTCTGCCCCAGCACTCAGCACCATCCTTTGGCCCATAAGAAGTACTCAAGTGCCTTAATCATTATCCATTAGTATTAATGGCAGGATAATAAAATACTCCCGATACCTCGTATTCCCCCCCAGAGCCGGGAGGATTCTAGAAAGTTCTCCAGGACTCGGTGAAAACGCTAAATGGGTCATCGCCATCGCCTCTCAGAGCTAACGGCCGTGCCGGGGCCTCTGCTCCCAAATGCTATCAGAGCACAGCGTCAGAGGACAGATTCGATGCTACAATGATCTTCCCTTTCAATTCAGGGCTGCAGACTCGCTCCGGTTAATTAGAAAAAGGCAAAAGCCTTGAAGTAATTTATGAGTGCCGCTTCCTGATGAGTGTTGATTTCAGAGGCCCCGGGGGGAGATGTTCAGTTCGACCCCCGAGTATCTTCCCCTCCTCACTGACTGCAAAGAGGAAGACCGACTAGATTCTGTTAAATTAATTGTCGCCATTGATTTTATTTCCCCCTCCCCACCACCACCTCATTATCGGATGAATCTCTCGGTGAGGCCGGGGAATCTCCACTGGCCGGGCTTGAAAAATGGATCTGGAGGTGTCTGTCAAGAACCACCTCTGGGCTCCTCCAAGACTCAGCCTAAATGTTCTTTTCCACACTCAAAAGGAACAGGCCGTTTTGTTGTTCAACACCCATCCCTGACCCAAGAGATTCAGCCTTAGATTCCCCCAAGAATAACAATAATATTAATAGTATTTGATAAGTGTTTTCTGTATGCCAAGCCCTGTCCTAAGCTCTTAGGTGGATACATTCAATTAATCAATGGTACTTATTGAGTATTCACTGTGTGCCAAGCACTGTACTCTGGGGTGGATATAATCAACCGATCGGTGGAATTTACCGAGTGCTTACCGTGCGCACAGCAGAGGACTAAGCGGTTGGAAGAGTCCCACACGAGAGTCAGTAGGCGTGGTCCCCCTCCCTCGACCCCAAATAAGGTTTGATTTCTTTCGGGGTCTGGCCGGGTCCGCCGGGTTCGGGACTTCGGGCTGGCTCTGAGAGGGAGACTCGGATCCTCCCTGGGGACGCCGTCCCACACTGAGGCAGAGCAGAGCCCGGTTCCCAAAAGCAGGCCCTGGGCCGCCGAGGGTAACACAGAACAGTCCAATCAGGCGACGGCTACTCCACCGGCGGCCACGACTCTGTTTAATGGTGGGAAGTGAGCGGGGGAGAACGTCGTGCCGTCAGCGGGAACCCTTCCTAACTGGCGTTTTGCTCTTTTGAAATTTTCCACTTGTCTGGAGTCGGGCTGTCTCCTTTGTGTTCCTTCTCCGGTAACTCGATTTACACCTGGCCGACTATTTTTATCGCGCGGTGCCTACGGGGGCGGGAAGAGGGGAGGTGGTGCAGACCGGAGCAGGTTTCGGAGTGTGGGCCCGCGTGTTTGCAGGTGGGCATGGGAATGTGGAAAGGTATGACTGAGCACATATATGTGGGAGTGCGTGAGCCCCCATGTGTGTTCGTGGGCATGTGCACAGAGGTGCTTAAAGTGTAAACTCGTCTCTAGACTGTAAGCTCATTGTGGGCAAGGAATGTGTCTGCTGTATTGTGTTGTAGTTGGTAAATCTTATTTACTGAGCGCTTACCGTGTGCAGAGCACTGTACTAAGCCCTTGGAAAGTACAATCCGGCAACAGATAGAGACAATCCCGACCCAACAACGGGCTCACAGTCTAGAAGAAGGGAGACAGACAACAAAACAAAACAACTCTTTTGTATTGAACTTTCCCACGCATTCAGGACAGTATTCTGCACACAATAAATACCATTGATTGATTCACCGATTGACTGGAACGTGATGGGAGAGGGGCTGGAGGAGGGGTAGGACCAGGGGAGGGCCAGGGGATGAGGCCAAAAGAGGGGTGTAGGCAAGGGTGCTATCTCTTCCGCTGGGTCCAGTTCCTAATTATCCGGAGGTGGTTAGAGAGGCTCCCAAGAGTCTTAACACAGGCAAGGCTGGAGAAGAGTACAGAGTAATTGCTCCCTACTTAGAAGTCCAGGACTAGGAGATCTTGGTGTAATAACTCCTGGGAGAGATATCGAGCCCTCATCACAGAGGAGAAAGATGGCCTCCAAAAAGACAGCTAATGGCTCACCATTTATCTGGGAAACGGGGACAATGGGGGGAGGAGAGGGAAAGGGGGGAGGCAGCTGGGTTCGTCGCACTCACGGGCACAGCCCAGCAGGAGAAGCAGCAAATTAGCTGGAGCAGGAAGAGGGAAAAGTAGAAGGGGAAGACAGAACACACCGGAGCCAAATCCAGCATTGAGGCCATGCATGCTGAACCTGGGGAAGGAGGAGAAAATGACCCTGAGACGGTCACTTTCTTTCTGTCTAGTGGAAAGAGCACAGGACTGGGAGTCAGGTGATCGGGGTTCTAATTCCGACACCGCAATCGACCCGCTGCGTGACCTTGAGCCAATCGCTTGATTTCTCTGGGCCTGTTTCCTCATCTGTAAAATGGGGATTCAGTAGCTGTTCTCCTACTCCCTTAGATTGTGAGCCTGTGGGGGACGAGCTTATATCCACCTTGTGTCTTATATCGCCCCCCGCACCTGTGATAGCACTGGACACACAATAAGTGTTTAACAAGTATAACTATTAATATGATTGCTATAATGTAACCCAGCAAGGACTAATTCTTCAAGAACCTGTGGAGGTGTCCCCCTCTCCAGGGGAGGACTGAGTGCTCTTACCAAAAGGTCTCCAAAAATATGAAGCTCAAGCACGCGCACCCACACCCACACATGCACACACACACACACACTTCTCTCTTCCCCCAGCCCCCAAAGTCAAAATCCCATGAGACTCACAGAAACTGTCTGGAAAGCCCTTAGCCAGGAGGAGTGGAGGCAGATGGGCTCTTTGCTGCATGGGGGGTTGTGTGTGTGTGTGTGCATACGTGCAAATCTTGGCTGCTGGGCCAGGAGTACTTCCCTGGGCCCCCATCCCTATATGACGTCTGTCTGTCTGTCTGTTGTCAGTGGCTGGGGTGGTCTCCGCTCTTGCGCCATCTGTGTTTTACTCAGGACATCTGTGTTTTTCCTCATCTGTAAAACGAGGGTAAGATCCCTGCCCTCCCTCCCCTTTAAGAGTACGAACCCCAGCGCTCGATACTAAGCGCTCTAGAAATGCCAAAATCACCAGCGGCCTAGAGCCCAGTCCAGAAAAGTGCGATGGGTGGGAAGCCCTCCGGAGTTGGCGGTTCATCGCCTTTCCAGAACGAGAGGGCGCAGTGATTTCGGAGTGGCGTTGAATGGAGTCCCGTACCCCTCCCCCTGCGACATTTCCATTTTCAAGGCTTCAGTAAAAGCCTAATTACCCCCAAAAGTATAATTTAGGTTTCAGGTCGAGCATATTCATTTCCTGGGGTTTAATTATTAAAGAGAGATAATTGAGAAGGGGGAGGATATTAGATGACGTCTCAGAGCTCAGCGGGCTGAGAAGCTTCAGAAAGGAAGGTCACGGAAGCTATCCCCCTGCCTTGGGGCCCGGACCCTCCAGGCAGCATGAGAAAAGGGGCATGGGCTGGGAGCACTACGATGGAGCTCGAGGAGTTATTCAGGGCACAAAAGAGGTCTCAAACTCAGAAAAGTCCGAAGTGCCACAGGGAAGGCAAAGTCTCCCCTCCCTTCCCCTTCTGAGTCTGGAGCACACGTCCTCCTTGAAGCCTTTCTGGATCAATCATTCCCTGTCCTCCCCAGGACCCCGCCCTTCCCCTCAACTCACACCCTCAGAACGAGAGGCTCTCTAATTATTTGTACCTAGAAATGCTTATTGTGTGCCAGGCTCTGTGCTGAGCACTTGGGTAGAGCCAAGATAGATTGGACACAGTCCAAACTGAGGTCCAGAGAGATTGAGTGACTTGTCCAAGTTCACCCAGAACGTCAGAGTTGGGACCTGAACCCAGAGTTCTTGATCGCACCCTGCCCATCGGCAAAATGGGACTTAAGACCCCTTAGGCTGTGGGACAGGGACTGTGATGACCTCAGCTCCACCTCAGCGCTTAGCACCAAGTAAGCGCTGAATCGATACTACTGAGATTAAATCATATCGTTACCTGCAATCCCCCCGCCTCCGAGAAACGTCCGGACTGTTCTGGCAGTGCCCTCCTCCCGCTCTGAAGGCCGCCAGGCTCCGGGGTCAGCAAGAAGGACCGGCAGCCGGGAGGGACTCGTCCAGTCGGCGGCGTCATCTCCGGGCACAACGGGCGGCTAGAGAGGTGGCACCGGTGACGATGATGGTGATGAAGCCCTCTCCCCCAATGAGGGCTGAGATTCCGTCTCCTTTCCCATCCCCGGAAGGCCGAGAGGTCAGGAGCACCGTTCCGCACCTCGCCGCTCCTCGGGGACAGTGGCTGTCCCAGGAAACGGAGCCACTCTCCATTCTGAATTTCAGCTTCCAAAGGTGCCGCTTTTAATTACGTTCGGGCGTCACGCACCCAGAGGTCTTTGAGTAAACGGCTCGCGCTAAATACAGTTTATTCGTTAATTATTATTAATTACGTTCACCGGTGGTGCCGAGGGGGAACGGAATCTGGCTCAGAAGTTGACAGGTGAGAGGGAGGGGAGGGGCTGTCGGAGCCTCTCGTTTGTCAATCAGGGTTGACACCCGGGCTCTCAGTAAAGACTACCGCCTGACGGATGGGTGGAAGGATGGATCGAGCAAGCTGCCCATCCCCTTCCGAGGACACGGCCTTTCCCCACAAATGTCTCTTCAGCACCTCTGGCCGCAGCCTTCCCCGCCCGTCCGTCCCCTTCCCAATCTACCCTTCCCGCAGTCGCACTAATCCAGGTCCCTAGGGTAGCGGCTGGACTCTTTGCCAATCCTATGCCCCGGCTCAGGCTCCCGTGGCCCTGGCCTATATTCATTCATGCAATCGTATTTATTGAGCGCTTACTGTGTGCGGATCACTCTACTGAGCGCTTGGAATGTACAGCATTGGACCCTAGGCTCCAGAAGGACTCTGCTCCCCAGGCTCCTCCCCACCCCCACAGACTCCTCAAAGTGCTGTTCTCCTCAAAGGGCCTCTCCACAGGTCCCCCCCGCCCCTGGCAATGTGAATGACCCTGTGCTGACGGCGAAGCCGAAGCTGTGTTCCGGTCATCGCTCAGCCCTCTCCCGGATCGCCCCCCCAACACACACACTCCGACTCCCATTGGGTCTAGATGGAATCGGCTCCTTGTCAGAGGACGAGGGGCTGGGCCACCGGCTCCGGCGGGAGGAAGCTGGGCTCTAATTAGCTACCCCTCCTGCTGGCTCTGCACACGCACGCACACGCACGCAGCTGCACACGCACACTCCAAGCCCTCATCTCGTCAGGGTAGAGAGCTCCGAAGGAGCTGGAGGCCGGAGTGAGCTGAAGGAAAGTCACGGCTGCCAAAGCTGGGGTAAGCTTCTCTCCGTGCAGCCATCTTCCCTCTTCCCCTCATCTCTCTATTCTCCCTTCTCCTCCTCTCTCCCCTGGCTCCATCTTGCTTTTCTCTCTTCCCCCTCCCTCCCTCCCCCTCAGGGAGACAAGACTGAGAGCCCCCCAATTTAGTGTTAGGAGCTCCCAAGCAGATGGGCCCCACCGGGAAGATTCAAGCCTCCCAGCTGCGAAGCGTCCCCCCATCCCCAGCCGATGTCCCCGTCCCAAGTGTCTGGCCGACACCGGCCAGCACCGAAGAGGCCTATGGGCACCGAGGGCCTGGTAGCCCTAGGCTCCTGAGCCCTGGCCCGGAGCTCTCCACCCCCAGGACCAGCTCCCTCAGTCCAAGCGGGTCTCGGTCTCAAATCCCCACAGCTGCATCTGGATCCCGGGAGGGGCTGGGAGCCAGGGCCTCTGGGCTTCTCCCGGCGTGAGCCCCTCTGAGGGTTCGGTTTCGTGGCCCCAACCCTGGCCCCCAGGAACAACTCAGCCCATTATTCCCAGTTCCATCCCAATAAAATATTTATTCTTTCCAGAAATAAATCTTTTAAAAAAAAGAGAGCGCAAACAAAGTGTGTCTATTGCTTATCCCCCTAGACCCGGATGGGTGTCGCTCGGGGGCCACAAAGAGGAGATTCTGGGCTGGACTTGACCCCCTTCCCCACCTCTCTGAGAGTCCCCCGACCCCAGCTCACCATTGTATGAACTCACTTCGGGATGTGTCTGGTCCGACCCCCCGTCCCCCCACACCCTATCCCCCAACAGTCTCACATACACATACACCCAATCACACACATATTTACACGCACACACACACACACACACACACGCACACCGTGGTCCCCACTGTCGGCATCTTAGTATCCACTCCCCCAAGGGGTTCTGTGTGGTGACGGTCTGGTTGCCCAGGAGAACCAACCAAGACCCAGGCCCATTCCCCCACACAAGCCACGGACTCCGAGGGGCCGGGCACGGCAGGAGAGAGCAGGCTGAGCCTGGGCCTGGGCCGGGGGGCAGGGGCTGGGGTCGGGGGGAACGGTAAAACCAGACCGAGGCTATCAGTGTGTCTAGGTGCCTGGATCCTGTCAGAGCTTGTGCCAGGGACTGGGGCCCTTCTTGGGGTGAGGAGGGGGGCAAGTTTGGGAAGAACAGGAGATGTGACTTTACTACTGGGGTCAGGGAGGCATGCTATGGGGGCAGTGGGGGCTTGGGGAAGCAGGGCACAGAAGAGGGGGTTTCTGCTGTGAAAGGGAAGAACCCCCACCACTGGGCTATCTGCAGAGGGGATGGAGTGTGAGTGTGTGTGTGTGTGTGTGTGTGTGTGTGTGTGTGTGCCTGCACAGTCCAGCAGTGTTGGGGCAGGAGACGAGTGAGTAAGGAAAGGAGAGGAGTTGGGCTCCTCAGACCCCACCAGGCTGCAGCAGCTAGAACCCCACACTGGTCCCCAAACAGCAGCTCCACGATTGCTCCCCCGACGGGGACAGGCTGGAAAAGCAAAAGTTTCAGAAGTCAAAGCCCAGGCCTGGAGTGTGGCCTGGAGCCCGGTGGGCTTGGCCCCGGTGACCCTGGTCCCCGCGATCCTGGCCCCGGAGGGAAGGGGAAGGCCGGGGTGAGAGGAGCAGAACAGTGGAGGGGGAATCAGTGTTCTCATTTTCCTCCTACTGCTTGGACCTGGCCCCCCCCACCCCTTCCAGGGACCAGGAGGGGTTGGGAGAGTTGAATGGGGGTAGGGGGCAGCCATAAGGTCAAAGGCCAGGATCTTCAAAGGGGCCACGCAATTGTAGAGACCCCAGGGCTCCCTTTCCTCAGGCGCTCTGACAACGGGGCAGCAGGCCTAAACCCGGCCCCTCGGGTCCCCTCTCAGCTATGACCTCACAGGAGGCGCTCAGTGTGGGGCCCTGGAAATACCCTCCTCCCCCTGCACTCCGCCTCCACCTCCTATACATCCCGGCTCCGCGCCAGGTTCAACTGCGTCCAGGCCAGGGAAGGGGTGGTCCTGCAGAAAGAGCCCGGAACCGAGAGTCAGAAAACCCGAAGTCGATTGCCAACGCTGCCCCTGCCCTGAATGGGGAGCTTAGGCCAGTCACTTCACTTCTCTGGGCCTCATGTTTCCTCCTCTGTAAAATGGGGATAAAGATAACTGTTCTCCCTCCCTCTTAGACCACGAGTCCCGCGTAGGCCAGGGACCGTGTCCGAACCGATCATCCTGTATCTACCCCTGTGCTCGGCACATAGTAAACGCTTAATAAATAAAACATTATTATTATTTCCTCCTCTGAGGCCGCCCGCACTGCATCCCTTGGCCAGGCCCGGGCCGGGCGGCCCTGTGGGTGGCAAATGGAAAATGCTGGTGCTTTTCCTGGGGCAGGGGCTGGGGCAGGGGCAGGAGAGGGAGGCCGGACAGAGGGGGAGAGAAGAGTGGGAGGCGGGGTCACAGTTCCAATGAGAGGAGTCACCCCGGGGCCCTGCGGCAGGGAAAGGGGGTGGCGGAAAGGGGTGGTGGGGGTCCCAGAGCACAGCCCCCTCACGGGGCATCACAAGCAGTCCCGGCAGAGCGCCACCTGCCCCCTGCGGAAGTCGCGGCACGGGCAGAGCCGGTGGTACTTGGGGCTGGCGCCCGCGCAGCTGAAGAGCAGCGGCTCCTGCTGCAGGAAGCACTCGTGGCCCGGCTCGGGGGCGGCGCTGGGGGCGGCGAACGCCGGGTACAGGTGGTTCATCTCCGACTCGGTGCTGGCGCAGTCCACGTTCAACCTGGGGCGGGGCAGGGTGAAGACGCCCCTGAATCTTGAGCCCTGGGCATACTCCGCCCCGGTCCCCCGGGCACACTCTGCTCCTCGTCCCAGGTTACCCGTTACCCCTGGAACCCTGGGGTAAGAGATCATAGCCAGCTGCTGTCCAGGTGTGGACAGGGCACTAGGCCTGGAGAGTCCTCCTGTCCACAACCGCACCCCCTGCCCCAGCCCCAGCCGGCGGCCCGGAGAGCTTCCCCCCGGCGCTGGGGAGGCTGCTCTTAGCTTTTTCCTCAGGGGTCCCGCAGCCCCCAGCCCCCTGGGGTCTCTGGGCCATGGCACCGGCCGCTCCCTCCAGCTCCCATGCCGGGCTCTGGCTTGGCGGGTCCAGCTTCCTCCCGAGAGCTTTGCACACAGTAAGCGTGCAATAAAAATGACTGATTGACTGATTGACCCAGAGCCTCCCCATTCCCTGCCCTCCAACAAGAGGAGCCGGGCCAGAGACCCGCAACCTTGGCTGTCACCTTGACCCTGCTCTCCTTCAGTCCACCACCAAATCCTCTTAGACTGTGGAACAGGCACTATATCCAACCTGATTATCTTGTATCTATTCCAGAGCCTAGCACTTAGTAAGCTCTTGTCAAATAAAATAATAACGATGATGATAATAATAGTAATAATAATTCTGTGAGTTCTTCCTCTACGACCTTTTCCAGAATCCACCCCTTTCTCTCCGTCCAAATTACCATCATCCCGGTCTGGGCACTTGCCATATCCCGACTCCACCACTGCATCAGCCTCCTTGCTGACCTCCCTGTCTCCTGTCTCTCCCCTCCGCAGCCCATACTTCTTTCTCCTGCCCGAATCACTGTTGTAAAAAAAAATCCCGTGCACACCTCCCCGCTCCTCGAGAGCCTCCAGTTGTTGCCCATTCCTCCTCGCGTCAAGCTGGCACCACCCTCCCCCTCAATCGGCTCTCTCCCCGTTACTTATCCTCGCGTCTCTCCCGCTGCACCCCAGCTCACGGTCTTCGTTCCTCTCGAACCAACGTACTCACCGTGCCTCTGTCGCGTCTCTCTCTGTGCTGACCTCTTGCCCGCCCGGAACTCCCACCCCCTTCTTATCTGACACACGGCTGGGCAGGTGGGGACCGAACCCTGGGTCCCCCGGCTCCCAGGAGACTGTTTCGGAAGCAGCCGGAGCCTGGGCCGTGCCGGACGCCCAGAGTAAAACACGGCCCGGGAGCTGGCGAACTCCGGAACCATCTTAAAAGTCCTACTACAATCACATCTCCTCCAGGAAGCTTTCTCTGATTAATCTGTCCCCTTCACAAGGGTACTCCTCTCTTGGCTGCCCCTCAGTTCAGTGCTCTGCACTCAATAAATACTATTGACTGACTGACTGAGACCCTCCCTCCCTCCCCGTTACCTCAGGAGAGGCTGAACAGGGGGATTCTGCATCCCCCACTACCAACCACCGAACATACACTCATGCATAAACACACACACACCCACACCCACTCACACACGTACGCACAATGGCCACAACAGTCCCTCAGACCGGGGACTGTGTCAGGAGACTCTGCCAGTCATCCCCCTGCCCATCCCACCCTCGTCCGAGCTCCCGGGACGGAGAGGGCAGCGGGGTCGGTCGCCCCTGCCCGACCGACCCTGCCACGGAGGGCAGGGCCAGGGTGCACTCACTGCAGAAACGCCTCCCTGGTGTTGAGGAAGCGGAAGAACGCGGGCTCGCACATCAGGCCGTGCTGCAGGCAGAGGTCGGTGCAGGCCTGTCCCGGGCCGGACAGCCAGCCCTGCAGGCAGCGTGCCGGGGGCCAGGCGGGGACGTCCAGGCCGCTGGCGTTGGGGGGCCACTCCAGGTGCGTGGCATTGGCCACCAGGGCAAAGGGGCCCGGCGGGGGGCGGGCCAGCGCGGGGGCGGCCGGTAGTGGGGCTCCCGTGGCCTCACAGAAATCCTGCCAGGAAAGAAAGGGAGAGTCAGGGGGCGGGGACCTGGGAACAGGGGTACATGGGCACTGGATCTGAGTCAGGGAAGGATGCGTCCCAGGCTTTCTGCACCCACTGTTCCCCATGTCCCTGGGGTGGACCAACCCCACCACGCCCCGTTGGTAGAGGCTGCATCCTCCCTGGCCGGAGAGAGGCCGAAAGCGGCTCTGGCAACAGTGACACTGGGGCCCCGTGGTGCCCCCCACGTTCAGCCCCCAGGGAGGGGGCCACCATCCTGGACTTGACCCCCACCTCAGCCCCCCCATGTCTCGTTGTGGGAAGGGGCTGCCAGGGGACCCAATCTCCCCAACCAGTGCTGGGGACTTGGGGAGCAAAGGTCTGGGAACGGCCCCGCAAAACCCAGAGATCTCTGGCGCGAGGGTAGGGCTCCCAGAGGGACACTGCTGCTTGCTCTTTCCTAGAAGTGGGAGTGGTCGGAGAGGTGGTTGGTAAGATAAGAGACTCCCAGGGAAGAGACCCCCCCGCCCGCCCCCCATCCCCTAGGTGGAGGCCCCGGGAGGAGCCCCCTGGGAGGACGGGTCCAGACCTGGTGCCGGAGGTAGGCGTGAATCCGCTCCAGCATCCCCTCGCAGGTGTACTCGTACGGCAGGTAGGGGTCTACCTGCGGGAGACGAGACAGAGGGGGTGGGAGGAGTGGGGACGATGGAGACCCCCGACCGCCTCCTCCGTAGCCCCCTGGTCTCACTCCCAGCCCCTTAGCTCTCTGGGTGACTTCCAACCCTCCAGGGTGGAGGGAGCAACCAGCAGCGAGGGCAGGGGATTGTGGGAGGGGTGTCATGGCCTGGGACACTGTGCCAGGCAGTGCGTTGAGCGGTGGGGCGGATACGAGAAAATCAGGTTGGAGTCAATCCCTGCTTCCCACGGGGCCTGTGGCAGTCTAAGAAGGAGGGATGGGAGATTAGAAATCTGATCCCCCTTTCACAGGGGAGGAAACCGAGGCCAGGGTTGTTGAGTGACTGGCCCGAGGTGACAGAGTAGGGCAGAGGCAGGCTGGGACTCAACCCTGGGTCTGCTGGCTTCCAAGAACCTGTTCCCAAAGCGGTTGGGAGCTCAGTCCCCAGAGGCTGGGCCTGACTGGACAGTCAGAATGAACACGGCCTGTGAACTGGCAAACTCCAGAGCCTCCGCCCTGCCCAACTCTCCCCGGAGCCGACCTCGTCACAAGTCCGGGCACTGCCGATCCCCGGGACCCAGAGGGAGGGGCCGGTTCAAGTGTCCACCTGCATCCTCATGATGGCCTTGATGGCGGCTTCGAACTCCTGCGAGTTGTTGTAGTCCACTGTCCAGACGTGGGGCTTCCCGATGAAATTCTCGGCGTACGGGTGCTGGGAGAACACCTAGAGGGGCAGGAGGCTGAGCAGTGAGCAGGGCAGAGACCCGGTGGGGCTCCCTGGCTCAGACCCCCTTCCTTCTCCCCATCTGATGGCCCGGACCCCTCTCCTAACCCCCTTTGCTAGCCCGGAGCCCCCTCCTGCATCCGTTCACCGGCCCTCACCCCTCTCCTCTCCCTTTTGTTGACTCCGACCCCCCTCTCTCTGGCTCTGCTCCCTGGGCCCTGACTCCCCCCACCCCTCACTCCCAGAACTGGCCCAGGACGGGGTCGCCCTCCTGGCCCCGGCAACACTCGCCTCCCTGGAGGTGGGCTTGCCCCGGAAGAACTCGTGGTTGAGGGAGCTGTGCGGGGGCCTGAAGCGGGACTGCAGGAAGACGCAGCCGTTGGCGATGGCCTCCAGGGGGGCGGGACCCTCGTAGGGGAATCCGAAGCCGATGAAGAGCTGAGGGCGGGAGGGCGAGAGGGTCGTTAGGGGCAAGGCGGGGTGGCCTGGGAAAAGAGGCCGGGAGGCCGGGGAGGGGGTGAGGCCCACGGACCCCCGCCTCGGCTCAGCCTGGCAGGGAGAGGCTTCCATCCCCCTTCTGGTGACCACGCCGCTGACCCTCAACTGGCCCAGGACTGGGACGTAGTTAACTCCCCCTCCACATCCCCACCAGGGACGAGGCCGCAAGTTACAGCCGCCGTAGGGTCCCGCCCTGGGCTGGCCAACGGGGTCTCCTAGGGTATCCTGGCTGGCCGGGGCCTATTGGGCAACTACAGCCCAAACCCTCCGGCCTCCGACCCTCCTCAGCTACAATCCCTACCCCGTCCCACCGGGCTTTCCCCAAACTGGAACCGCCCACGGAGAGCCGGACTTAGTGTTTCGTCTCCATGGAGGCAGGCGGCTGGACCACGTGATCTTCTTTCCAACTCTAGGATTCTAAGAGGATACAGGGAAGCAGCAGGATCTGGTGGAGAAAGCCTAGGGCTGGGAGGCCGGAGACCCAAGTTCTAGGCCCAGCTCGGCCACTGATCTTCTGTGTGACCCGGGATGAGGCACTCAACCTCTCTGAGCCGCTTGAAGAGAAAACAGACCGTGATCCTCACGCGAAGCAGGGCTGGGACCGATCTGAAGATCGCCTAGCTACCTAATCTTTAGCCCGGTGCCTGGACCACGGTGAGCATGTAATAAATAGCAGCACTAACAAAGACTGCTCCCCACAGCATTAAGGGTGACTGCAACTGAGCTGAACCAGTTCCCGGGTGGCAAGGGGAAAAGACTCTCTGGGATTTCTCGCCCCGGTTGGCCAGACTCTGCCCTCCTGGCCAGCACCAGGCCCGAGAAGTCGTCACCCGGCGGGGCCGGGCGGCCGAGAGCACCGGGAGAAGGAGCCACCCGGGCCTGGCGGCGGCCTCTCACCTTGGCTTTACGCAGCAGCTGCTGGAACTCCTGCTGAGGCAGCAGGCCGTGATTCTTCACGAAGGCGGGGACCTCGGGCGGGCGCTGCGTCTCGTAGTACACAGTGCCGTGGATCTCCATGTACTTGTTCAGGATGCCCAGGAACTTCTCCTTCCCCTGGAGAGAAGCCAGCCGGGGTCAAGGGCTCAAGACAGGAAACACTCACCAGTTTTGGGCGACGGGAACCCCGCTCACCTGGCCACCCCTCCCGCCGACCCCAAACCGCCCTGCCCGGATTTCATAGGAAGTCAAAACCAGTGAGATCCCAGGGCTTTTTTTCAGTCTGACTCTAGAAACCGCTGCTGGCTTGGGGTGGATGAGTGGCTATCTTTGAGGCTGCCAAATGAACCTGTTCCCGCCCCCAAACAGGATCCCACACCGTATGTGGTGGGGACCCTGGGGATGCCAACAAGGAAGGAGCGTGTCAAGGCAGCTCAGCATCTCTCCTGCTTCCTGGCCACGTCTCTCCTGCTTCCTGGCCTCCTGCTCCCAACCCCCTGCCCTCCATGGCACAAACCACTCCTGAGCACTGAGAGCCAGCTCGCGGACAGACAAGACCCTGGGCTGAGAGGTTTGTGGCTGAGCCCGTGGACAGGCTTCTCATGACCTGGACTATGTCTCCTCCTCCTCCACTTCCTTCTCTTTCCCCTCCTTTTCTTCCTTCTCTTCCCTCCACTTCCTGATTCTTCCCCTCTTCTTCCTCCTCCTCCTCTTTCTTCTCCTCCTCCTCTTTCTTCTCCTCCTCCCAAGAGCAGAGTTTCTCATAAAATCTCATAAAACAAGATGCCTCTCCTTCATTACTTTCCCCTAACTCTTTCTCATCCTCCTCCCCACCCTTCTCCTCCCCAACCAGATTCAAAGGTGGAAATCCCTCTTAAACCCCCAGGGTGGCCATCTTGTTCTGAGCTGGAGCAGCCCCAGGGGGATGGGGAGGGGCGGGGAGGGGGCTACAGGGGTGAGGACAAGTGGCGTTGGTTCCCAAGAGGCCGTTTCTCTGAAAATGTTTAACACTAAAAACCAGGAGAACGTGAAATGAGCCTGACTAGGAGGCAAGGGAGGGATAGGGGAACAGAACCTGAGAGACAGAATCTGAGACAGAGAAACAGAGGGAGACGGACAGGAGAGAGTAAGAGAAAGACACATAAAGTAGGGAAGAAGCAGAGATATACTGCAGAAAGAGACAGAGAGACAGAAACAGCAGGTGAGAGGCAGAGACAGGAGGGAAGAGAGACAGCACGTGAGAGATGCATAGAGAGGCAGAGGCAGCAGGTGAAAGGCACAGAACGAGTCAGGGACAGACAGGAGCACAGAGAGAGGCCGTCAGAGACAGAGGAAGAGAGGCAGAGACAGAGGCAGAGGCAGAAGCAGAGAGACAGAGAGAGGCAGAGAGAGAGGAAGAGAGGCAGAGGTAGGGAAACAGAGGCAAAGAGGTGGAGACAGACAGAAACAGGGAGGGGTAGAGATAAAGGAGAGAGGTAAAAACAGAGGGAGAGAACCAGAGGGAGAGGGACAGAGAAGCCGAGGCAGAGTTAGAGGGTGAGAGGCAGTGTCAGAAGCAGAGAAACAGGGAGAGAGGCAGAAGCAGTGAAACAAAAAGAGGCAGGGGCAGGGCAATAGAGGGAGAGAGGCAGAGACAAGGAGAAAGAAGGAGAGAGGCAGAAACAGGGAGAGTCAGAGGTAGAGGGAGAAAGGTAGAAGCAGAGACAGGGAGAAATAGAGGGGGGCGAGTTAGAGAGATAGAGACAGAGGGAGAAAGACAGAGGCAGAGACAGAGAGAGGCAGCTCCGAGCCAGTACCTGCAGCTGCAGTGTCCCAGGCAGGCAGAGAGAAAGGAGGGGAGAGAGGGGACATTAGTAGCATCTTGATCCCCAGTGAAGCCCTCTGGGCCCAGGGAAGGAGAAATTCACCTCCTTCTCTCTGCAGGCAGGCAGGAGGACGTCTCTTTGGAACCTAAACCCCTCCAGACAGGGCGGACCCTCGGGTGTCTCAGAGCCCTGTGAACCTTACAGCCAGGAAGTTTCTTATATTTCTTTTTCATGTAACTTGTTAAGTGCTCACTATGTGCCAAATCCGGTACTAAACACTGGTTGGATACAGTCCCTGTCCCAAGTGGGGCTCACAGTCTAAGGATTTAATCCCCATTTTGCAAACGAGGCACCTGAGGCCCGGAGAAGTAAAGTGACCTGACCAAGATCACACGGCAGACAGGGTGGAGCCAGATGAGAACCCCAGCCCCCTGACTCCAAGGCCCATGGAAAAAGTTGCACTAGCCACGCTGCCTCCAATTCTTCCTGAGATTTAACCCAAATCCCGCCTGCTGCAGCACTCCCCCACCTCCCTCGGTGCTCAGCCGGAGACCAGCGGCCGTCCTCTTCTGGCAAACGTCCCGCCCAATCTGGAAAGGTGCCAACCGGCCTCCCCTCAGCCTTCTCTTCTCCGGCCCACAGAACGCCAGCTTCCGCTCACCTTCCAGATGTTGGCCTCCTTGCCGTACACAACCGCCATGTTCCTGGACTTGTTGTCCTTGATGAGCCGCTTCTCCGTCGCGTTCAGTTCCTCCGACACGAAGCCCATGAAGGAGTTATCTGGGGTGTGGGCTGTAGGGAGGGGAAGCCACGGGGGAGGATACCCCTGAGCCCCTCCACCCCTCTCCTCTGAGGGCTCCCCGGGGTAGTCTCAGAGGGCCTGAAGACGAGCCGAACCCCGGCCCCTCCGGGCCCCGGGGGGCCAAATCCAACCTGGGCCAGCAGAGACCACTGTCCCTCTCCTTCTCCTCTCTCCTCCTCTGTCCACTCCACCCACATCCATCCAGCCCGAGGCTCCAAACCCAACTCGGCTCACTCCCCTCCGCCTTGCCTCGGCCTCCAGTCCCTGCCCCAAGCGGTGCCCTCCCCCTCCCCGCTGGCCTCTCCCCCCTCTGAAACATCTTCCCATCACCCCACGTGGTGGCAGTGGCGGCTGGCTCGGGCGGGAGCCGGCGGGACAGATTTAGGATGCAATTAAACCGCACAGTGGGAGTGGGACAGGGAAGTATTAAAACTCATTCCGATAATGGGATCCATTAAGCCGGAAGCCTCTGGGGCCCCACGAGGAGGGGGAGGTCAGCACCCCGGGGACCTCACCGGGAACATCCGCTCGGCTTCCCGGTCCCCCGGTCAACTGCCGCACCCCCCTCGCCACCAGAGGTCCTTGGATCGATTCATTTCAGAATCTCGGACCTGGAGACCACCCCCAACCCCCTTCCCCCATCACTCTTCTGAAGCCCCCCCCCCCCGGTGACGGTCATCTGCCTTGCCTTGGACAGCCATCTGTCCACTTTCAGATGGCATCTGGCCAATCTGTCCCCCGCCAGGGACGGAAGAGGCACCGACGACTTTACGCCATATCCGGCGTCTCCCCTCCTCCGATCCCGCCACCGAGTCCCACGGCTCGAAGGAGGCGCCCGTGTTCATGGGGAGCCGGGAGGGGGACGTGGCGGCTCTGGAGGGAGCGTGGGGGGGCGGTCAGGGGTCCCCCAGGGGCATATTCTCCGAGCCCCGTGGATTTCCACAAACCTCTTCATGCGTCCCTAAGATGCCGCCACGTTCTATCACCTAACCTCCTTTGCCTAACATACGTCCTCCACTTACCCGAGGGTCCCCCGGTCCCCCGGGGCCCCGAACCCCGCCCCTCGCCGGGAGGATAGGGAGGAGGGACCGGACTCAGGGTCGGCACCGCCCGCACAGTCGAACTCGAGACCCCGAGGAGGGGCGGAAGGCCGACCCTGAGAGTCCCCGCACGGAACCCGCCCCCTCCTGCTTCCCTGGGGCAGGGACACTCACGGAACATGGTCATGAACTGCTTGGGGTTCAGGTTCCAGTAACCCCAGTTGGTCCGGTAGCCATGCAGGGTGGCGTACTCTTCGTGGTTGTACGCGGGCTCCGTGCCGAAGGTGTCGATGACCCGGACCCGGCACCTGGGTCCGAGGGAGGAGTCGCCCGATTATCCCCACCCCGGGGCATCGTGGGCCTGAAGGCGGTCCCCCACGGGAAGACCCTGGAGGCCAGCAGAACGTCCATCCAAGATCGATTCCTTTCCCACGTTGCTCTCCCCGCACCCGGGAACTTTAAGCCCCTCTGAACCACGATAGATTGGTTCAGGGACCGGGCAGCCACAAGAGTTAAAGGGGGGAGTGGGAGTGGAAAATGAAAACAGCTGGCTCTTGGGCTAGCAAAGGAAAGGAGCAGCGTGTCCAGGTGGGGCTTGGGAGGCAGAGGACGTGGGTTTGAATCCTGGCTCTGCCACCTGCCTGCTGGGTGAACTTGGACAAGTCACTTCACTGGGCCTCAGTTTCCTCATCTGTAAATTGAGGATAAAATACCCATTCTCCCTCCCCCTTAGACCGATAGCCCGATGTGGGTCAGGGACTTGATCTGACCTGATTAACTACTATACGGTTGTATCTACAAGCTGAAACTTGTATCTACTGCACTGTAGATACCGTACAGTATTAAGTGTTTAACACATATTAAGTGTTTAACAAAAAATTTAAAAAAATAATAATAATAGGCAGGGCCATCACTTGGACCTGCAGAAGGCGTCTCCTTGCCTCTCCAGCCTGGGCCACACCCCACTCCTCCCCTAGGAGCTATGCCAAGACTGGCCAGCTGTGGGAGGGATGCCCTCGAAGCCTAGGGTCTGTCTTCTCGGGGGTCCTGGAGTAAGCAGACCCTACCGCATCCGGGACAGCCACCAGCTGGTACCGAGAGAGAGGCATTAGGGAGCACTCAACCGTTCCCTTCATGGGCGGTCTCTTCCAACTGAGGAGTCTGGAAGGCTTTTCCAGAGATTGCCAGAATGCTGAGACCGGCCCTAACCCAGGCGTCGGACCGGGGATCCGGAGCCTGGGACGCCGAGTCCGGCTCTAGCGCGGGTGCCGGAGTGGGGAACTGGAGCCACGGTGAGGTGCACACGCATTTATAATCAAAGCAATAACGGTGCCTGTCATTTTTCTCCCTAATAAAATCCTGTGGGAGAGAGTCAAGGAGATTGGAGAAAATGTAACAAATAGCAGGACAATCGTGCCCAATTAAAGCCCGTTCTCTGCCGGATGGATGCGGGCGTGCCAGGGAGGCTGGCACTGTGCTCTTTTTCAGTCTTGAGGGGGGGAGGGGAGCAGTGGGGAGGCGAGGCTGAACTCCCTCCACAGAACCCCCTCCAAAGTCTGCCACTCAGTGAGGAGAGGTCTCGATGGCAGAGTCCTGAGAGTCTCCTCCAGCTGCCCTGGCCCCCTCCCCTGCAATCCCCACTGGGGAGGCCCCCCTCTGGGCACAATCTCCCCCTCTTCCCTCTCTCTCTCTCTCACCCTTCCTCCTCAGGCCCCCGGGCCCAGCTGTACCCACCCTGCCAGGCCTGACCCCGGGGCTGCTGTCGCTGCATGGAGGCTCCGAGAGGCTTTACCAGCTGGGTACAGAGTCAGAACTCAGAACCACAGGCCTGGGCCCTGACGAGCCTTCCGGGTGGAGGAAGGGGGCTTGGGGGCAGGGGGAGGCCATTGGGGGGGGGGGGGAAGAGAACAGGCCTCACCTGTACTTCTTGAAGGAGAGCCCCATCTGCTGCTTCATCTGCTGCAGGCCATGGTAGTCGGTGTAAATGAGGTCAAAGGGCAGGGGGGCGGTGAGGGGGCAGTTCCCCCGGCCCGGCGGCACCCCTAGGTTACTGAGAAAGAGATAACGGTCAGATCCCGAACCCAGACCGCGGGGGTCTGCATCGACCGCCTCCGATCCCCCATTCTCTCCGGTGAGCGTCTGGGAGAGCCTGAATTCCCGAAAACCAGGGTCAAGGGAGATCTTGGAGGTCACGTAGTCCCTTCTCCTGCCTCCGTGCAGGTCAGCGGGGGCCTAAACTACCGATAGCCGCTGTCCCTCGGGCACCATTCCAGTTTCCAAAAATCAATCAATCAATGGTATTTACTAAGTGCTGACTGTGTGCAGAGCACTGTACTAAGCACTTGGGAGAGGACAGTACAACAGAGTAGGTAGTCACATTCCCTGCCCACGAAGAGCTTACAGTCTAGAGAGAGAGACAGACTCTAAAATAAATCACAGCTATGGACATAAGTACATAAGGGATGAGGGTGGAGTGAATGGCAAGAGCTTAAAGGGTACAGATCTAAGTTCAAGGGTGACGCAGAAGGGAGAGGGAGGAGGTAAAATGAGGGCTTAGTCGGAGAAGGCCTCTTTGAGGAGAAGGAGTTTTAATAAGGCTTTGATAATCCTTGCTCCTGGGAAGTTCTACCTCACCGCTAACCTCCATCTCGCCTACCTTTTAATGCTCAGTGAGAAAAGAAAACAGCTGATCTCCAGAGAGCGGAAGATCCTTATCGAATCCCACACGCAGCTTTCTCTTTTCTCCACAGCCAGAAAACTCTCTTCCATCTTTATCATCATTAGCAACCACGGCAGTATTTGCCAAGCCCCTGCTGGTTACCCAGTCCGCTATCACACGCTTAGGTAACAGACAGAAGTGTAAAGACGCCATCCCTAACTGCAACGAGCTCCCTCTCCGACAATCGATCGGTGGTATTTATCGAGTCTTACTGTGTGCAGAGCACTGTACTGAGCACTTGGGAGGGTACAATATAACAGTTGGTAGACACGTTCCCTGCCCACAGTGAGCTTAGGGGAAGAGAGTCATCAGTAGCGCCTACACTAGTTGAAGGGAATGGAGAACAGATTTAAAGTGGGACAACCAGTGTGATCCGGGCATCATTGGGCACTGGAAAAAAGGAGGAAATGTCCCCGCATGGCCCCCCCAGCCCAGAGGAAACAAAGGTCTTCACTTTTGAGGTGACTTTAGCTCCACCGCTCTAGTCGCTGGGACTCCAAGCTCATTCCCCATGAAGAACAGAAGGGGTCAGACGGGGAGCAGGGAGCGGATTGGGTTTGCTCACTTTTTTTTGTAAATGGTATTTGTTATGTGCTTTCTACGTGCCAGGCACTGTTCTAAGCACTGGGGTAGGTATCAAGCAATCAGGTTAGATATGGTCCATGTCCCACGTGGGGCTCACGGTCTTTAGCACAATCTCGCTCGTGGCTGACATAGAACCTTTGGGGCCGTTTTACACTCGGTGGTTGGCCGGTGCGCCCCAGGCTCCCAATTATCCCCGTGTGAAGGAAAACACGGAGTCTCGGAGTCTCCGGGGGGATCCGGCCTGCCCTCCTGCTGCAGGCTGGGTGGCGGGACGCTCCCCTCACCTCGTCTCTCCTCATTTAAATCCTTCCTATTCAGGCTGCCATCATTTGCCAGTTAAGTCAACTCATTTTCTACTAAACCCAATTTCACCCATGGTTGGAGTAAAAGCCTGGTAATTTTTCCTCCTGCCATGTACTATTAATGGCGCCTGAAATTATGCAAATAAAATTGACAAGGACAAAGGCATTTCCGGAGAAAGTACAGAGGGGGAGATCTGTCATTTAAAAACAGTCGACCCCGACACCCGTTCCCCGATCGTCAAGCTAAGCTCTCAGCGTGACAGGCTAATCCCATGTTTCCCTCGTTCCCCTCCTCCTGGGTCTCCCTCCCCACTGATCCACCGCCAACAGCCCCCTCGAGAGCTCCCGACCCCAGGGGGGTCCTTCCCTTCCGAGGGCTGGGGCCACATCCCCCCTGCACGGAAGCTGTCCGTCAATCTCCCGGGCTCTCTGTGCTGTCCCTGCTACTGGGAACGCACAAATGAGTGGAAATGGACTGGTGGCAGCTGGTGGGGCGGGCGGAGGGGCCGGAGGGGCGAGGGGCGGGGTGTGGGCCAATAACGGAACTCCGCGGACGGACTTCCGCGGGTGGAATTTCAAAGATGAAGTCCCTATGGAAGTCCCAATGTGAAATTCCACCAACGGACATCTGAGGATGAAATTCTGAGGATGGAAATCTGAGGATGGGATAGAGCCTACGGAATTCCGAGGACGGGATTTCGCCAGTGGAACCAGAACCCGTCAGAAACCATTCCGTGTATCCAAAGTCGGGGAGGGTGGGGGGTAGGCAAGGGAGAGCCTTCGATTCTTTCGAATGCTTCCAAGCGGTTAGTTGGGTGTTCTGCACACTGCCGTCGCTCAATAAAGGCTGGTGATCACGGGGTGACTGCCTTCCCCCTCTCTCGTCCCACACCCGCTTCCTGTCCCCACAAAAGACTGAGCCATGTGCGGAGCTGAGCTCTCACCTCTGAGCCTCACCCTTCCCCCCCAGGCTCCGCCCGGCACACACCTCTGCAGTTCCTTCAGAGAGACGGTGACCTTGAGGCCGTGGCCCAGGACGAAGAGGGCGGCCAAGATATCCGCCCACTGCACCATCTCTCCCAGGGGCCCCCCCTTGAGCACCCGCGGGCTGAACACGTCCCCCGACTCCTCCGTCAGGAAGCCGATGTGAACGAGGATCTGCAACAAGGAGAGAGGGGTTGTCGTCAGCGGTGGGTGAGGGGCGCTCTCTGCTCGGGGAAGGGGTGGGTGGGCTCCGGGTAGGACTGCGGGGCCCACATCCAACAGTGATGGTACCTAGCCCCGGGTGTGGCGGAGGGTGAGGGGGACACGAGAGAGGGAGGCCTCCGATAGCCCAGACTTCAGCCTCCCTCCCTCTGCGGGGGGGTGACTGGGTCTGATCTCCATGGAAATGACATCTTTCACTCTACCTGCTTCTGGCTAGGCCAGGGGTCGGTCAACTTCCGCTCCAGGCGCTGGGCGGCCCGGGCCCACTGGGCCGCTAGCCGCTTGGCCCTGTTCTTCATGAATGTCAGGGACTCCTTCCCGCTGCCCATCAGGTCGAGGAGGACGGACAGGTTGCTCCGGAAAGTGGCCTGGGGAGGGTGACACCGTGGCTAAATCCGGGCAGGGGGCCCGGCTGAGCACCGTCCCGGTGGCAGGGAGAGCCCCGCAGCCCGATACCCACTTCTCCTTAAGAAGGGGAGTGGGCCCGGACCGGCTGCTGGAGGCGGCAGTGACCCTCTCAGACCACCCCATCACATCACTCACCCTCCACAGGGTCTTGTGCCCTCTTTAGCTTAGGCACCGAGCCCGCCCCCGGGGACCCCGGGTGTGTCAAAAGCCTTGTGCCCCGGGCCCCCAGCACTGCCCCCCGGTCCCTCCCCAGAGATCCTCAGTCCAGGCAGGGATGGGCGGGGACGCACCTGGACTTTGGGGAGGGGTTGGGGAGAGGGCCGGGCCCCCGCTGAGCGGTTCCTCCAGGGCATCGGCGGGCAGAACCACTCGACCTCGCTGAGGTAGATGAGGAAGGAACACTCGGTGCCATCCACGCCGAAGAAGGCATAGCAGGGGTCGGAGGTCCAGCGGGCACGCATCCACTGAGGGGCCGGAGCGGAGTCGGGGGTGGGAAGGGGGGGGAGTGCGGTCGGCTGAGGCCAGGCTCCCGCCCGTCGCCCACCCCGCGGCCTCTCCACGGCCCCACGACACTCACCTCCACCTTTCCCGAGCAGTCGGGGAACTTGGGGTCATTGGGCACCTCGCACTGGTCCCGTCGGCCCTCGAGTCCTGAGGGGAGAGAAGGCGGATGAGCGGGGAAGTGATCCGAAAGGCAGCTTCCAGGGTGGTGGGGGAACGGTCTGAGGGAGGCGGCCAGCTGGTCCCATCCATCCCAGGAGGGCTCAGAAGGCAGCAGAGAACCCCCAAGCGGGAGAACCGGGTGGCCCGATGCTGCCCACCCTCAACACCGGACCAGAGAGAGAGGCAGCAAGGGCAGGGGCCGAGCAGGTGGGGGATGGCACCCTGTGCTGTTTGGACCTACCCAGCCTTGATGGGAAGGGGACCCCGTTCTCTGAGGGGTTTCCCTCAGGGCCTCCACGGCCGGGGCTGGGGGAGCAAGGGTGGAATCTGCAGGGAGAACAGGGTCGGGCCCGGTCCCACCTTTGGCTTGCAAGAGGCTGGTGCGCAGGATCTGGTCCACTTTCACCGCGATGTCGGACACATTCTGGGCGATGGCCTGGAGCCGCTCCATCAGGCCGGCCGTGGGCGGGAGCCTGTGTAGGGCAGGATGTGGATCCGTGAGCTCCCACCCGTCCTCGGAGGGCCCCAATCCCCCCCGCCTTCCCAAAAGGAAGCCTAAGACAGAAAGGGGAGGACTCCGGTTAACGTTTTTGCCACTGTTTCAAAGAATGAACTCGTTCTGATGTTCGCTCTTGAATGGAGTCCAAAAAGAGTTGAAATAGGTGATGTCTGCCCTCAAGGAGCTTAGCCTCTAACAGGGAGAGAAGCCCCAGATACTTTATGGACAGAAGAGAGAATATTAAGTGAATAAAGAATCAATCAGTCAGTGTTTCTTAATTGAATGCCTAATGCTTGCAGAGCTTAGGAGAGCAGGGTAGCGGCAAGACACGTGTTCCCTGCCCTCAAGAGGTTGACGGTCTAAAGGGGGTTTCTGGCAGGGGGAAATTCTGTGCAAATAGCGCGGGAAGCACGTCATTCTGTGAGAGTCTCGACGACATGCCTACAATGACACAAACCAAGCAGACGGTCTGAAGGGTCCAGCTGCGATCCATGGGCATTTATGTAGGTATGTAGGTATGTATGTGCAGGTGTGACCGGACCCACGGAGTTTCCTGCCCTCAAGAAGTTTCCACTGAAGGAGGTGCACAGGTCCCAGACTTGAAAAACATTATTTGCTCCTTCGCCGGCCCTTTTTTCCCTTGGCTGCATTTCGCAGCGGCATTCAGCCGCTGCCCTCAACTGAACAACTGGAGAGATCCGACCACCCAGCCAGGCGTCTTTCTGTTTGGGATTCAGCAGTTTTCATAGGATAATGATACATTTTTAGCATGAAACATACCCATACCGGGGACTTGAAATAGTCCAGATGGCATCTGCCTCCCTTACTGAGCTGAGCGAGTCACAGCCCGGAGGTTGGGCGTCGCTATTATTATACCGGACCGAGCACTGGCACGGAGTTTTCTATTTTCAAAGTGGTTTATCATCAGCCCGCCTTCCCTGCTTATTGGGAGAAGAGGCAGGAGAAAGTTTAGGAGAGCGAGCAGAGAACCCAGACTGAACGCCGAAGCAGTGAGGCGGAGCTCAGGCCCAGCAAGGGTGAGGGTAGAGGGAAGACTGGGGCTGTGGGCCCCGGGAGTCTCTGGTGGGGAGGGACCCCTCCAATCGGCGCTCCAGTCAGCGCCTCGAGTCAGGACTCTCCCGGGGCCTCCCGGGCCTCCCCGGCTGGCATTCTGGGCCGGGTCAGTGGGCAGGGAGCCCTGATGCAGCTCTTGGGTCAAGAAGTTTTGTCTGCAAATCATTGGATTGCCTGGTGCCGCCTCTGGCATGTCCCTGCCTCACTCACACAGATGGGGAGTGAAGTGGCCTCCTGGCTTCAAGACGGGATAGAAGCCGAAAAGCCAACAGCGGAGAGGAATGCAGGGAAACACCATCCTCCGGAGCCTCCGGAGCAGAGTCCCCAAGAAAGGTTTCCCATCCCTGTGGTGGCACAATCACCCATAACCCTGCAGTACATACTGACTTTTTTTATATGTGTGTTTGTGGTATTTGTTAAGAGCTCTCTATGTGTCAAGCACTGTTCTAAGCACTGGGGTAGAAACCAGTTAATTAGGTTAGACAGAGTCCCTGACGCGCATGGGGCTCAAAGCCTAAGTAGGAGGGAGAACAGGAGAGCTGAGGCACAGAGACGTGAAGTGACTTGCCCGAGGTCACAGAGCCAGCGATTGGCAGAGTTGGGATTAGAACCCAGGCCCTCTGACGCCCGTGTCCGTGCTCTTTCTACTAGGCCGTGATGCTTCTCTTTCACCCACCTAGCCATCTCTCCAGTCTCTTCTTCCTAGCTGTAATTTCTTTTGTGTCTGCATCCCCCGCTCTATTGTAAGCCACCCGAGGGCTGGGATGATGCATTTTTCCTCTATCGTTTTCTTCCAAGCACTTGGTATGGTGTCCAATATGGAGCTCTTCTCACAGGAGGCACTCAGGAAATACCTCCAACCGATTGACTGGTCACATTTCTTGAGCTTTTACTGTGTGCAGAACACTGTACTAAGCACTCGGGAGAGTTCAATAGAACAGACACATTCCCTACCCACAAAGAGCTTACAGTCTAGAGGGGGAGATAGATATTAATATGAATCGATAAATTACAGATATGGACATAAGCGCTGCAGGCCTGGGAGGAGAGATGAATTAAGGGAGCAAGTCAGGACAACGCAGAAGGGAGTGGAAAAATAGGAAGAGAGAGCTTAGTCAGGGAAGGCCTCTTGGAGAAGAGGTGCCTTCAGTAAGGCTTTGAAGGGGGGAAGAGTAATCATCTTTCGGATATGAAGAGGGAGGGAGGTCCAGGCCAGAGGCAGGACGTGGGTGAGAGGTCAACGGCTCTCGGTCTCTCCCTCCGCCTTTCTTTTTCTGCTTCTTTCTATTTCACCCTTCCTGCTTCCATTCATGGATGCTGATCAACACCCCCATGCTCTCCCTCTGACGGAGCTGTGTGTTCCCTGTCCCCTAAGCGCTTGGCAGAGTACAGCAGCAGCTGTTCCCTGCCCTGAAAGAGCTTCCACTCTGACCGGGGCGGGGAGGGGGGAAGGGGGAAGCCATTACTTCTGATGAGAAAATGACAGTGGGGAGGAGAGCTCTACAAGGTTCAGGGTGGAAAAGCAGGATCGATAATTGAACGTACAGCAGGGGCTGAGGATCCCTCCACGGCAGAAGGGGGAATGTGTCAGTGATTTATCACAGACAGCCAAGGACCAACCTCCCGTAGTCACAGACCCAAACACACCCACAGGCCCCCCGCAACAGGGGCCTGGGGAGTCAGTCGCTGGGGAGGCGAGGGGGGTCCCTCTCCCCGGCTACCACCCCCGCCGGCCCCCGGAAACAAGGCTGCTGAGCAGCCGGGGCTGGGACTGGAAAGACCTCTTTGAACCTTGGGGCTCGGAGGCAGACCGGCTGTGGGAAGCCGGTCTGAGCATTCGTTCATTCAATCGTATTTATTGAGAGCCTACTGTGTGCAGAGCACTGTGCCACGCGCTTGGAAAGTACAGATGCTGTTCCGTGAGCAATGCGTGGAAAAGATCAAATCAAAGTCCTGCTGATTCTTTCCTTTCCCTTGGGACGTGGGCCCTCCTGTCCCCGCCCCGCCCCCTCCTCAGGACTGCCTGCGGAGACCAGATTCCTGGGCAGACAGCTGCCACCCCTGGGTGCCTGGGTGAGTGGGCTTGTGGTGGGGTCTCTGCCCTGGTAACAGTTACCATCCTCATCATTAGTGATAATCACTGAGGGCCTACTGAACACCGAGCACTGAACTGTGGGGTTACTGAGTGCAGAGCACTGTACCATGTCCCTACTGAGTACAGAGCACTGTAGTGAGCACCCATTGAGCCAGTCCTCTTGGAGAGGCAGAAGCACGGGCAGAGGGGAGCCCGGCGGACTACGACTCCTGCCAGTTCCAGCGTGTACCCACCCTGGAGGGAAGCCCCACCCTTACCTGGTTCAAACTGGGGAGGAGGCCCCTCCACGGGATGTCTCTATGGTCTGGGGGCTATTTCTAGTCAACCCAGGGTACAAAGGATACTGGACACCGGCTGTCTTTGGGGAAACCGCTCTCCCTGTCGCCACCGTCGTCAGGTAAACGTGAGCGGGCGGGGGACGCCCGCCCGAGCAGGCCGGACCCTGGTCCTCCCTGGCAGCTCTGGTCCCGCCCAGAGGGGCTCCGTGAGGCTGCCCCTGCCAGCCCGACTGAGCCAGGGGTCACACTCTGGCCAGTCTCGGGGTGGAGAGGGGAGATGTTTGTAACCGAAGTTGGAAGGAACCAGTGCCTGTGACGGAATGTGTGAGTGTGTGTGTGTGTGTGTGTCTATGTATGTAGGAGAAAGCGTATGGGAGAAAGGGACAGGGTGTGTGCGAGAGAGAGGGTGTGGGGAGAGGGAGAAAGGGAATGGGTGGGAGAGGGAGTGGGAGTGACTGTGTGTAACTGGGTGTGTGTGCAAGTGTCTGAGTGTGTGAGAGGAAAGGTGTGTGGATATGAGTGTAACTGGGGGAGTGCGACTGTGTAAGCGGGAGAGGGGGCGAATGAGTTTGAGAGGGGTTATGGGGTGAGTGAATGTGTGCGTGTTGAGGGGGGAGTGAGAGTATGTGCCCAGCCACCGTGCACATCCCTGGACTGAGCTGGAGGGGAAAGTGCTGTGTCCCAAAGTATCCGCCCACATTCGCGTTGGCGTGCCGTGCCGGCTCCGCTGGCTATGACAGATCGATGCTATTTCCTGGGAGCCGTGGGGCCGGGGCCAGGGGGAGCAGAGGGCCAGCTTCCTCCTTCCCGCCTCCTTTCCCTGATAGGCAGAGGACAGGAGAAGGAGGAGGAGGAGGCGGAGGAAGGGGAGAAGGAGGAGAGGAGGGAGAAAGCAGCAGCAGCAGTTCCCAGCCAGGAATCAGGGGGTGCTGGGAGACGGAACTCCCAGTTGATCTGCAGTCTCCTTAAACTCTGACACGTGGCTACTTGCTGCCAACCGAATCATCCTTCAAGTCCACAGGGTCCCCAGATGGGCAGGGGCTGCCAGGTCAGGTGGCCAGCACCGTCCCAGAGCAGTGAGGACAGGTGAGGGCAAAGTTGCCCTGTTGGCCCTGCAGAACCTTGGCAAATCTGACTGGGCTGCAGCTTAGAAGAGCAAACTACCTCTTTCTCTCTCCCTCCCTTCCCCCACAGCTCTATTTCCTCCAGGGTCTGTGGGCCAGTGCTAATTTGCATGGCTATTACACGCTCCTTTATCTACACCAAACAGCCACGCCAGGCCTGGGAGAAAGAAGAGGAGGAGACAGAGGGGGAAGAAGGGAAGGAGAGATCCTTCCGAGCACTCGAGCCAAACCCCCTTCGTGTTGACGTTGCCAAGGACACGGACTACCGCGTCGATAGCAGTTGTTAGGGAAAGCCACCGCAGAAGTCGGGCACACCGAATCGGCGGGTAACAGTTTGAGAAGCAAAGTGGCCTAGTGGAAAGGGCCCGGGCCTCAGAGTTAACTCAGTCCCGCCACTTATCTTCTGGGAGAAATAGGGCAAATCACTTCCCTTCTCTGGGCCTCAGTTACCTCATCTGTAAAATGGGGATAAAAGTCTCCGTTCCTCCCTCCCTCTTAGACTATGAGCCCCGTGTGGGATAGGGACTGTGTCCAACCTGATTAGTTTGTATCTACCCGACTGGTGGGCACAGTGCCTGCCACACAGTAAGAGCTTAACAAACACCACTTGAAAAAAAGTTGCGTCAAAGAAGGGGGAAGCCCCCAACCGCGTCCGGCCGGAAGGACCCCGCGGCTGCCCTCCGGGGGAGCCTCGGTCAGCGGGGAGGGGACCGGGCCTCGGGGCGGAGGGGTGGGGGAGCTGGTCCCCTCCGCCGGCTCTCACCTGTGGGCAGAGAGGCGCCCGTCTCCGGCCCTGCGCAGCTCGCTGCCATTCTCCAGGCGGGCCAGCGCGTCCATGCGCTTCACCATCAGCTCCAGCAGGTCGCTCATTTTGCGTAGGACGCCTCGGGACTCCAGGGCCCCCATCACTGAGGGCAGAGAGCATGGGGGCACGGTCAGGTCCCAAGGCAGGCGGGGGCCTTCCGGACAAAGAGGTGACCCTATCCCGAATGGCTATTATGGGGGGCGGCAGAGGATGGACGGTCCCACCCCCAACCGGGGCGGTCGACCGCCCAACAACCCATCAACCGGTGGTTTTTACAGAGCGTCTACTGTGAGCAGAGCACCGGAGAGAGTTCACCACACGCAAAAGATGTGGTCCCTGCCCTAAGGGGCTTACGGTCTAATGGATCGATCGATCGATCGACGGTTTTTATTGAGTGCTTACTGTGTGGACAGCACTGTACCGATCGCTTGGGGGAGAGCAATACGACAGAGTAGCTGGGCACGTTCCTTGCCCGCAATGACCTCACAGTCTACAGGGGGTCTAGTAGATGCCTCCAGGCATCTTGTTGCTTCCAGAGGGAGACAGAGTTGCGGACTGAATGGACTGTTGGGTGGTGTCCGAAAGGTGAGGGTCTGGAGAGTAAGGTCCCCAAAGAAGCCTGCCCTTACCCCTTCCTCGGAGCTGGGTACCATCTCTGGATCACAGTTTTGCCAATGTAAAACAAATGGATTTCACGCCCTCAGAGCCCCAGGTACATCAATCAGTTAGTAGTAGCACTGATTACGCACTTACTATGTGCCAAGCACTGGAGGAGATTCAAGATCATCAGGTCAGATCCAGTGCCTATCCCGCACGGGGCTCACAGTCTAAGTAGGAAGGAGAACAGATAAGGATTCCCCATTTTATAGATGATGAAACTGAAGCCCAGAGAACTGAAACGATTTGCCCAAAGTCACCCAGCAGGCAAGTGGCAGGGTTGGAACTAGAACCCAGGTCTTCCGACTACCAGTTCCTGGCACTTTCTTAGGACCCTACTGCCCTCGTCCTCCTTCCCCTGGAAGGAAAAATCTTAGTGGAAAGAGCCCAGGCCCGGGAGCCAGAGGACCTGGGTTCTGATCCCAGCTCCACCACTTGCCTGCTGTGGCACCTTGGGCCAATCACTTCACTTCTCTGGCCTCCATTTCCTGTAAAATGGGGATTCGATACCTGCTCTCCCTCTCCATTACACTGTGAGCTCCATGGGGGATAGAGACTGCATCTGACTTGATTGTCTCGTATCTGCCCCAGAGCTCAGAACAATGCTTGGCACAGACTGAGCACTTAACGTACACTATAATTATTATTATTAGGAAATAGAATCAAGTGGCTCTGAAACCGAAGCGTTTCCTGCTCCTCTAGGAAGAATAAGAAAAGAGGCAGGAGTCAACACAAGGAGGGGTATGGTGTACTGTCCTTGCCAGCACCCCTGACCCCTTGCCTACCTCCTCTCCCTAGCTGGGACTTTCCTCCCCATCCATATACGCCAGACCGCCACTCTCCCCAACTTCTAAGACTTATTAAGGTCACATCATGAGGCTTAGGAGTCAGAGGTCATGGGTTCTAATCCCGGACCCGCCACTTGTCAGCTGTGGGACTTTGGGCAAGTCATTTAACTTCTCTGTGCCTCAGTTATCTCAACTGTAAAATGGGGATAAGACTGTGAGCCTCACGTGGGACAACCTGATAACCTTGTATCTATCCCAGCATTCAGAACAGTGCTTGGCACATAGTAAGCGCTTAACAAATACCATCATCGTTATTATTATCTCCTCCAAGAGGTCTTCCCCGATTAGTCCCTCTTTTCTCCAGCTCCCTTTCCCTTCTGCTGTGTCATCTAGGTACTTGGATCTGTGATCTCTGGACATTTGAATTTCACCCCATCCTCAATCCCCGCAGCGCTGATGTACATAGCTCTAAATCATATATCATAAATTATTTATTTCTATTAACATCTGCCTCCCCATCTAGATCGTAAGCTCCTTGTGGGTAAGGATCGTGTCTTCCAACTCTGTTGTACCGTACTCTCCGAAGCGCTTCGAAGAGTGCACACAGTAAGCGATCAATAAATACCACTGATTGTGAGGAGGAGTGAAATAACCTCCGGAATAACAGGGCTCTTTGGCCCAAAATCCTTTGAATGTTTCCCAATTTAGTGGAATTTCCTTGCTAATCAATGGTGGGTGGGTGTATGTGTGTGTGTGTGTGTGTCTGCATGCTCACGCAAGCGTGAAATTGATGTTTCCTTCCTAATGAAAACTTCCCTAATGTTTTTAACTGCCTTACATAGCCAAAGCCCAAACCACCAAATGCATCTTTACCTGGCTGGAAGATTCATCCAAAACACATGTCGAGAAGGTGGGCGGGGAGTCGTAACATTCATGGGAAAGGGCCTTGGGGACGAAAGCAGACACCAGGGCCTAGAGACCGGGAGGAGGGCGCTGCATCGACGGATGGATGGAAGGATGGAGAGTGGGCAGATGGGTAGGGGAATAGGACAATGGCAATGAATGGGTGGATGGATAGGCAAACGGGTAGATGGACAGATGGATGGGTAAAATGGATGAATGGAAAAATGGATGAATGGATGGGTGGATGGTCCGTCAGGGAGATGGGCAGATAAATGAGGGGATAGCCTGATGGGGAGATGGCCAAATGGGTGGGGGGAATGGATGGATAGATGGCCAAATGGGTGGGTAGATGGACAGATGGATTTAGTGCAGCGCTTAGTACAGTGCTCTGCAAAAGGCAAGTGCTTAATAAACACGACTGAATGAATGGGCGGATGGGAGGATGGATGGTTGGATGGATGGGTGGATAGATGGACAGTCGGGTAGATGGATGGAAAGGTGGTAGATGGACGGTGGGTAGATGGATGGGGTCTCCAACAGACTTAGCCTTGATACAGTCCCAGAGACTGCAGGACTTCAACCTGGCCCGAGGGCACTGATGAGAGTTAGTGGCTTGCACAGAGCCACTCGCACCCTCTTGCCTTGCCAGGCGAGGTCCCACAGAGGCACGGGGTGCCAACCGGGAGCCCGGCCCCCACTCTTCCAGTCTCCATCTCCGGGCAGGGGGAACCCGCCCAGAGACACCCGACAACGCTTCTCCCTTGACGGCTCCCCAGCTCACAGCGCCGGCCAAACGGACGTGGTCCAGCCCCACAGCAGAGGCACTCCGTCACCCAGCTAACACGGGTTCCCTCCGGATTACCATATAAATAAGAAGAGTCGGGAGACCGAGCGAGAGAAACGGAGTCCTCTGTGCAGAGGCATGGGTGTTTCTGCTCCCGGGGAAGCTGGGGGAGGCGTTGAGCGTGTATGTACGTGGGTGTCTTCCCCGACATCTCTCCTCCGCCCCGCCAGCTCCCGGCCGATCCCCCGTCTCCCCCGTTCCTCCAGATGAGAGCCGAGAGGAGCTGTCACTTGGCATTTGCTGGCCCAGAGCGGGGAGCAAAATCGTCTCCCTGGGCAGACCAGCCCTGGGAGGCCTGGCCAGCTGAAGGCCGGGGAAGGCGGCCGCCATTAGAAAGATAAGGCTGAGATGGCTTGGAGCAGGGGAGCAAGTTTTGACTTCTTTGTGAGCTATTTTCTTCCTCCTGAGGAGGCTCCTCAGGGGTCTTTCTCCGCCCCTCACTCCCCCACCCCAAGGGGCTGCAAACCCTCCTATTTGAAAGAAGCCAGTACAGGGGTCTGGCTCCACCTTCAGAGCTTCCAGCGGGCCCTGGGGCGTCGGCCATTTGCCCGAATGCCAGGGGGACGGAAACACTTTCGGGAGGAAGGTCCGGGGTGGTTGTCCCACGCTCCTTGGCTAGGAGTCTTGGAGACCCCCTCAGACGGCCTTTCTTCCCAATCCTGGGACTCCAAGTCCAGCCCACGGCTTTGGGCTGGGCCAAGCCATCAAGGCAGCAGGACCGGCTCGGAGCTCTTGACGATACCGTTCCTGGGTGCAGAGAGGGCCACAGGATGGCAGGTCCAAGTGCCCCCCAGACCCACCTCCACCACGGGAAAGGAGCCCGGAGACGGCAGGGTGGTAAAAGAGGCAGAGAGTTCCTCTGAGGAGCTTCTGGGAGGCCCGGGGTCTCAGGCTTCAAAACCATCCCATCCTGTCGCTCCAGAGAGGAGGGTCTGAAAGAAGTGAGTTGGGCATGGCCCAGGGGCCACTGGCCCCGAGGTCAGTTACGGCGGAGGGGGACCTGGGGCAACTCTGGAAAGCCACCTGTGGTGGGAGAATTCCCCACTGAGACCTGAACAAGAGGAAAAGGGCTTCAACTGCAGCAAGAAAGACTGAGGTTAGACCAATGGAAGAACTTTCCAGAATGAGGGCGGGGACACCTCCTACCCCGAGGAACATCGAGAATAGGATCTCAGCATTTGGCCCCTTGGGGGGTGGTCAAAGACTAAATCGGCAGAGAGAAGAATCCGGGGCCTCTCCCACCCTCTTTCCACCCTCTTCCCCAAGCTATTGGGCTGGGAATTCTGGAATCTCTTTCTGATGAACGCCCTTTTCCCTGATGCTGAGCCACTAGCTTCGATTCGGGAGCCACAGATCTCTGGCAGGTTTGTCTGGGAGTCGCTCAAGGGGCAGAGAAATTGTTTTTCGCCATTCGTTCTCAGTCGGTTTTATTGACTGTGGGTTTTTTTTCCAAACACAATTGCGAAGTGAATTTGCCAAAGTGCTTTGACACAGCGTCGCCCGCTCATCTCACGCGACGTCACGTGCCTCGTTCTCCCGGAGACTTTCCCGGGAGGCCCGGGTCCCTCTGAGGTCTCAGAAACCTCGCTGGGGTGCCCAGAGAGGGAGGGGTCACCCCGGGATCTCGTGGGCCTCACCGAACCGTGCCAGCCAGCACCTCTGTCAGCACCGGTGCCGTGCCACGGGGAGGGGGCGGGCAACGGAGGCGGACGCCACAGTGATAGCCCAGGAGTACCGGTCCTGACACCTCTGTTACCCGTTGGGAGGAGGCACCGTTGGTGGCCAGCATTCGCCCATTCTGCCCCAGGGGACAGCGGCTTGCTGCAAGGAGCAAGAGTCACCTGTCCCGTAGGTACCTGAGGAAGCCCTCTTTTTCTTCTGTGTCACCCTGACTTGCTCTCTCTATTCATCCTCCCCTCCCAGTCCCACAGCACTTATGTACTTCTCCGTAATGTATTTATATTAAAATTTCTGTCTTCCCCTCTAGACTGTAAGCTCGCTGTGGGCAGGGGATGTGCTTCTTGGTATGGTTATATTGCCCTCTCCCCAGCACTTACTGCAGGGCTCTGCACCCTGTGAGAGCTTAACCAATCCTATCACTGCTACTATTTTAAGCGCTCTCTTTGCCCTTCTCTCTGTAAATTATTTTATGTCTACCTCCTCCATTAGATGATAAGATCCTCTAGGGCAGGGATTGTGTCTTCGATCTCTACTGCCCTCCCCCAAGCACCTGGTATAGTGCTGGGCACCCTGGGGGTGATCAGTAAATACCACTGATTGATTGATTGGAGGCCCTGGTTTCCATGGAGTTTCTCCTAGTGAGCTGATGTTCCAAGCTTCACAGATCCTTGACTGTTGGGAACTGTTGACAATACTCTTCCGCTTGGATTTGCTCCCTTTAGTCACATATTCCCTCAGTCCCATAGCACTTACTTCCATATCCGTAATTTATTTATATAAATCACCCGCCTCCCCCTCTAGACTCTAACCTCATGTGAGCGGGGAACAGGTCTACCAACAACTCTGTTATATTGTACTCTCCCAAGCACTAAGCATAGTCTTTGCACAGAGCAAGTGCTCAATAAATACCGAAGATTACCCCCCCGCTGCTCCCCGACCCAGGAGCTCCACCCACCGATAGGAGTCCTCTGAGGGCACTGGCCGTTCCCCCCCGCCCCCATCCTTCCCTTCCCCCATAGGGCCACCCTACCTTCCGTGCGGACGGTGAAGGGCGAGTCCCCCAGGCGCCGGGCGGAGAACTGGCCCCCCAAGGACGTCATCAGGAAGCAGAGGGTGAAGAAACCAATGCCCAAGATGAACAGCCTGCAGGGGGATGGGGCAAGAGGAGGGCTGTGTTCAGAGGGGACCCGGGGGGGGGACCCCAAAGGTGCTGGAAGAAGAGGAGGGTATCAGAGGGGCCCCCGGAGAAAGTTCAGGTCACCTCCTGCGTACTTTCCCCAACGTGATGAGTGTTATGCCCCGGCATCTCCTCCTCTGGTATCTGTAGGGGGGTCTTTGCCGGCCACCCGATCCTTTGCGATCCCCCTTCTCGGGTCCCTCTGTACACAGCTTCGGGCCTGGGGGTGGGAGTAGCGGCAGAGGGAGCCGTAGGTGCATCGGGTTGGGGCTGGACCCCCTGGAAACCGGACCATCCGGGATAAAACCAGGTGAATGGTCACCCCGAGATAACAGTGGACAGATGTGGTGGTCCCCTACCGTCTTCCGCCACTCGGGCAGAAGTTTGGGGGGGTTCCGCAGGGCCCAGGCGCAGACAGGCACGCACCCTTCCCCTCCCATCCTGGGCCACCTGGGACCTCACTTCCCCAGTTATTCCAGACCAGGTGGGCGCTGGCGGAGGGGCTGAGGTCACCGCCCGGGGTTGGAAAGGGAAACCGGGGCTGCGATAGAGTGGGCTCGCCTCCCTTCTTTTTTCCCAAATTCCCTTCCTCCCACGGCCCATCCCCGCGGCATCCCGCCATGGACGGTAAGGTGGCCCTGGGGAGCGAGGACCAAGCCACCCAACCCTTCCGCCCTCTCCACTCCACCCCCACCCAGCCCGTGTCTGCCCTCATCTTTATGCAAAGCCCCGTGCATTTTAATCTTCATCATTAGGGCCTGGCAGGAGCGGTGTTTAAACACTGCATTTAATTAGCAATTTGGTCCACCGGAAAAAAAAAAAACACCTCGCAATTGCTGTAGAAAAAAATATTCCAATTTCAATTTCAAAAGAGTTGTAAACACCCACCAGGAAAGGGAGCCCGAACCCCCAGGCTGGGGGTAGGAGGCGGGAGGGGGGTTCCCCGCTGGGGGTCCCCTAAAGGCCCGCGAGAAGATAGTAGATAGAGAAGCAGCATGGCCTAGCGGATAGAGCTCGGGCCTGGGAGTCAGAAGGACCTGCATTCTAATCTCGTCCCCGCCACTCGTCTGCTGGGTGACCTCGGGCAAGTCGCTTCACTTCTCCGTACCCGAGGTACCTCATCTGTAAAATGGGGTTTAAGACCACGAGCCCCATGGGGGACATGGATTACGTCCAACCCGAGGAGCCTGCATCTACCCCACCACTTAGTACAGTGACTGGCACACAGCAAGCGCTTAACAAATATCATAATTTTAAAAAAGGATCACTCAGGGACAAGCCCCGAGTTCTGGTGAACGGGCCTCGGAGTCGGGGAAGCTTCGTGCACAACACACCCACTCCTTTTCTCACCTGTCCCAGCCGAGGGCTCTGACCCCACCTTCCCTTCCCATTCTCCCTCCAAATCTCCCTCCTCAATCCCCAGCGCCCGGTGCCCTGAGGCCAGAGGGGACCAGTCTCGGCTCCCCAGCAATGAGACCTGGGGAGGTAGCTGCCTTTTGACCCCGGCTTTCCGCCCTGAAAACCGGTGCTTCCCTCCCCCGGATCCAAAGGAGAGAGGGGGTTCGAGGCCTGAAGTTCCCTGCACCCAGGTTCTCCTCCCCAGGAGATGGGAACTTGCCCGTGGCTCGTTACCGGGAGACCCGCACCCCTTGCGGGCCGAGGCCTGGCCCCCGAAACTTGAAAGCAGGGAGCCGGGGCCGGGGGGATGGCGGAGGGGGCCGGGAAACCGGCCCCACCCTCTGAATTCGGGGATGGGTCTATGCGGCGCAGAGCGGGATGTGGCTAACTCAGGCCAGAAGTGAGGAAAGGCCCGCTCCGGCCAGCGGGATGCGGCCGCATTTCGGAGCGGAGCGTGGCCGGGGAAGAGGAGGGCGGTGGCGGGGAGGCTACCCGGGAGCCGGCCGGGAGCTGTCCGAGGTGTCCGGGGTGGACGGTCCCCCGGTCCCTTTCCTTCCCCGGCCGGCCCGACTCCGGGGTCAACCCCGGCATCCTCCTGCCTCCGGACCCGGGCCCGGCCGGGGCGCCCCCCGCCCGCTTTCCTTTGCGGAGGGTCGGTCGGCGGCCCGCCTCCCCCGTCCCCGCCACCGCCCGCTCCCCCCCGGGCCCCGTCCGGCGGATTTCCGTCCGGGCTGGGAGGGACCGGACCAGGAGGCGGGGGGCTGGACCCCGTGACCCCGGGCGGCTCAGGGTCAGCTCCGACGGGAAGCCGACGGGTTTCGGGTGCCGGCGGGCCGTCCGCAGCCCCTCCCGGCCCGTCCTCACCCAGCCCCCGGTTCTCGGGGTGGCCGCCCCGGGGGGAAGCGGACCCCGCCGCTCCTCCTCAACGGGAGGCGGGAAAAGCGGGGAGTCGGGGAGGGGACGACGCCGGGGCACGTGGCGGGAGGGGAAGGGGGGCGTGGGGGGGCGTGGGTGGGCGTGGGGGCGGGGGATCCGTCACCTCATGTCATCCCGGGCCCCGCGGGCTACCCCGCCTCCACCTGTCAGGAACACGGCTGGCCCCCTCCCCACACACACGCACGGGCCCCGACCCAACCCCCGGCCGGACCCAACCTGTTGCAGCCCCCCACCCCCGGGTTCCCCCTGAAGCCCCTCCCCCGCCGTCCCGTCCCGTCCCCGCGGTCCCGCTTGAGGTCTTCCCCAAGCCCCCCGGGACCCCGTGCGGGGGGTGGGGGGGGGGGGAGGGTCCGCTCCGGACCGCGGCTGCGGCGGCTGCCCCGAGGGGGGGGGCCGCTCCCCGCCGGACACTCAACGCGAGGCCAAACGGGCAGCGCGGCCACGGAAGAAAGGGGCAGGGCCGGGGCAGGACCCGGGCGGCAGGGGCAGGGAAATGGGCAGGGCATGGGCAAGGGCAGGGGCAGAGGCGGGAGCCAGGGCAGGGGCGGGGGCAAAGACGGGCAGGGTCGGAGGCATCCTGGGCAGGAGGAGGGTGGGGGGTCCGGGGAGCGGCGGGGGGGGGGGGGCGCGGGGCCGGCCGGCGGGACGAGACCGGGGCGGAGGCGCGGGCAGGGGCAGTGCCCGGGGGCAGGGGCGGTGCCCGGGGCAGGACCGGCCACTCCAGGTACAGAGGGCGTCCATCCCGCTCACCCCACCCCACCGCCCCCCCGGCCGGCCCAAAGCCCGGCCCGGGGAGGGGAGACACCCGGGCGCCCAACCAGAGGGGCACGGAGACCTGCCTCCGGGGGCGGGGGCGGGGGCGGGGGGGGGGGGGCACCGGCGACCCCCGGGACGGGCCGAGAGCCGAGCCGAGCGGGCGAGAACTTTACCTAAAGGGCCTGAGGTGGACGAGGCATCTTCTGAGCATTATCAGCCCATCGGGATGGACGGCGGTCATCGTTCGCCCTTGGCCGGGAGGAGGCGGGCGGCGACGGGCGGAGCGGGGCCCGGGCCCCGGGCGGTGGGAGTGGGGGGGCCCCGGACCCCGAATCCACGGGCGGGAGGGGAGCCCCGCCCCCGCCCCCGCCCCCGTCCCCGCCGGGGACGGGCAGGGCAGGGCACGGAGCCGGAGAGGTCGGGCACGGCTGGCCGGGGGGTGGCCCCCCGAGGCGGGGGCTTCACACCTGGGGACCCGGGCGGCCCCCCCGGGGCGAGGACGGGCTCCGGGCCTCGGGCTCCCGCATGGCCGGCCCCCCCCCCCCCGCCCGCCCCGGCTTAGCGGCGGGATCCCCCCCGGGGGGCGCCCATGGCTCGGCCCCGGGCCCTACGGGTCGGAGGCGGCGTGGGAGGCCGGTCCTGGTCCCGGTCCCCGGCCCGGTCCCGGCCCCGGCCCGGACGCGCTCAGCCCGGCCCGCATTGTTCCCGGCTGGGGCGGCTGCGCCGCGGAGGGGGCCGGGGGGGGGGGGGAGGGGACGGGGGGGGGGAGAGGGGCGGGGACCGGGGAGGGGGGAGGGGCGGGGCCCGGGGGGGGGGGGGAGGGGGGTACCGGGCTCCCGGCCACGGCGCTACAGCGGCCCGCGACCGCCCCCTAGCGGGGACGGCGAGCGGCGGCCGGGCCCGGGCGCCCCCTAGCGGGCGGAGCGCGCGCGGCAGCGGGGCCCGGGCGCCCCCTAGCGGGCAACGCGGGCGCGGCGGCGGGAGCGGGCCGGTGGGACTTTCCCCGTCACTTCACTTCTCTGGGCCTCGGTGACCTCCTCTGTAAAATGGGGATTAAAACCGGGAGCCCCACGTGGGGCAACCCTCATCACCCTGTATCTCCCCCAGCGCTTAGGACAGTGCTCTGCACATCGGAGAAGCAGCGTGGCTCAGTGGAAAGAGCAGGGGCTTTGGAGTCAGGGCTCATGAGTTCGAATCCCGGCTCTGCCACTTGTCGGCTGTGTGACTGTGGGCGAGTCACTTCACTTCTCTGTGCCTCAGTTCCCTCATCTGGAAAATGGGGATTAAGACTGTGAGCCCCACGTGGGACAACCTGATTCCCCTATGTCTACCCCAGCGCTTAGAATAGTGCTCGGCACATAGTAAGCGCTTAACAAATACCAACATTATTATTATTATAGTAAGCCCTTGACAAATACCAACGTTATTATTCCCGGCCCGACGCCGCCGACATAACAGAGCCCGCCCCCCCGGGGGGTGGGCGATGGGTGGGGGGAAGGGGCCTTCCCCAAGGGCCCGCCCACCGCTCGGGGCGGCCCTGCATCCCTCGGGGCCGAGGGAGCCACCCCTCTTCTGGCCTGGGGGCTCCGAGGGTTTAAAAACAATGATGATGATAATGGTGGTATTTGTTAAGCGCTTACTATGTGCCAAGCACTGTTCTGAGCGCTGGGGTAATAATAATAATAATAATAGTGACGATGATGGTATTTGCTAAGCGCTTAGTATGTGCCAAGCACGGTAATCAGGTGGTCCCAGGTGGGGTTCACAGACAACCCCCATTTTACAGATGAGTGAACGGAGGTCCAGAGAATAATAATAATGTCGGTATTTGTTAAGCGCTCACTATGTGCAGAGCACTGTTCTAAGCGCCGGGGCAGACACAAGGGTTGTCCCACTCGGGGCTCACAGTCTTAATCCCCATTTTACAGATGAGTGAACGGAGGCCCAGAGAAGTTAAGGGGTCTGCCCTAGGTCACACAGCAGACAAGTGGCGGAGCCGGGATCAGAACCCACGGCCTCTGACTCCCAGGCCCCTGCCCTTTCCACCAAGCCACGCTGCTTCTCTTTAGCGCTTACTACGTGCCCGACACTGTACCAAGCGCCGGAGTGGACAGAAGCAAATCGGGTTGTTCACAGTTCCTGCCCCACGTGGGGCTCCCAGTCTCCATTCCCATTTTACAGATGAGGTCACTGAGGCACAGAGAAGTAAAGTGATTTGCCCGAGGTCACACGGCCAGGGTTATTATTACTGGACCTCCACTCTGTGTAGGCTGCAGATCTCCGGGGTGGGATGGAGTCCAAGCCCCCCAGGCCCGGATGCCCCTACTCTGCCCACCCACAATCTGCCGCCCCGCCACATTTTCCTCATCTGCTCACCCACGACGGCCTTTCTGTCCGTGGGCCAGGCAGCCGCCAGCTACACGTTATCATTCTCCCCGTTTCTGGCCCCCAGGTCATGCTGATGGTATTCGTTAAGCGCTAACTAGGTGTCAAGCACTGTTGTAGGGGTAGATACCAGATAATCGGGTTGGATACAGTCCCTGGTCCCTCTTGGAGCTCATAGTTTTCATTCATTTCATTCAGCCCTATTTATTGAGCACTTAATGTGTGCAGAGCACTGTATAAGCGCCTGGGAGAGTACAACAGAGCAATAAACGGACGCATTCCCTGCCCACAACGAGCTTACAGTCTAGAGGGGGAGACCGATGTTAACAGAAATAAATAAAATACGGATATGGACATAAGTGCTGTGTGGCTGGGAGGGGGGAGCATATAAAGGGAGCAAGTCAGGGAGATGAGGAAGGGAGTGGCAGAAGAGGAAAGGAGGGGTTAGTCAGAGAAGGCCTCTGGGAGATGGGCCTTCAATAAGGCTTTGAAGTGGTGGAGAGTGATTTCATAAGCCTTTACTGGGGCATCAGTAAGGATATTAAAAGGCAATCACCTGTTGTCCTAGGCAGGAGGGTTGGAGTCTGAATGATGTCAGAGCCGCATCTCCTGACCCGATACAGAAGCCAGAGTCAGCACTGTCAGGGGCAAAAACCCAGATTCATCCGGGCATCTGGCCTGGCCAAGGCAGGGGACGGCGGGAGGAAATGGGAAAATCGGTTTCATGGTTGCAGAGAAGCAGCATGGCCTAGTGGGAAAAGCCCGAGCCTGGGCGTCGGGGGACCTGAGTTCTAATCCCAGCTCGGCCTCTTACCCGCTGTGTGCCTTTGGTCTGGTCATTTAACTTCTCTGTGCCTCAGTTCCTTCTTCTGCAAAACGGGGACTCAAACCTGTTCTTCCCTCCTACCTAGACTGTGAGTCCCATGTGGGAACCGATTATCTTCTCTCTAACCCAGCGCTTGCTACAGTGCTTGGCACCTATTCAGCGTAGTAAAGTCCTTGTCACATAGTAAGCATAAATACCGCTTTTATTATTATTATTACTATAACTATTATATTTCAAACTCTCAGTTTCCCAACATTCAGCCTAAACCCTCGACTAGAAGGCAGAGCCCGGGGTTGATTTTTATCCTGACCAAAATGCCGTTCTGTGGCCCAGCTTGTGGGCACTGGGATGGGCTGGGTTGAGCTCTGGCCAGCTGCTGGGGATGACACCGGTTAGAGAAAAGAGGACGCTATCTGCTTCCCGGTCATCTCCAGAAGAGCCGGGAATTGTCCTGCAGGGATCAGGGACCAGAGGCCCCCCATCCAGACCAGAACCAGTCTCTACTTGCCTGCCTTCCCCATTCCACCAAAGCCCGTGAGGGCAGGGACTGTCCCTTTGGCGCCCAGGCCCGAGAGGGCCGGCGGCTCAATGCAAACCAGCCCCACTACCGCAAAGACAACGGAAGCCCTTGTCCCGCTGGCTGTGGGACCCTCCTCTCCCCGCTTCACTCCTGAACAGCGCTCACCCACATGGCGGGGAGCTAGGAGAGGAGCCCAGCTGTATTTTCATGGGCACAATGTGTTGGTGTGCAGAGATCCTAGGAGTGGCGTACACTTGTGAACACAGAATCACCAGCCAGAGCGCCGTCTTCAAACTTAAGGACGGCGCTACATATTCTCCTGAGCACTCAGAACAGTGCTGTGGATGCAAAGGGCGCTTAGTACATCCTACTGACTGAATGGACGATTGACTGATGGCTGGGGACCAGGGGTACAGACAGATCTGCCTGTCTTTCTCTCAGTGTACCAGGGTGGCAGCCTGTTTCTTCCGTAAGGACCTCCAAGAGGAGCCGAGTTGGGGCATTCCGATCCCCCTCCTCCCCCAGAAAGACTTCCTAGGGGGTCAGCAGCCAGCTAAAGGCAGAGGGCACGGGGACTCCTCCACTTCTCAGCCCAGCTGGGCTCCGCACTGCCCCGCCTCGCCAACCGACCGAGGCCGCACCGGGTGGCATGGCAACAATGCGTTAAAAATATCCTTCCTCCCGCAGCTGGGTCTCTTTTCACCTTTTTGCTTCTTGAACCTCCCTCGCCTATTGAAGAGGGAGCAGATGGCTCCCTGGATTCTCACGCTCCGACTCCGCTTCCCAACCGGGAGGCGTCTCCGAGGGAGGAAGGCTCCGGGGAGCTTTCCTTTTCAGGAAAGCAGGTCAGCTCCAGACGAGGTGTGCCCGGAGACGTGGAGATTCACACCGAGGGCCTCTCCCCCTCCGAAACGCCCCTGCCCCTGCCCGTGGGAGCCCCTCACTCCGACCCTGGCTGGGCCCACCTGGGGTCGGAGCACGGATTCGGCTGGGCAACAATCATTCGCTCGGGGTTCCTACTGAGCACCGACGGCGGGCAGAGCGCTGTGCTGAGCACTGGGGAGAGTTCGACGATAGAGGCAGGGACGTTGGAGGTGGTGGACACGGAAGGAAAGGGTGAAATGGTAGGTAGAGCGGCAGATGCTAACAAATAACAGTGGTATTTGTTAAGCACTTACTATGTGCCGAGCACTGGAGTAGATTCAGTGTAAACAGACTGGACAAAAGCCCTACGCTCCTTAAGGCTCACCGTCCAAGGGGAGGGAGAACAAGTATTGAATCCCCATTTTGCAGATGAGTCAGAGGAGTTTGGGTTTTTTTATGATATTTGTTAAGCACTTACTATGTGCCAGACCCTGAACTAAGCGTTGGAGTAGATCCAAGCTAATAGGGCTGGACACAGTCCGTGTCCCTCATAGGGCTCGCAGTCTTAATCTCCATTTTACAGATGAGGTAACGAGGCACAGAGAGGCAGATTGGGAATGAGAAGCCAGATCCCCTGACTTCCCAGGCTCGGGCTCTTTCTACTAGGCCACACTGCTTCTCCAAGAACCCAAAGAGCAGAGTCAATTGGAGAGAAACAAGCCCTCAGCCCCGGAACCCGCCCCCTTCCACCGGCAGGACCGGGCACCTCCAATCCAGTCCCGGGGGGAGCTGGACCGCGGCTGAGGGTTGCGGGGTGCGGGGGCGGCAGGCTGCGAAAGCGGGCAAGGCCTCAGCCTCCCTCCGCTCCGGGCCAGGACCTGCCCCAGGCGGGGACCCAGGAGTCCTGACTCCACGATCTCTTTGTCACGGAGGGAGGAGATCTTTCTCTGAGAGCTGGCTCCCGGGGGAGACCGGCGAAGACTCATATCTCTGTGATTCCTCATGCAGAGAAAATCCTTCATCCTTGTTTAATGACCCTATCAGTCGCCTGTCACCTTCTCCAGGGGCTGTGCTGCTCTGGGAGAGCTATTATTAGCAGAGCCGGAACGTTCCTACCACAAAGAGGGTCACAGTCTCCCCCACCCACACCCCCAAAACACACACACTCCCTCCCTCCTCTCTGTTTTCCTCTCTTTGCCTCCGTTTCTGTCCCTCTATCTCGGTCTGTGTGTCTCTCTACGCCTCGGTTTCTCTGTTTCTTTGTCTCAGTTTCTATCTCGGTGTCTCGCTCTAGCTCTCTGCCGCAGTTTCTCTGTTTCTCTCGGTCTCCGTGTGTCCGACTCAGTTTCTCAACGTCTTTCTGTGTCTATCTCTGCCTCAGTTTCTCTATGTCTTTATCTCAGTTTCTGTCTCTTCTCTTTTATCTCTCTCTGACGTCTGACTCTGCTTCAGTTTGTCTCTTTCTATTTCCCCCCAGGTCTCTATCTCCAAATTTCTCTCTGTCTCTATTTCAATTTCTCTGCCTATCTCTGATTCTCTCTGCAGCTCCATTTCTATTTGTCTCTGGGTTTTTCTGATACACTATCTTGTTTCTCCCTGCTTCTATCTCTCCTCCCCTTTCTCTCTCTCTCCCTCTCTGCTCCTTTCTCTCCTTCCCCACCCTGATGAAAAGAAATCTTAATTAATGACCACTTGGTTGCTTGTTTAATTTGATAAATATAAAATCCGGGGCCACTAATAAAGAGCTCAATCATCTCTGATCTAGGCAACCTGCAGAGCAGGAGCCCCACAAGAGAAGGATCGATACGTTTTTATTACGATAATCAATTAGAGGGAAGCGGGGAAGGGGGAAGGGAGCAGGTGCCGAGAATGGCCGGTCAGAGCTCGGACAGAAACAGACCCCCAAGGAGACCCGGAACCTTTTCCCCTGAGACCAAGGAAGAAGGAGGTTCATCCGCTATAGCACAGGCCTGGGAGTCGGAAGGTCATGAGTTCTAATCCCGTCTCCGCCACTTGTCTGCTGTGTGAACTTGGGCAAACCACTTCACTTCTCTCTGCCTCACTTCCCTCATCTGTAAAATGGGGATTGACACTGTGAACGCCCCCGTGGGACAGGGACTGTGTCCAACCCTATTTCCTTGTATCCACCCCAGCGCTTAGTACAGTGCCTGGCACATAGTATGCGCTTAACAAACACCATGATTATTATACGATAAAGTTAACAGGCACAATCCCTGCCTTAAGGTTACAGCCTGCTGCGGGTGGAGCACTGTATTAAGCGTTTTGAGAGAATAGACTAGAGCTAGTAGGTAAGATCTTGGCCTTCGAGAAGCTGATAACGTTTTGTATGCAGAGCACAGTACTAAGAGCTTGAGAGAGTGCAATATAATTAGTAGACATGGTTCCCGCCCTCAAAGAACTTAAAATCTACTGCATGCCGAGTACTGCATTCCTTGGGGGAGTTCAACAGAGTTAATAGACATGATTCCTGCTCTCGGGGTGTTTACGGTCTAAGGTGCAAAGCACTGAACTAAGCACTTGGGCGAGCGTAATAGATCCGTTAGACATAATCCCTGCTCTCAAGGAGCTTATAGATTACAGTGTGCAGAATACTACTGAGCACTTGGGAGAGAATAGTTAGTGGATGCAACCCCTACCCTCATTCATTTATTCAAATATATTTATTGAGAGTTTACTGCAGGCTAAGGGCTTGGGAGAACACACTACAACGATAAACAGATGCATTCCCTGTGTGCAAAGCACTGTGCCCTAATAGAAGGTACACGTGGGGGCTACTTGGGCTGAGGATACATTTGCAGAGGGTATACTTGCCTCTACACCGTAAACTCATTGTGGGCAAGGAAGGCGTCTACCGTGTCCTCTCCCAGGTGGTCGGCACAGTGCTCTGAGCACAGTAAGCGCTGAATAAATACCACTGATTGACTGTGGAAGGGCACACTAGCAGGGGGTACCTGTGCAGGAGCACATCCACTTGCCAGGGACTCCATTTGCAGAGAATCCGTTTGCTGGGGATAGATACAGTAGCAGGGAGAAAACGCTGGCAAAGGGTGTGACGGCTAGGACGGGGAGGGGAGAGCTGTGCCTTCATTAGGCAGATTAGGCAGCAGCTCTAATTAAAGAAATTAAAGTCAGGGCTGGAGAGAGTGGGAGCTGCCGTGACTGGTAATTAGGGAGGAACTGGTGCTATGTGCGAGAGAAGATGGTGTCTATGCTACCGGGATCCATAATGAGGCGGGGAAGAGGGTGGGTGGCGGTCGTCGCAGGGGTCCTTACCCCCAGCATGGCTTCGGGGCTAGCTGCCCGGGCTAGTGGGGACTGGCGGTCGGTAGTTCCACGCTTCACTCCTTAACCTGACCTGACCTGTACCCCCTCGGTTTGCAGCGGCCCTCAGGGTGAGCTGAGAGAGACCCTTGTCGTTGCCCACTCTTTTGGGATACCCAGGCTTGGAGGGGGGGAAACTGTTGCAGCGGGAAATCAATCGATCCATGCATTTATTCAACGCTTACTGTGTGCAGAGCTCCGTACAAAGAGCTTGGGAGAGTCCCCTATAATAGAGTTGGTAAACACGATCCCTGCCGACAAGGAGCTGGGACCTGAGAAGCAGTGTGGTTTAGTGGATAGAGCCCGGGCCTGTGAGTCAGGAGGATCTGGGTTCTCATTCCGGCTCCCCCACTTGTCCTCTGTGTGACCTTTGGCAAGTCACTTCACGTCTCTGGGTCTCAGTTACCTCAACTGTAAAATGAGGATTAAGACTGTGAGACCCAGGTGGGACAGGGACTGTGTCCATCTGATTTGCTTGTATCCATCCCAGAGCTTAATACAGCGCCTGGCACATAGTAAGCACTTATCAAGTACCACTATTATTATTATTATTATTATCTTGTATCTACCCCAAAATTTAGCACAGTACCTGGCACATAGGTAAGTGCTTAACAAATGCCTTTTTTTAAAAAAAAAGGGGAGCTTACAGTGTACAGAAAATGGAAAGGTCCCTGGGGAGGGGGAAAAATGGGGTGAGGGGAAAGAGAGGGTTTGGAAGTGTAATCTGGGGTCCAAGGGACCATGTTGTCATCTTAAGAGTCCTGTACTACTTGTGGATTAGGCCTAGGTGGTCCCGCGGCAATGGGGAGAAAAAGGGACGGGCAAGAGTAAAGCATGGACACTACACCACGACAGCTATGGCTCCAGGGGGGCCGGCTTCTCTAAGAACATGACCCCCCATTCATTCATTCAATAGTATTAATCAAGCGCTTGCTGGGTGCGGAACACTGTGCTAAGTGCTTGGGAGAGTACAATATAGCAGAAACATTCCTGTCCACAACGAGCTTACAGTCTACATTCAGTGACAACTATGCTAGTCATTTTGAAAAACATCCAGGAATGTCCTCCTTTCTCCTCTGCACCAATCTCTCCTCTTCTTCGATGTGATAAAAGAGCCATACCTCTACAGGGAAGTCTTCCCAGATTACCACTACTAACTGCTTTTGCTCCAGAAAGCCCACGAGAAGCAGCTTGGACTAGTGGAATGAGCATAGGCCTGGAGTCAGGAGATCTGGGTTCTCGTCTTCACTGCATCATTTGTCTGCTGCGTTACCTTGGGCATATCACTGAATTTCTCGGGGTCTGTCTCCCCACTGGTAAAAATGGAGATTAAGTATCTGTTCCCCCTCTCCCTTTTGACTGTGAATCCCATGTAGGACAGGGACTGGGTCTAACTTGATTATCTTGCATCTAGCCTAGTATTTAGCACAGTGCTTGAAACATAATACGCTCTTAAGAAATATCACAATTATGATTAAGGCCCCTAGCAGTCAATCAGTCAATAGTATTGGTTGAGTGCCTTCTGTGTGCACAGCACTGTATAAAACACTTGGGACAGTACAATAGAAGGAGTAGGCAGGATCTCTGCCCTAAAGGCGCCTGTAGTCTAGCAGGGAAACATTTATGGATGTCTGTAAACGGTGTTTATGTATTTCCATCATTTATCATGTCCTTATAAATCTTTCATGTGTTTTCATGCTTCTGGTACACTCTCAATTTATAATTGTTTGTGGGTGTGGGTGAGTGGGTGAGGGAGAGAGGGAGAGGGAGGAAGTGAGATAGAGAGAGAGGGAGGAAGGGAGAAAAGGAGGGAAGGAGGAAGGGGGAGAAATAGGAAAGGAGAGAGGGAGGGATGGAGAAAGGACAGAAGGGAGAGAGAGAGGAGGGAGGGAGGGGGTGTATCAGGTCAATTCCACCAATCTGGAAGTACCCCAGGGGCAGGGCTGTGGTTTGTTCCGACTGGACTCTTGGTCAGGGGTCTGGATATAGTGGACCCTCTGCAGAGATTGGCTGACAGGCCAAAATCTCTCTCTTCGGCTCACTCCATTTCCCGTCCTTGTGTGGGGGTCCCTGGGAGGGGTGGTCACCGCCCCCAGGGTTGCAGGCTATCCCGTGACCCCCACGATCCCGGAGGCGGAGGCATAGCTCGGGGTTGGTCCCGACCCCGGGGAGATCGAGGAGGCGGCGGATGGTGGGGTGGGAGGAGGAGCCAACTCCTGTTTGCTAAAGATACCTAGAGTGGCCCCCACCTGGCTCGCCAGGTCCCCGCTCCGATCTGCGGAGAGCCAGAGCCAGAATTAAAAGCTCCCAGTTCCTGATGGAGATCAGCCAATTAGACCGTTGGAGAAAAGCTTTTCAGGGCCCTCAGACGTCTCACACGCGAGGCCATACAAAGAAAATGTGCACTTTGCAGGGTACAGTGAGAGGGAAAATCATTTTCCCGTGTGTGTGTGCCTGCCCGCACCCCGTCCCTCCAACCCCCTCCCTGTCTCACAGACCAGGCAGGAAGGAAAATAAGCATATTTCAGCTCAGTCAAGAGTGAAATGAAGTTTAACAACAAAGCAATATTAGCAGGTCGGGAAAAGCCGGAGGCAGGAGGCAGCCATGGAGATGGAGATGCCAGGCGCCCAGCGGCGGGCACAGCGGGCAGAGGGGAGGGCCCTGGCCCGGGCTTAGTCCAGTGCTCTGCACCCAGTAAGCGCTCAATAAATACGATTGACAGACTGACTGACAGACCCTCTCTGGCCAAGACAGGGGAGAACGGGACGGAAGCTCTGCCTAGGTTCGTGCTGGGATTCTATTACAGTGGACTCTCCCAAGCGCTTAGTACAGGCCTCTGCACACAGTAAGCTCTTAATAAATACTATTATTACTACTTGTCTAGGGAGTGACGTGGGGCTCTGACTCCTGCCCTGCCCCCGGGGTAAGTCCGGAACATTAAAATGTTGTCCAAATTCATCTGAGGTCAGTCTGGCAGGAGAGGCCCGGCCAGATGAAAAGAAGATGAGGCTGGCTGACAAGGATGTGCGTCAGGAGACCTGGGTTCTAGTTCTACCTCCACCCCTGGAGGGCCGGGTGTCCCGGGGCAACCCACTTAATCTCTCTGGGCCTCAGCTTCCTCACCTGTAAAATGGGGATAACAACAATACCTGCCTCTCCCTACCTTAGTGCATCCCTATTTTACAGTGATGCTGTGAAGATTAAATAATTGATGCTAAAGAGCTAGGGGAAAGTAAAAGTGCTCGATAAAATACAACAAAAAAACTAGGATATTATTTTATCTGCTGTCAAGCACCAAGCTAGAAGCAGCTTGGCTAGTAGATGGAGCATGGGCCTGGGAGTCAGAGGACCTGGGTTCTAATCTCTGTTCAGCTACTTACCTGCTGTGAGACTTTGGGCAAGTCACTTCACTTCTCTTTGCCTCCATTTTCTCATCTTGTAAAATGGAGCTTCAGTATCTGGTCTCCCTTCCCCCGAGGCTGTGAGCCCCATGTGGGACAGAGATTGGGTCCTACCTGATAATCCGGTCTTTACCCCAGTGCTTAGAATAGTGCTTGGCACATAGTAAGCCCTTACATACCACAGTGATTATTATTAGAGGGGATCGCATTGGGCAGGCAGGACGGAGGATTTTGGAACCACAAACACTCCTCCTGCCTCCGACACCCCCCCCCCCCCCCCCCCGCTCAAATGAATGCTCGGTTCTGCAGAAAGCAGGCAGCAGCTGTCAATCGGTCAGATGACCGGCCAATAGGGAAGCTCCCGGACATACACCTTCTCTAAGCAGAAGCTCCCCTCTCCTTCAACTCCAGCTCAGCCCCCACCCCCCGGGGCCTGGCAGGGTTGGACTGGGGCAAAAAGGAGTGGGATCGAATCCTCCCGATGCCGGCCGATTCTCGGAAGGCGGGAGGGACTTTGGGCAGCTAAGACAGACACATATTTCGCTTTTGGGTTTCCGTCTGTGCTTCTGTTTGGTTCCTACAGGCCTGGTCAACGTGCTTCTATTGCGGATGTTTTCATATTCGCAGCTAGGCCCCTGACTTGATGAATGTTTCATGCATTTTATCTGAATGTTTTATAGGGTATAGGTCCACCCTGCGGCATTTCTGCACAAGGGCGGGAGGGAAGTGGGGGGCGGGGAGACCGCATATATTTCTAGGGTCACGGAGATGCTATCGCCAGCCTGAAGAGTTCATACTGGATCGAGGGTCGTCTGTTTACGATGGGTGATGTGGTACATCCTTATAATAATAATATTTATTAAGTGCTTAGTATGTGCCAGGCACCGTACTAAGCGCTGGGGCAGATGCAAGGTAACCGGGCCAGACGGTCCCTGTCCCACATGGGGCTCACCGTCTAAGAGGGAGGAAAACAGGTATTTAATCCCCATTTTATAGATGAGGAGACTGAGGTCCAGAGAAATGAAGTACTTGCCCAAGTTCACACTGCAGGCAAGCGGGGGAACCAGGATTAGAACCGAGGTTCCCTGACTCTCAGATCCGGGCTCTTCCCCCTAGGCCACCATGCTGTTCTTCCTCCCGCTCTCTCCACCTGTAAATATTTATGCCAGTTTAAACCCCCCACTGGATCTTAAGCTCCTTGAAGGCAGTGAATATCTCTTTGACCTCCTGGGAATTCTCCCAAGCACTTAGCACTGGGCTCCCCATAAAACAGGTGCCGAATAAATCCGACTGACAAAGAAGGAAGATCCAGACTCCAATGGGGAGTCTCAGAAGCCTCATTGATTTCAGATCCCTGCTCCATCAACCTTGGGCCATTCTTCTGTCTCCCGCCCCGCCAAGGGAGGGTGTAATTCAAGAATTGAGTTTTGGACTCCTTGGTTACATCGAGGCTTAGAACGATTACACTGTCCCAAATCTTTATTGGCTTTAAAGATTAACTCCCCATCTCTGCCTGTCAACTTCACTTGTCTTCTCTCCGCAGGAGCCGCCACTGGGATCCAGAGACAAATGAACATTGATCAACCTGACGGTGATAAAGAGGGGTCTCGGGCCGCCCATCGAGAGACGGGAAAACGGAGAGGGTTTTCCCGGGGTGTCACCGCTAAACCTGCCCAATCGAGCACTGGCAAAAGGGCAGCCGTGACGACACACCCGGCCGAATGCTCACCTCGATCAATCAGTAGGATTGATTGAATGCTCGCTCTGTGCTCAGAACTGTGCCGGCGCTTGCAGGGAAGAGGCAACAGTAGAATTAATAGAGCCGACCCCTGCCTGCGAGGAAATTACAGTCTAGCTGGGGAGGGAGATACTGTTAAAAGGGCATATTATCCAGCACCAAACACTCAGCTAGAACCAGCTTGGTCTAGTGGAGAGAGTCCAGGCCTGGGAGTCAGAGGACCTGGGTTCTACTCCTGGGCTCAGCTGCTTGTCTGCTGGGTAACCCCGGGCAAGTCACTTCACTCCTCTGGGCCCCAGTTTCCTCATCTGTAAAATGGCAATTCAGTACCCGTTCTTCCTCCTACTTAGATTGTGAGGCCCAGGTGGGACAGGGATCGAGTCCAACCCGATCAACTTGTACCCAGCGATTAGACCGGTGCTCGACAAACAGTACGCGCTTAACGGATACCCCTTTTATTACTGCTATCATTAACGAGCCCAGGTCTTCTTCCCTCCTCCGGTCCCTGCCTTGCCGGAAGAGGTGAACTCTCTGCCCAGGCCCCCAGAAGGTGGCGGAGATTTTGTCTGCGGCAGACTGGTGAATAATTCAGCGGAAATCCTCTCCCTTGCTTTAATTAATCCACATGGAATCTGGGCCAAATCAACACGCTCATTCCAACAAGGAAACAGCAGGTAGGGGAACCTCATTACCCAGGCTTGGCCTGCCAGCACCGGGGGCCGGCATTATTAATACAGTCTTTGTTGTGGTGAAAGACTGTGATGGACCACTGAGGGTGGGGGCTCTACTAGGCCCCAGCCCACCCACCCCTCCCTGCGACAGGCAGAGAAGGCATAGTGGGTATGTGTGTGTGGTGGGGGACGGTGAGGGGGCCGTGGTCCTGGAGTCGTCTGCCCCCCCCCGATGGGCTCCAGCTGGTAGAGAGGAGAGCCAACCGGCGGCCCTGGTCAATCGGCAGTATTCGTGGAGTGCAAAGCACTCTGCTAAGCTTACACAAGAAGCTACAACATCTGGTTCCTGCCCTAATAATAATAATAATGATGGTATTTGTTAAGCACTTACTTTCGAGCACTGTTCTAAGCACTGGGGTGGATAAAATCTAATCAGATTGGACGCAGTCCCTGTCCCACAAGGGGCTCACAGTCTTCAACCTCATTTTACAGATGAGGTAACTAAGGGCCAGAGAAATGAAGTGACTTGCCCAAGGTCACACAGCAGACACGTGGCAGGGGCTGGATTAGAACCCAGGTCCTTCTGACTCCCAAGCCCGGACTCTATCCACTAGGCTATGCTGCTTCTCATACAATCTAATGGGAGAGGCACAGGCAGGCATGAGTGACTTACAAGGAGAGGAGAAAAAGGAACAGAGAAATAACAGATTGTAGCAGGAGTATGTCACGATGAAATACTTAAATAAATTTTAGGGGAGTCCCAGGCTACCCAAACAGGTGCGGGGAAGGACAGAAGCCTGCGCCTGGGAGGCAGGGTAGCCTAGTGGAAGAGCACTGCCCAGTGGAAGTTGGGCAGTCAGGAGATCTGAGTTCAAATCCCATCTCTGCCCCTAGTCTTCTGGGACTTCGGGCAAGTCACTTAATTTATCTGAGCCTCTGTTCCCTCACCTACAAAATGGTGATTCAATCCCTGTACTTCCTCCTATTTAGAATCCGAGCAACATGATTGAGTGATTTAGTACAATGCTTGGTCCATAATGAGCACTTAAATACTATAATTATTAATCATTATTCTCAATCTGCCTTTGCCTGGTTGATAAAAAGCAGAGTGGCTTAATGCAAAGAGCCCAGACTTGGGAGTCAGAGGATCTGGGTTCTAATCCTGACCCTGTCACTTGTCAGCTGGGTGACCTTGGGCAAGTCATTTAATTTCTCTGTGCCTCTGCTCTCTCATCTGCAAAATGGGAATTCAATATCTACACTCCCTCCCACTTAGACTGTGAGCCCCTTCTTGTATCCCCCAGGGTTTAGAACAGTGCTTTGCACATAATAAGAGCTTAACAAATACCGCCATTTGTTTCATTTTTTTATGGGACTCGATTATCTCGTATCTCCCCCAGTTCTTAGTACAGCGCTTGACAATTAGTAAGCACTTAAATACCATAATTATGAATTATCATTCTCCATCCGATTTTTCCCAGTGGATCAGTAAGGATGAGTGATAGCCTAGGTTTCACCCCCTTCCAGAGGCCTGGGACATTAATCAGCATCTCCTTCAGGGCTGGGGTTTCAAATGTCACCGCCTCCGCAGACCAGCAGGGAGATCGAACATCCCCATGATCCAGCTTGGGGGCTCTGCAGGAAGATCAAGAGATCAAATGTCACCCCATCGCAATCAAATGCCCCCTCTGCGAGGCGGACCGGAGACAATCATCAGCGGGCTGTTTCCTGGTCAGCTTCTGAGCCCCGTGGGGCCCTTGAAGCTGGGGAGAGCAAAAGGGCGGCAGTGGGAGAAGTGGGAGGGTGTTGCAGGCAGAATGGTGACTAAGCCCATGAGCCCCCATGTGGGACAGGGACTGTGTCCAACCTGATTAACTTGTACCCACCCCCAGTGCTTTGTCAGCTGTGTGACTGTGGACAAGTCACTTCTCTGTGCCTCAGTGACCTCATCTGTAAAATGGGGATGAAGACTAGGAGCCTCACGTGGGACAACCTGATTATCCTGTATCTCCGCCAGCGCTTAGAACTGTGCTCCGCACATAGTAAGCGCTTAAATACCAACATTATCATTATTATTAATAAGTACCATCATTATTATGAACTGGGTCTATGCTGCTTTTCGATTACATTAATGAGGTGTCCATCCCCTTGATTCTATTTATTGCTATTAAGTTGTCTTGTTTTTGTCCGTCCGTCTCCCCCGATTTGACTGTAAGCCCATCGATGGGCAGGGATTGTCTCTATCTGTTGCCGAATTGTCCATTCCAAGCGCTTAGTCCAGTGCTCTGCACATAGTAAGCGCTCAATACTATTGAATGAAAGAATGAGTATAAACTAGTTGGACCCATGAAAAAAAGGCCCGAAACCTCAGGCGGAGCTTGTTTTTCAGAGCCGGGGATGGTTATTTGGGGGTGGGGGGATAGAGATAAGCTAGCAGCAGCATCACCCCCACCTCCCCACCCCAGCTCCCACGGGAACCGGCACCAACAGCGAGAGCGTGGCGCCCCCTGCCGGCCACACAGGGAAACTCTTCAACCGCCCCCCCGCCCCCCAAAAATGATGCTGTCAGTCAGGCGTAATAATAATAATAATAATAATGTTGGTATTTGCAGAGCTCTGCTCTAAGCGCTGGGGTAGATAGAGGGTAATCAGGTTGTCCCACGTGAGACTCACAGTTGATCCCCATTTTACAGATGAGGGAACTGAGGCACAGAGAAGTGAGGTGACTTGCCCACAGTCACACAGCTGACAAGTGGCAGAGCCGGGATTCGAACCCATGACCTCTGACTCCCAAGCCCGGGCTCTTTCCATTGAGCCACGCCACTTACTTATTGAGCACTTACTGTGTGCAGAGCACTCCCCGACGGTTCGGATCCCTGGGAACAAACCACACGTGAGTGACCTTGAGAGAGGAGAGGGGGTCACTAGCCGGGTCACCTTCCCACCCCCCAGCCCTGACGCTTTCTGAAAAAGGCTTCTTTTTATGGTATTTGTTAAGCACTTACTAATAATGTTGGTATTTGTTAAGCGCTTACTATGTGCTGAGCACTGTTCTAAGCGCTGGGGGAGATACAGGGTCATCAGGTTGTCCCACGTGAGGCTCAAAGTCTTAATCCCCATTTTACAGAGGGGGTAACTGAGGCACCGAGAAGTTAAGTAACTTGCCCAAAATCAGATGACAGGTGGCGGAGCCGGGATTAGAACCCATGACCTCTGATTCCTAAGCCCGTGCTCTTTCCACTGAGCCACGCTGCTTCTCTAAACCCTGACGCTTTCTGAAAAAGGCTTCTTTTTATGGTATGTTATGTACTGAGCCCTGATGCTTTCTGAAAAAGGCTCCTTTTCCTGGAATTTGTTAAGCACTTACTAGGTGCCGGGCACTGTACCAAGCGCTGCGGTGATACAGCAGACAGGTGACAGAGCTGGGATCAGAACCCATGAATCCTGGTCCAGGCTCCTGAGGCCAGATCCTTTCTTTTCCCAGATGGGTGGCCCAGTGAAAACCCCAGACCCTTCGCCATCCAGAATCCGCATCGATTGAACCGTGTCAGGCAGTCAAATGAATTTATCGAGTGCTTAGTTTGCGCAGAGCACTGTACTAAACACTAGGGAGAGTACAATATAACAATAAATAGACATTACCTGCCCACAATGAGCAATCAGTTTAGCTGGGGAGACATTCTTATAAACAAATAAATGACAGATATGTACATAAGTGCTGTGGGACTGGGAGGGGAGATGAATAATAATAATAATGTTGGTATTTGTTAAGCGCTTACTATGTGCCGAGCACTGTTCTAAGCGCTGGGGTAGACACAGGGGAATCAGGTTGTCCCACTTGGGGCTCAAATAAAGGGAGCAAGTCAGGGTGACACAGAAGGGAGTTGAAGAAAGGAAAAGAGGGTTTAGTCAGGAAAGGCCTCTTGGAGATGTGCCCTCAATAAGGCTCCAAAAGTGGGGAGAGGAACTGTCTGTCGGATACGAGGGAGGACGTTCCGGGCCAGAGACAGTACACGGACGAAAGGTCAGCGGCGAGATAGATGAGAATGAGGTACGGTGAGAAGGTTGGCATTAGATGAGCGAAGTGGGTGCGCTGGGGTCGTACTAGGAGAGTACCAATGTGAGGTAGGAGGGAGCAAGGTGATCGAGGGTTTTAAAGCTGATGGTAGGGAGTTTCTGTTTGATCTTCAGTGCTTAGAACAGTGCTTTGCACAGTAAGCGCTTATCAAATGCCACCATCATCATCATGCAGAGGTGGATGGGCAACCACTGGAGGTTCTTGACAAGTGGGGAAACATGGACAGAAAGCTTTTTGGGGCCAGATGTGTCCAAAGTAGGGGCCTATGGGAAAGGCTCCAAGCCACGAATGAGGGAAGCCTCTAAGGCTCTGCTGTCCGGCCGGAATTCCAAGAACAAGACCTCGACCAGCAGAGTGGCCTAATGGATAGAGCTCGGGTCTGGGAGTCACAAGGATATGGTTTCTAATTCCGGCTCTGCCCACTTGTCGCTGTGTGACGTTGGGCAAGTCACTTCACGTCTCTGGGCCTTCTTGACTTCATCTGAAAAACGGGGATTGAGACCGTGAGCCCCTCGTGGGACAGGGACTCCGTCCAAACTGATTAGCTTCTATCTACTCCAGCGCTTGGTACAGTGCCTGGCACATAGTAAGCACTTTACAAATACCATACCAAAAAAACCTGTCCTGCTTCAATGAGAAACTGCAGAGGCGTTTTACGGTTCAGTCGTTTTTCTCACCAGCTCATCTGCCAGGAAGTTCGAGGACCGCAAGACTAACTCCAACTCCAAATCCCTGACTCCCCAGCTCTTTATAGAGGTGCCACAAGTGACCCCCCAGAACCGGGAGCCCACCCTACTCTCGGACCCCACTCTCCCTCCCGACATCTGTGATTGCTGGTTTATTTGCTCAGTGCAGACATTCAAAGATACTTTATTGCCTCGAAATCTTTTAAATCTCATTTTCCTTGGCATGAAATGAAATTCACTCTACAGCCCTCCTCCCCCACCCCCACGGTCATATTTCATGTCTCTACTCACAGTGATAGCAGCCCAGCATGGGTGGGAGCAGTCTTAGGAAAGTGATGTGGGGTTTTGGTTTTTTCTTTTCCAAATATAATTATTATTCACAGACTTGATGAAATTTAGATCGGATTTAAGGTGGGAATGTTTTCGTTTGCGCAAATATGCTCAGGCTAGTGGCAGAGAATGTGCCAGGAGAGACAGAGAGGGGTGGAAATCAGAAAATAGCTGGTCCAGAAAATAACCCGCTGATTGCGAACTCACTCGCTCCCGGGAGGGAATCTGAGGCCCTTGGCAGGACCCTGTTGGTGGGAGGCGGGGATGGACGTCAAAGAGCAAAGAGTCTGCCCTTCTATAATAATAACAATGATGAGAATGATGCTTTTTAAGCACTTATCATTAGCCAGGTACTCAAGAGAAGCAGTGTGGCCTAATGGCTAGAGCTCAGGCCTAGGAGTCAGAAGGCCCTGGGGTTCTAATCTGGGCTCTGCCACTTGTCTGGGCTGATCGAGAGCTTTTAAGTAGATGGTCAGGAGCGTCTGCTTGATGTGGAGTGGACGAAGGGCGGGTAGACGTGCGTAGAATGAGGTTTTTGTTGAAAAAACGATCCGGGCAGCAGAGTGAAGCACGGACTGGAGAGGGGAGAGGCTGGAGGGAGGGATGTCAACCAGGAGGTTGACACAGCTCGTAGTGGGCAGGGGGCCGTGTCTGTTTACTGTTATATTGTGCTCTCCCAAGTACTTAGTACAGTGCACTGCACACAATAAGTGCTCAATAAATACGATTGAATGAATGAGAACTGACCCGTGCTTGAATCAGCACGGTAGCAGTGTCAGTGGAGAGGAACAGGGTAAGGTCCTAGAGATCTGGGCAGCTTTCAACCCAGCTGCCAAAGGAAAACCAGCTGAAACTTTGCTGCATAGCTTACACTGACAGCACTATCAGTTCAACAGACAGCTTAACCAAAACCGAGCAGAAAGCTTTGCTCCACTTCTCTTTTATTTGAATGACTGGAACCACAAAAGAGAAATAGTGTAAAACATCTGTTTTCCCTCCACCCGCTCGCTTAACGATCAGGGTCTTCATTATAGGAGTCATCAAAACGCTCCGCTCTCAGTTCGTGAGACATCAATTACACCTGAAAGACCCCTTTTAAAATGTAAAATAAAGGCCAGCTAAACCAATGAGAGCGAGACTGTCAAACAGCATTAGGATGTAAACAAAAAACAAAGACTGAAGTGAAAGAACCTGACATTTTAAATAGGGAAAGAGGGTGCACGTGAGGAGAAACGAAGCCAAAATTGGCACAACCGATTAATCTCCCTTAGTCTGACCTTCTGGAGAGAAAAGCAGAAGTGGCGGGGTGAGAGGAAGAAACAGGGGTCGGAAAAGCTTCCCAGAAGCTCGTGCTGCTCTCGGTTATTGGCCAGTGATCGCACTTCACTAGCCACGCTAACACCCCGCTGCCGGGTCAAGATTAATCGTGGATGGCCCAGGTGGCGACTCCAACCCTTTCGAGAGCCAGCCCTAGCAGGAGGGAGGGAGGGAGGATCAGAACAATGGAACAGTACGGTCTGGGGAACCTAGAGCCATCAGCTCCAGAAGCAGCAGCAGCTCTGGATCATTACTCACTGCATCTCAATAAGAAGTCCCTAGTGTTTTTGGATTTCCTTTCTTGTCTCGCCAACCATAGATTAAGAGGCTGGGGGAATTCTTTTAAGCTGCAGTTCTGGCCTGGGCTGATTATAGAGCTTCTAGATCCCTCTGCAAATTTTAGAATATTAGGAAGTCTTCATTTTGACTGTACTCTGACTGATCCGGGTGGCAGACTACCAGACCTGCTGGGCTTTATCATATTATTTTTTTTTATTGGCATTTAAGTGCCTATGTGCCGGGCACTCTACTAAGCGCTGGGTAGATACAAGGTAATTGTACGGGGCTCACAACCATAACCCCCATTTTTCAGATGAGGTAACTTTGATCGCTTTTCAAATTGGAAACCATTTACTGTAGCATCAGCTACGCAAGACAGGCTAAACAGAAAACAAATTAGCAAGAGCCTTCTTCTACCTGCAAGCCAGAGTTGCCTCTGAATCCCCCTGGCTCCATCAGCAATGTCTCACTCATCCATCAATGGACAACCTTCTGGCAATTCTAACAATCAAGTCATTCAGAGTCTTAATCTCTACCAATGTCGAGAGAGGAAAGACTCTCTGGTATGAAGATGCGGAGTTTCTGAACTCCCCCAAGCCTCTGGGTTTGGGGGTTCTGAAAGAAAGAGATGATAGGAAAACTTGATAGAACCACCGAAGAATTCCCTTTCAAAAACAGACTATGTGGAAACACTTTCTCAAATACAGTGTACAACTGTAAAATGGGGCAGACGGTTTATTAAGATGAATAGGTAGATTCTCCTTAGAATCCAACTGGACTGTGCCTACACTGTTGATGGGTGTTTCAGATCGACTCAGTCCGACTTTCAATCCACCGCATGGACAAAAAAAAGGATCAAAAGTGGAGATTTACAGGCATGTACTCTGACCTTAGCTAAAGTGACCTGTTCAGCGTAACTGCGGTCGGTACATTGTTACCATGGGGAAAGCACTCAGGCCCCCGGTCAATTAGAAGAAACCAGGTTTCCGTTTCACTCCCTCTAGAATGGTATGCATCGAGTCTTTTTTCAAATGCCATCTATTAAGTGTTTACTAGGTGTCAGGCACCGTACTAAGTGCTGGGGAAGATACAAAATAATCAGGTTGGACACAGTCCGTGTCCCACACGGAGTTCACAGCCTTAACGACCACTTTACAGATGAGGTAACTGAGGCACAGAGTAGCTAAGTGATTTGCTCAAGGTTATACAGCAGACAAATGGCGGAGGCAGAATTAGAACCCAGATCCTCCGACTCCCAGGTACGGGCTCTTTCCATTAGACAACAGTGCTTCTCTGCCAGCAATAACTGTGTTCATGAGTGGAAATCCGTTAGCGCAGATTCTCCCAGAACAGAGGAGTAGATCTTACCGAGGGCCACAGGTTCAGCAGCCTGGGAAGACTGTGAAAACCAGATAGACTGCAAAGAAGACAAGCCTGGGGGTCAGAAGATCTGGGTCCTAACCCGACTCCACTGCCTTGCCTGCTGTATGATTCTCGGTAAGTCACTTAGCTTCTCTGGGCCATAGTTTCCTCATCTGTTAAATGGGGACTGCACACCTAGTCTCTCTCCCTGTCCTAAAATTATCTACCTACTCTCAGCCAGGGAACATGTCCACCAACTCTAATGAACTATACTCCCCCAAACACTTAGTCCAGTGCTCTGCCCACAATAAACACTCAAAAAATACCACTGATTGATTGACTGTATGACAGAGACTGTGCCCAACCGGATGATCATCTATCTACCCCTGTGCCTGGTTCACAGAAAGCACTGAAATACCACAATTATGATTATCACGATTAAATTAACTCCTGATCAGGACTCGCATTTTAGTCATTTTGCATTACTCCCAAAAGACCAGGCACGGCAAACACAAAATGCTTTTCCAGCCCAAGGTGACCTGAACGGAAACTCCACGTGGCCCTCTCCACCTTCCCGCCCTCCGTCCTCCTCCAAGGCCTAACACATCTCACTCTTTCCGGGCTCCTTACCTGCCGATTCAGGGTCTCGAGCCGCCTCTTCCCAGCTCCGGGGGCTATGCTGAGCCGATTTTACATTTTACACTTGGCCAAAGCCTTTTTACTTGGAGGGATGTGAAACAAGGGCAAGAAAAGCTGCTCGAGGCAGGTGCTCATGTGGATATTACTAAAAGGGGACACCAGAACTTGGGAGAAAGGAGAGAAGAGTCCTTTCAACCAAGTGAGTCTAAATTGCCATCTAGGTAAGGGCATCCTCCCACCACCTCAGCGTCAGTCCTGCTGACCCACCAGAAGAAGCGAGTCTTTAGTCTCTCGCAGGATTTATTGAGCTCCTATTGGGTGCAGAGTGCCGTTGTGAGAGCTGGGGCGGTGGGTACAATGGAGGAAAAAACGAATCATGGGATTTCAGGGCTAAACATCAAAAAGGCACCATTTCCAATTATGATGAAATGATGAATGATCAAGGGGCCGTTTCATGTCTGTCCAACTCTGATTGACTTGATTTTTAAAGGCTCAGTCCAGCTATAATCGGCTACAGGAGTGACGTGCTTAGGCAGCTAAACGCTGTAGGTACGAGGGAGAGAGACGGCGAGTATTTACTAGAACAGTTTTCGAAATATTCCCGGCCCCAGCTGTGCCGACAGACATCAAGAAGCGCGGACTTGAGTCTTGGTTTTCCCCCCAAAGTGAAGCCCTCGTCACTCCCGGCAGGGATTGTGACGTGACACGAGATCTAGGAGGCTGGATCGAAGCCAGGTTTTCCCAGCCAAACCAGAATGAGAGGAGTCGGCCCTAGGATCATCGTGACTGTAGGAAGGAAGGCGGGAGCCCGGAAAGGGCGAGGTCTCAACAGGAGCCATCTGGGGAACAGATTCCCTTCTCGGTCCATGTGTCTTAAAGGTGGAGAGTCCCAGAGGACACATGGTTGCGCAGGCTGGAGGAGCCTTTAATCTGGATATTGGGATCTTCCCTTTGGCCACAAGAGGGATGCAGCTGCCCACGCTCTCTCCCGCCCCTTTGAGTTCCACTGGCTCCGGTCCCCCGGGCCCCCTCGCCCTCAGCCCCGGGTGCCTCCATCAAATGCTCCGGTACTCGGAACCCCGGGCCACGATGGCGGCGGCGTCCCACTCCACGGTGAAGAACGAGATGGTTCCCAAAAAGCCAAAAATGACCATGAGCAGGAGCTGCCAGTGGAGAAGCAGGTAGTTGCTGTAGAAAAAGGCCACTGCTGCACAGATGGACTGAAAGAATCACAAGAGACACGGAGGTGACCAGGGGGCTCTCGGGGTCCCACACCCGGGCACCGCCCTCCCCTCGTAGAGCCCCAGCCAAGGCCAGCCTGGGCTGCCCATCCGGACCCCTGCTCCTACCCCATTGAGCTGAGCCTTGGGAATATGGGAGCCAACCCCCCAATCGGGCATTGAGGGGGCACAGCCTCAGGCGTGGGGTTGGGTTTTACCTAAGCAGTGGCTTACCGAGAGGCCAACCTGAGCACAGCCATCCATCCCAGCCCGTCGGGCCCCCCAAGAACCCAAATCCTAAATCCAGCCCACTCTTTTCTAAGCCCAGACCGGTCAAGTCGACGCAGAGCTGCAACCCAAATGCTCCCCGCTGATCGGAACCTCTCGCCAAGGCCCAGTTTGGGGCCCATTGGGTGGAGCGCTTGGGACTGTCCCAAGTAACGCCCTGTGGGTAGAGGTGTCTGACCTCCAGCCTCGCTTAAGGACTGAAAATAGCCCACAAGGGCGGCTTCCTGGCCCGATGGCTCTCTCAAGCCCGTCCCCTCCCATCCCCATCCCCCCAAATCCCTCTTGGCTCCCACCGTGTGCACAGTGAAAAGTTGGGCACCTCTGCCTGTGGTTGAACGTCCCCACAGCGGAAACAAAACGGGAGGAGGGGTTTCATTCTCTGAGATAGAGAAAAGATTCAAAGAACAGAAAGGGCCTTTCTGTCTCTGTCCAGAATGTAAGCAAACACGTTCACAGAGGAAGGGCGCTACATAAATCCAACACCGGAAACAAAATTTATACAAAAGGGAGAGCCGGCAGACCTCAGCGCGCCACCTTTCCAGTACCCCATTTCTACAGTGGAAAAAGAACCGATCTCACGCTTCCCCAAAGTCTACAACTGGATGGGTTGGAGACCAGTGAAACCCAAAACTGCTTCCAGTTGTTGCAGAACCCAAATTTCACAGCTAGACACAGTCTCATTGCAAAGGATGTACGGCGGAGGGCAAAATGGTACCTGGACAAATTTAAAGATGGCAAAAGCAGGTGCGCTGTCTTCCGAGTAAAGGAAACCCAAAATGCTCAGGAGCTGGGTGTTGAAGCAGCTGTCTCCAAGTCCCAGCAAGAAGCTGCAAAAGATGGCCACCTCTTTGCTAAGGAGAAGGAGAAAATAGCGGATTTAGGAGACTCCAGAGAGGTAGGGCCTACTTTTGCTAAGAGAGAATAAACAAGCCCATTCCTATGAGCAAGCTCATTTCCACACCAGCCCCCGAAACTGCCGGACCAGGAAGAGGGGAAACCCGAACCTCACTCAAGGCTCGGGAGAACGAATCAATCAATCAATCAATCAATTGTATTTTCTTTATTTCTTTTAAGGTATTTGTTAAGCACTTACTATGTGCCAGGCACTCTTCTAAGCACTGGGTAGATACAAGGTAATTGGGTTGGATGCAGCCATGTCCCACTTGGGGCTCACAGTCTTAATCCTCATTTTACAGATGAGGTAACTGAGGGCCAGACAAGTGACTTGCCCAAGGTCACATAGCAAGCAAGAGGTAGAATTGGAACACAGGTCCTTCTGACTCCCAGGCCTGAGCTTTATCTAACAGGCCTTGCTGCTTCTCACTTCTTGAGTGTTTACTCTAGGCTGTAAACTCGTTCTGTAAACTAGTGCTCTCTGCATGTAGAAAGAGCTCAATAAGTATAATTGAATTAAATACTATTGACTGATTGATTACTGCGTGCAGAGCCCTGGACTAAGCACCTTTACTGAGGAAGCCCAGGACGGAACCAAGTCTCCCAACTCTTCTCCCAGAAAACGTGCAGGAGTAGGAAGAACAGGTGAAACTCACGCTCACTGCAGCTATAGCCCTAGGGAACAAACATCTCAAGAGCAAGAAGCTCGTCTCTAAACTCTTGTCTCATTGTGGGCAGGGTCTGTTTACTGTTATAATGGACTTTCCCAAGCGCTTAATATAGTGCTTTGTACACAATAAGCTCTCGATAAACAGGATCGAAAGAATCAATCAACTGAAAGCTACAGTTCCAATGAGCGTCAGAGGGAAGAAGGGCAGACTGTTCCCCTATAAGTGCCCGGGGGGTGGAATCCTATCATTCTGTCCTTGAGCTGGGTCCTGGCGGCAAGCTACATACCTGGGACTGAGGTATGCCCGGCTGTTGGTCCCCTCGACGGGAGCGATGGGTGCATCCGCGGGCATGTTCAGGAAAATCAGGTAAAAGGCGACAAAGTGTACCAGGACGCCCAAGAGTACGACCGGATTCCTGCCAAAACGGTTGTTCTTGCTCAGCAGGCCGAAGAGGCTCCCACCTGTAAGGAGACCCATGTGATTAACACGGAAGAAGGCTGGCCCACGTCCAGTCCTGTGCCTTTTGGGCCCAAAGAATTCTGAGTGCGACGCCAAGGGGAAGGGTCAAAGGGGGGAAACGCACCCCCTGCTCAGATGTAGTGTGAGGCAGGCCGGGGCCTCGACGGCGGGGGTCCCCATCCTCCCCCTGCCATCCTTGGGTGCTCATTAGCAATCATTTGGACCTGTACTTTCAGATCCAGCTGAAGTGGGAGCAATCAGTTAATCAACTGATTGTACATACAGATTTGAAGGAATATGAACAATGCCCAGAATAATTCATGCAGAAACAGGGTAACTTCCACTCCTTTCTAAAGACAATTCCCTATCGTGCCATTTGTTGCACATCTACTGGGTACCGAGCACTATATTAAGATTTGAGAGCGGCCACAGAGGTAGAAGACATGATCTTCATCATCAAGGAGCTTACAATCTAGAGCGGGGAGATCTGCACTTAAATAAATTACAGTTAGGTGAAGTAACAGAGAGTATTACTGCACATTACCTACAGGAACAAACTGCAAATGATAAAACTGTTCTAATATATGGGAATGGAGAAATGGCAAGGCCAGAAAAAACAGAAGTGCAAAAGCAGGAGGGGGATTTTTAAATGCAAAAACCTTCAATCCAAAAGAATCTCCATTTTAGGGTAACCAATTCGGTAGGTTTGGACTTGGGTAAACCACAAAAACAACAAATGAGCGTTAGCTACTGAAGCCGCACAGGACATTTGCCATTTAAAACCTGTAATTTTCACAAAGTGGTCTGCCGGCACTGTAGTGTTTTCGGGTGTTGTCGTTATCATTATGTCATGATTGATTAACATTTAAGTGCCTACATGAATCTAGTGCTCCATGTGGGCAGGGAATGTGTCGCTTATTTATTCTGTACTTTCCAAGTGCCTGATACAGTGCACTGCCCCAAATGGGCGCTCCATAAGTGCTTCTACGGTTACTCTTACAACTACCATTCTGAGTCCTTTAGTGTAACTAAACAAATTCTTCCTCTGAAGAAGGATATTTTAGATGGGGTGGGGAGACGGGGATTTGGGGCTTGGGTGAAAGCAGCAGAGGGGAAAGAAGACGAGGTTTTAGATTTTGTATTTCAACCTATGGTTGGGCCATTTTATTCCCCCATATTCCTTGAAGCAGTCTTTGGGGGAAAGGGAAGAGGAGGTCGGGCTACACAAAACTGACATATGAAGGGAAAAAAAGCTGTCAAATCCCAAGAGGTGGGCAACTGAGTCTGAGGAAACCGCTGAGAGCGAACCACGGTAACGGTGACGAACCTAAAATCTCTCCGATGCCAATGAAAATGCCAGACAGTCCAATCAGGCTCTTCTCTTCGGAGCCAAACCGATTGATGGCTCCAATGCAGGTCCCATATACCCCAGAGAAGAAAGTCAACTCCAGACCTTTGACAAGAAAATCAGGGTCAAATCGACAAATGGACATTTGTTTTCTCCCGTTTACTTAGCATTCTCAGGAATTCCAGAGTGCGTCCAAGAAGAAACGGAGAGAGAAGCAATGCCCAAATGGTATTTTCAGAGGCAGAGACTAAGCACCAATCAGGATCTCTTTTGGACACACTTAAAGTAGCTGCCTTTTTCTCTGCTGGCCTCTCACCTGTTCAGAAGCCCGGGAAGGGATGGGAGGGAAAGGCCGGAGAGAGGAGAAAGTGAGGTCGAGTAGAAAGAGCATGAGCCTGGGGGTTAGGAGGCTTGGGTTCTAGTCCTGACTCCACCACTTGCCTGTGTGACCTTGGGCCACCCACTTAACCACTCATTGCCTCAGTTTTCTCCTCTGTAAAATGGGGATAAGATCCCTATTTTCCTCCCTCAGCCCGCAAGCTCCGGGTGAGAGAGGGGGACTGTGTCCAATAGGATCCCTGGCGCTCAGTACAGTGCCTGGCACATAGTAAGCACTTAGCAAATGCCATTATCATCATCTGCTGATCTTGTATCTACCCCCAGGCCTAGCCCATACTAAGCACTTAATACCATTATTACCACTCCGTAACTCAACAAGGCGTCCCCCTCAGACGCGAAGAGGACCGACCCCCGCTTTCTAAATTCAGCCCAACCGCCGTGTCCTTTCACAGATGGACACAGTTAAAGCTCACTGGCTGCACCGTGGTGTCTTTAAATAGGCTCTCTGCCTAATCGTCCTTCCCGGTCAACTGGCATTGGTTTTCCCATTTAAACGGAAGAGTGGGTGGAATGGAGGGAAGGTCAAATTTCAGTCGCTGGGTGGCAGCTGCAGCATCTTCCCAGTGAGATTTTAATTCCTCGCCTGGGTAAGAGGACATTAGCCAACAACCTTAAAAACCGGTCGGTTCTGCTTTCCGAACAAGACGGGACACAGTGGAGGCCGTTCCGCTCCCGGAGGCAGGCACAACTCTTGAGTGTTCTCATTTAACGGCAACCTCCTGAGGGGCTTTTCCAGGGAAGGGTACGGCCCATCTGCCTGGAAAAATGCTAACCTGTTTAGTGTATGCCTTACTTAAAATCGCAAAGTTCTGAATGGGCCAAAGGGAGGAAAATAATGCCGGGGTGTTTCTTTAAAGTCATTATTAATGTCAACGGAAACCACACTTTCCTGAAATTGGAGAGGCTTTGAAATCTGTGTTTCAGGGCTTTAAATGGTTTTAACCATTAGTATTCAGTTTTATAGATCCGAGAAGAGACTGGGGGGCAGGGGGGTGTCACTTGGAAATAAACCACATGATCTGGGTGCTAATCCTGATGTGTACCTTTGGCCAGTCACTTCATTCCTCTGGGCTTCAGTTTCCTCAACCTGTAAAATGGGGATTCAATTCCTGTCTTCCCTCCCTTTAGACTGTGGGTCCCTTGTGGGAGGCGGACTGTATCCGACTGTATCTTGTATTTACCCCAGTGTTTGGAGTATAATAAATACTAAAAGACCACTATTATAAACAATAATAATTAAGAGAAGCAGCGTGGCTTAGTGGAAAGAGCACGGGTTTGGGAGTCAGAGGTCATGGGTTCTAATCCCGGCTCCACCACTGATCAGCTGTGTGACATTGGGTAAGTCACTTGACTTCTCTGTGCCTCAGCTACCTCAACTGTAAAATGGGGATTAAGACTGTGAGCCCCACGTGGGACTACCTGATGACCTTATATCTACCCCAGCGCTGAGAACAATGCTCGGTACATAGTAAGCGCTTAAATACCATTATTATTAGTAGTAGTAGTAGTAATTCCTTTACCTGTGTAAGCTGTTGTAACACTGAGAAGTAGAATCTCTTTGGTGGCACATAGTCTCATGGACTTTCCTACAAAGAAAAGAGACAGGGCAATTAGTAAGATCCCTGGACATTACCGTGCGGTTTTTACACAAATTCCTACCCCACATCAGGAGATGAATTATCAGGTTGGCCGGGATTAAAGCATGCTGTCGGAAAGCATGTTGTACTCTATCCTGCACAGATCAGAACCGGGCTCAAACCTAGCATGGGGTCTTCTCAATCATTCGGTGGCGGGGGGCGGTCCTAGAGGATCAAGTCCAGGGACTGGTGTCCCTGTTCAAGGGATTCCTGTTGCATCATGGGAATTAAAGACGGAAGACTCAACTGAAGTTGTGAGGAGGAAACAGGGCAAGTGCATCCCTTCATACCACTCTCGGCCAAGCGCTGGGTGATAAAAGGTCTCCAATTGGCCCCTACCCACATTTTTGCAGGAGGGAAGCTGAACCGGGGAAACTTCGATCGGTCAATCAGTCATATTTATTAAGCGCTTACTGTGGGCAGACCACTGTATTAAGCGCTTGGGAGAGTATGGTCCGACAGAGTTGGTAGACATGTTCCCTGCCCCCGGCGAGCTTACGGCCCAGAGAGATTGTAAACTGTCCAAACTGGTGTGACCTCCATACTTACTGAATGCATCTATCGCCTTCGTCATGTTGCTCTGGATGCACCTGGTAAGACACCAATGATTGATTTTGCTTTGGATTATCAGGAAAATCAATAGCATCCTTACTCCGAGGTCCCCTAAAGGACAGGCCACGAAGAATAAGTAGCTGGTCTGAGATTTCTGGATTCCCTCTGACTATGCCCTCCCCTCTCCTGTCCTACCTCCTCTCTTCCAGTAAATCAAAGGTATCTGAGCGTGGCCCGTGTGGAGCACTGTACTGAGCATTTGGGTCAGTACGACAATAGAATTGGTAGGCACGATCCCTTCCCTCCAGGTGCTTGGAGTCTAGTGGTGACCAAAGAAAGGCTCAAGCTTCTCTGAATGCACAAAACGCTGTGCTTCGTCCTCTGGACTGCAAGGTCGCTGTGGGGAGGGAAGGTGTCTGCCAACTCTGTTGTCTTGTCCTCTCCCAAGTTCTTAGTACAGAGCCCCGCACACAGCAAGCGCTCCAAAAATACCATTGATAAGCCGCTCTTTACCGCTCCCTTGGCTAGAGACTGGTAAGCAGGCCAATCAAATCAGTATTTTTTAATGAGCGCTTCCGGCATTCAGAGCACTGTACTAAGACTCTATTCTTGAACTAAATGTTGCAGGCACAGCACAGAATCGGGCATCCATAAAGACTAGGGAGACTGATGTTTCAGGAGTTTGGCGGCAGGCAAACGTACCCCTGCAAGTTCAGAAAGAGGATTCTAGCTGATTCCACTTTGGAGGAGGGATCGCTGGTACTAATTAGGAGACACAGCGTGGCCTTATGGATAAAGCCTGGGCCGGGGAGTCATAAGGACCTGGGCTCTAATTCTGCCTCGGCCACTGTCTGCTCTGTGACCTAGGACAAGTCACTTCACTTCTCTGGGCCTCAGTTCCCTCATTTACAAAATGGGGATTAAGACCGTAAGGCCCACATGGGATGTGGACTGTGTCCAACCTGATTAGCTTGTTTCTACCCCAGCACTTAGGTCGGTGCCTGACACATAGTGAGCACTTAGCAAATACCATAAAAAATTTAAACTGCTCTTGGCCTGGGAATAACACCTGAATGTGGTCCCTTGGAACTTCTGTAGAACTTATAAAATGAGACCAGGCAACCTGGAATTCTCTTGGTTTGGCTGGGGCTGTAGACGTAAGCTTCACAGGCTAAACCAACACAGACTAGGGAAACAGAGTGACCAAGCAGGAAGAGCGTGGACCTGGGGATTGAGGGACTTGGGTTCTAATCCCAGTCCCACCACTGGTGCCTGCTGTGCTCTCTTGGACAAACCGCTTAACTTCTCTGTGCCTCAGTTTCTTCATCTATAAAATGGGGGACGGAGCACCTGTTCTCCCGCCCCCATAGACAATGAGCCCTATGTGGACCTTGGATTGTGTCTGACCTGACTGTAGCGTAACTACCCCAGTGCCGGCACAAAGGAAGATCGTAAATACAAGTATTATTCTTAATACTATAAGAGAGGAACGGGTGACTCTCTGAAGTGCTTACGTATTGGCTTCCAAGCTCTGGCTGTCGCAAGAATCTTCCTCTCCCAAGACCTGCGTCGGGTCTGGTTTCCTAATGAGAAAGAAAAGAACCGTCCCCACAAGGCTGATCACTGTCAGAGCAATAAAAACTGTTCGCCGGTCACTCTCTGAAGAGAAAAACAAAACAAAGAAGAGAGAGATTCAAGATCCCAAGCTCCACAGCTGAGTTTTTCAAGAGATCATTTCCAGAGCAGATGGTTTTGCCCGTTAAGATACACAGCAGTGAATTCTCATTTACTGCTTCCATATGCCCCAGTGACCCTTGAGCAAGGCGGGGAGAAATTCCACCGGGGAGCCGGGGGGGTCATTAGGTCCCTGCAGATGTGCCGACACACTACGGGGACGCTGACCCTTGGGAAGACTCCTCACGTTCTGCTGCTGAACGGGGAGCAGTGAAGCGGGAGGGGAAGGGCAAAGGGGAGTAGTCCGTCAGGGGCCCCAAAGATGACCTCCCATGCTGGGGAACTGGCTAAGCAAGGTCACCCGCTCCGGTCCGGTAATGCAAGAAAAGCTACCCCCAAAATCTCTCTGTCTGAAGTCGAAAGAGATTAGGGGCCGAGGTATCTCAGAGCAGTAACCGAACGACAATGAGCGGGCCTCTCTAAGGAGGAGAGGTTCCACTTGACTCACTGACACACCCTAAGATCCGGACCCCCGAGAAAGACGATACGTACAAGGTAACGGTACTGACCTGATATCTGAGTTTTCCCTTGCCAGGCAAAGTATATGTAGAGGTTTCCAAAGAACAGGCTGAAAATGAGAGAAAGACAGAGAGACTGATCAATCAGTGGCTATTTACTGAGCACTGACTATGTGCACAGCACTCTACTAAGTACTGGTGAGAGTGAGATAGAACAGAGTTGGCAGATATGTTCCCTGCCCACAACAAGCTTGTGCCTAGAAGGGAAGGTAGATTTGAATCCACATTTTTAAAAATGATGTGTACTATATACTTTAAAGATAGGTACATGCGGTGGATGAGGCTGGGATTTTGCAGCAGGACTTTATATGCTAACGATTGGAGAGGTTATGACACACCAATCGCGCCTGCGTGAATCAGGCTGTGGTTGAAGGGTGGTTTTCTGCTGGAAAATTTGTTTGGATCCAAATCTTCCCCGGCAAACCTGAGAGGGCCAGGTTGGGCCGCTGAGACCATACACCTGAAGCAGTGTGGCCTAGTGGATAGAGTACGGGCCTAGGAGTCAGAAGGACCTGGGTTCTAATCCTGGCTCTGCTGTGGGTCTGCTGGGCAACCTTGGCCAAGTCACTTCACTTCTCAGAGCCTTGATACCTCATTTGAAAAATTGGGATTAAGACTGAGCCCTGTTTGGGGCAGGGGCTGTCTCCAACCTGATTTGCCTGTGTTCATCCCAGCACTTAGTTCAGTGCCTGGAACATAGTAAGTGAACAAACACCACAGCTATTATCATCATCCTTATTATTACCACCAGCCCCATAACGAGTCCTAATCCAGGAATCCCTGGGTCAGCCCTTTCCCCTGATTGGCTGAATCCTACTCTGGCCCATTCCAGGCGAGGCCCGCCACCCCCTTGGTCTCAAGGTCCAGGGAGGTGGGCAGGACGCCAGATTTCCAGGCATCCTGGGACACAAAGGTCAAGTGAACAGACTCCCGGACCAGACCACGAAACTGCAAGGAGAAAAATGTTTCCGTATGGGCTCGACGCAGACCTTCTCTGATTGAGGGACAATAAAAAGTCCGTGCAGTGAGTCTCTCTACTCCTAGATGGATTTTGTCCGGGCCACCCAGAAACAGGTGGATCTTTCTTTCGCTCTATGTTGTTGCCCAATCCACGCCCGGCCAAAGTCCCCTGTCCACCCAGTGAGCGGTCATCATCGGGGCCGATACGCCTCACGGGGGACCCCTGGGAAACAGAATTGGCCACTGGGTGGGCAGATCGATTCGGATCATCAACACCCAGATAGAGCTCGATTCCCTGCCACGTGACAGTGAGCAACTGGTCACCAAGAAGCTCCTTCAGGAAGAGTTTACTCACTCCCAGCATGGGACTGACGAGAATTTTGGAAAAGTCTGTCCAGGGGGAAAAAACATGCTGCTTGAGTTCCTAATTCCGAGAATGCAGTATCCACTGGGGTCACAGGAACCTACTAATGTGGAAGTTGATGTAACTGGGGTGTCACGTTGAACCCCTAGTCGTCCCCCCAGTTCCATGGGGGTGCTGAAGCTCCCAAGGTCCGTGAGGCACTTGGGGTGCCCGTGGAAACCCTGACTTCTGGGCAGGGGGAGTGCCCTAGGTGCCAAGATTCCCCACTCACCCAAGTCCTACAAATGTGTTTTCTTCTTCCTTCCCCTTTTTTCTCCTCCTCCCATTAGTGCTAGATTTCATTCTTATGACACCTGTAACAGAGTTCCCTTAGAAGCCAATCTCACTTTCTCACTTTTATGTGGCTTTGCATTTTAGCAGGGAACTGGTGTAATCAGTCCATGGTATTTACTGAGAGCTCATTATGGGCAGAGCACTATTCTCTGTGGACAAGTCACTTAACTTCTCTGTACCTCAGTTACCTCATCTGTAAAATGGGGATTGACTGTGAGCCTCACGTGGGACATCCTGATTACCCTGTATCTACCCCAGCGCTTAGAACAGTGCTCGGCACATAGTAAGCGCTTAACAAATACCAACATTATTATTCTAAACTATGCTAAATGCTTGGCAGAGTATAATACAACAGTTAGGAGATGTTCCCTGCCCACACTGAGTTTACAGTCTTTGGGAGGATAAGAGGGGGAACTATCTTTACATACCCAACGATTAAAAGTAGGATTGGGTTTCTACCGCACTCTCTCAAGCAAAGTGTTTTACACACAGTAAGTGCTCAATAAATATCACTGACTTCCTGAGTGTCTACTGTTTGCAGAGCACACTGTTCTGAAGGCTTGGTAGAGTAAGGTAGAAACAGTAGATGTAATCCCGCCTTCACGGATTTGGCAATCTAGTGGGGAAGACAGACACTAACAGGAATTATGATTTTTCTAAGTATATTTGTAATAAGTTTAATCTGCTGCCAATAATGTTTCGGGACCAAAGTGTGTTTAAAAAGAAAAGATGGGAAACTGAATCCATAAGCAACAGAAACAACACGAGAAACAGCATGGTCTAATGGATAAAGCACGAGCCTGGGAATCCGAAGACTCAGGTTCTAATCCCGGCTCTGCCACTTGCCTGCGGTGCGCCGCTGTTTGTGCGGTGTGACCTTGTCTAACTCTGTGGGGCAGAGATTGTGTCCAACCTGATTTGCTTGTAACCACCCCAGTGCTTAGTTCAGGGCCTGGCACATAACAACTTTAACAAATACCACAGTTATTATTATTACTATTATTACTAATATTTGCCTCCTGCAGGGGGGTTTCTCTCTCTATATAGGTTGTCTGTCCAATATTAGATCATACAGGACTTCATCTATAACTTCCTCAGTGTCTGCCTCCCCTGCTGGGTTGGATTGTAAACTCCTTGAGGGCAGGGATCAGGTCTATTCATTCTACTGTGCTCTCCCAACACTTAATTAGGTGCCCCACCAATGCTATTGGTGGAAGTCACTCACATGTGCTCGGAGATGATTAGGGCCTATGCCAAAAGCATCTGGAGACTTGCCAAGGCCACTCTATTACCTGGATTGCAGGAGGGCCCAGAAGATTCCACTGTTTCTCCCGATTGTGTTTTCATCTGAATTTATTGTCAGGCAGTTTCCTTGGGCAGTCCAGAGTACTAAAATTCAAGCCATAAGACATTCTGATCAAAGGATAAATCGCTGAGCAGCCCACAGGAACGACACCCCCCTTAGTAAATAGCCCAAAAAAGGAAAGTCCTGAAAAACAAAGACATTGTGAGAAGCGGAGTGCCCTGGTCAAAAGAATTTGGCCCTGGGAGTCAGCAGACCTGGATTTCAAGCCCAGCTCCACCATTTGCCTGCTGTTTGACTTTGAGTTAGTCACATCGCCTCTCTGGGCCTCAATTTCCTCATCTGTAAAAGGGGATAAGCCCTGTTCTCCCTCCCACTTAGACCGAGGGCCCCACACGGAAGGAGGGAAGGTGTCCGATACGCTTATATTGTAGCGACTACCCCAGCGCTTGATAAAATTTTAAATGCTTAACATGAATAGCACCAGCATTACTGTCATGATGATTATCAAGCTTACCAGCAGCTGCGATCCCGATGAAAACAGAGGCTGTGTAGAAGGACCACGTGAAAGGCTGGATAAAAACGGCAATGTATATGCTAAAAATAGAAAAGGGCAATTTATTATCGTCAGGTCGTACTTGAGACTTCATGCCAATTGGGTCTTCTAGGAATCGACTCTGAGGCACCTCTTCCGCTCTATAAAGGAAGTCTTGCTCACTTTGAAAGAGAACACATGTAAATAGGGTCTGCCACTTTCTCAGTTTGCCAGGTGCCATCTGGGTCCGTGGCCATTTGATTAGCCGCAGGGAGAGGAGCTCCGGTGGTCCGAGTTTCAGGGAGGATTGTTTCCCTCTGAAGGTACAAGGGGGGGGTCACATAATAATAGTGGTATTTGTTAAGTCCCTGAACCACAGTCTTAATGCCCGTTTCACAGATGAAGTAACTGAGACACAGAGAAGTGAAGTGACTTGCCCAAGGCCACACAGCAGGCAAGTGGCAGAGCTGGGATTAGAACCAGGTCCTCCTGACTTCCTGGCCTGGGCTCTAACCAGTAGGCCATGGTGCTTCCCTGTTTCTTCACAACTGGTCAGTGTCGTGCTGATGTTAACTTGTGGACTTTGGCATTGAGGCTCACCTTTACAGCAGAGCCCTCTGGAAGTTTCGACAGAGTGGTGAATGTCACAGACATCTTCTCCTGGACCGTAAACTCACTGTGGGCAGGGAATGTGTCTGTTATATTGTTCGACTGGACTCTCCCAAGGGCTTAGTACAGTGCTCTGCACACAGTAAGCACTCAATAAACACAACCAACTGGCTGATCGACCTTCCCTTCCCTCCCCTCACTGGCTGTTGGAGGGCTCAGGAGAAGGGTGTGACCAAGTGAATAGACCGGGGATTCTTTCCTCAGACGTTCCAGTCAAACGCTGTCAATTGATTCAAGAAGGATGGAAAAATTCACGGGAGAGGGGGACTCTCTTGGGTTATTCCTGAGAAAAACCGTTATTTGACATGATTCAAGGACAAGGGGGGTCTTTGAAGGGCCGAGAGATCAGGGATGATGAGATAAGAAAAACATCCCTACCCCTGAGGATCGAGGCCAAACTGAGCCTCCTTTGCACTGTTCTCCCGAGCCTTCCCCGGAGCCTCTATCGGAGGAGATCTAAGGCGCAAGGAAAAGCGGCATTTACCTTATGCCCATGAGCACTCACTAGATTGGCAGCTCCTTGGGAGGGGGAGTCACGCCTACTAATTCAGCAGTTCTCTCCCAAGTGCTAAATGTAGTGCTCTGCACCCGCTGGGCACTCGATCGATACTATCGGCCGACTGATTACCTAAGAATCAAATGAAGACCGGATCCTTTGGGCACCATCCCAGCCCTGCCCACCCCCAAAACCAATCTCCCCAAGATGGGAGGGGTGCATTTAACTTCAATTACTTGACGTCTTTGAACTGTGGGTGATACATTAATAAAAATGAACTCAGGGGCATTTTGCTACTTACCTATAAAACAAGCCACTTGCAAACATGGAGAGCTGAGGTCCTATTATGGCAACCACTGAAGGCGTAATCAGATTTGAGGCCGAAAACACCCCATAGATAATCGCCATGCTGCACGAAAATACAAAGATGGTAAAGAAAAAAAATAAAAAGGCTTTTTCCTCAGATATTTTAGTCAAATACTCTCACTTAACCTTGCAGGCCAAACTCTACTTAGCCCTCTCAGCCCAATCTTCTAAGCATACCTTAGCTCAAGACTCTGGTCACCCTCTCCTCCCTCATTCTGCTTCCCCCAAATGATCTCCCCACCCCTCCTCTTTTAACAAACTATCCTAAATTAATTCTTAGCTCCCCAAGTGACATAAACTGGGTCACAGTCACCTCGAGGACTTACTTATACCTATCCTCAGTACTTATGAATACACATTCATTCAGTTATGCATTCAACTATTTATTTTGATTACTCTGTAAATGTTTTGATGACCATTTCCCCACAATACTAAGACCCTCTCTGTAATTGATTTCTATGAATGTCTGTCTCCCCTTCTAGACTGCAAATTTGTCGTAGGCTGGAAATGCGTCCGATATTGCATTCTCCCAAGAGCATAGCACAGCGCTCTGCACACAGTAAGCACTCAGTAAATACGTCTGATTGATTGACTGGAGTATAACCTCCTCTGGGGATGGGATCAGGTCATTTCTTGACTTTGTTTTATTCTTCCTAAGCGCTTAAATACAATGCATTACATCCGCCGAGCTCTTAATAAATGCTATTTCTACTATGACTAATACTGCAACATCGCTAAGGGACTTGGCTGAACGCAGCCCCACGGACAGGATTGTGGCAGAACCCTAAGTTCACTTGTAACATCGCAAAGTAACTTTGATTTTCGGACGGGACTGTGGCAGAACTCTAAGTCCACCTGTAACATCGCAAAGTAACTTTGATTTTTTTAAAAAGGGTATACCTGGTGTATCCACTGCCATGGAAATCTGTGCTGTTTAGGCTTCTGATGACAGTTTGCTGTGAGAAAGATCACATGCATATCACTTTGTACATTCTATAACTATTTGCTGTGCTCTAAAGCATGTTCACAACTTGTATGTAACCCCAGCAGCGCTTGATCCACAATAAAGGCTTAACGAATACCATCAATATTTGACCCCCCAAAAGGGCAGGATTCTCCTTGGGATGGTGAACACATCCGTGATGTTCACCTCGAAAACTGAGACCACCCCTCAAACGCAAATTTCAAGACGCACGGGGTCACATATTATAATCACCCTAGTGATGGGCTAAAATTGCCACTTGGGCCAAAGCAGACGGAGGGCAAAAGAAATGTGATTACCACCTTCCTTAAGGGCCCTAAGGGGAAACTCTGCTGGGAATCGTAATTCCCTGCCAACCCACGCCATAAAGGACGGTATCAGAGTAAAAAAAAAACCCAAATAACTACAGCCACACCACCCGCCCCAGCCCAACGTCTAATAAGAGGGAGCGATGAAGTTCAGTCGTGAGCAAATACCAAACCCAGGACTCCGGCAGTTCAGAATGGAAGGAGAAACAGAGACGAGAGGAGGGGGGGGGGGGGAAATGCGGCTTGAGTTTGCGTTACTGTGATTAACTCTGCAATTTATTGAGCGAGCCAGCTCAGAGGGAAAATTAGAGGCTGTAAAGAGATGCACTCACCGCCACGTTCCCACATGTTTGGAAGGCGGTAAACATGAACATAAAGGCGACTCCCAGAATCACGATGTTGAAAAGCTTTTTTGACTCCGGTGACATTTTGACTCTTTTTTTGGGGGGGGGGGGTTGTGTCTGGCTCCCTCCCCCCGTCCCAGCCGGGGGTCTGAGGCAGCCTGGATGTCGACTCCGGCTCCCCGGTTTCAGGCTAAGTCCGCGGCGGGGCGGGCCATCCCCGGGTGGGCGCGGGGCAGGACGGCGGCGTCTGCGGAGGGCGAGCTGAGGGAGGAGAGGGGCGACCGGTCCTTCCCCTCACGCGTCAGGCGACGCCATCACCTGACTGGGCCTCAGGCCAAGCGCCGCTGAGCACGCCGGGAAATGTAGTCCCGACAGCCACCGCGCGGGGCAGGCCTGCCCGCCATCTGAGGCGGCCTGAGGCGACGGGCGGGACTATGGAAGACGCCTCCTGCGGCGCCGCCTGACGAGCCCCCTCGAGTGGCTTCTTCTCGGGAGGCCCGATGGGCTCCTCCCCCGCGGAGAGGGCCTCCCCCGACGGCGGGAAAGCCGTTTGGCGCGCTTTTCGGGCGGGCCGGGTTCTCCCTTCTCCCCTCGGGCTGGTCCTCCCCTGCTTCCGGACGCCCACTTCCGGGTCGCGCCGCCGCCATTTTGTGGGGAGGCGGATAAACGGGCGTTGAGCGCGGCGCCGCCTTCATTCGCTCTCCGGGTCCGGCGGAGGAGCTGCCGGCGGCCGAGGCCCCACCCGTCCCGAAACCCTGCTGCGGCCCGGCGGGAGGAGAAGCGACAGCAGCAAGAGAAGAAGAAGAAGAAGAAGAAAGAGCCGCGGTGACGACGAGTCGCCGTTGTCCTCGGTGCGCGCGGGCCCTTAGCGGGGCGTTGTTTTCGGCGCGCTTGGTCCTCGGGGCGCCTCGGCCATGAGTTACGGCCGCCCTCCCCCCGACGTGGAGGGGATGACCTCCCTGAAGGTGGACAACCTGACCTACCGCACGTCGCCCGACACCCTGCGCCGCGTCTTCGAGAAGTACGGCCGCGTCGGCGACGTCTACATCCCCCGGGACCGCTACACCAAGGAGTCCCGCGGCTTCGCCTTCGTCCGCTTCCACGACAAGCGCGACGCCGAGGACGCCATGGACGCCATGGACGGGGCCGTGCTGGACGGGCGCGAGCTGCGGGTGCAGATGGCCCGCTACGGCCGCCCGCCGGACTCCCACCACAGCCGCCGGGGACCGCCGCCCCGCAGGTACGGGGGAGGCGGCTACGGACGCCGGAGCCGCAGGTAAACGGAGGGGGATTTGGGGGGGGGGGAAGGAAGGGGCGTCGAGGGGGGACCCCCCGACAAAAGGCCACGTGGTGCCCGCATGGGTGGGGGGCACGGCTGGGTCTGACCCGGGACGCCCCCTAGCGGGGAGCCGGGGGAATCTCGAGGCGCCCCCTAGCGGAGAGCCGGGGGATCCCGAGGCGCCCCCTAGCGGAGAGTCGGCGAACCCCGCCCTCGTGGCGGGGGAAATGGCGCCCGGCGACATAATGGCCGCCCGGGCGGGACCACGAGGTCGTCCTCCTCCCTCCTCCTCCATCGTTTCTCCTCTTCTCTCTCCCCAGCCCGAGACGCCGCCGCCGCAGCCGTTCCCGCAGCCGCAGCCGTTCCCGCAGCCGCAGCCGCTCCCGCTACAGCCGCTCCAAGTCCCGCTCCCGCACCCGCTCCCGCTCCCGCTCGACCTCCAAGTCCCGCTCGGCCCGCCGCTCCAAGTCCAAGTCGTCGTCGGTGTCCCGGTCGAGGTCCCGCTCCCGCTCGAGGTCCCGCTCCCGCAGCCCGCCGCCGGTGTCGAAGCGGGAGTCCAAGTCCCGCTCCCGCTCCAAGAGCCCGCCCAAATCGCCGGAGGAGGAAGGAGCCGTGTCGTCTTAGAGGATGATGGTAATGTCCCGGGGGGGGAGTCCCCACCTCCCTTCTCTCCCTGCCCCCCTCCTCTCCCACCCCAACCCCCCTCCCCAAATTGCACGCGACCACCTAAAAAAAAAAAGAGGGCTTTTGGAGTAGTACTAGATCGATCCGATCGTGTTATAAGAGCAACTTGCCGCCTCGTCGAGGCCCGGCCAAAATAACCCCGGAGAGGGGCCTGCGGAGGAATGCGTTATCCTGCCTATCCGCTTTTTTTTTTAAAGCATAAAAACCACCCCAAAAAAACCGGCTGTTTGCGTAAAACTGTCCTGTAACTGACGAAATGACGATTTCTTAACTGTCTTTATCCAACCATCTGCATTTTCCCCTTTAAAGCTGCGGTCTCCTGTTTGCTAAAAGAATATTGGCCAGTATTGCAGATTTTAACTGATTTGGCTGATCCTCCAGGGACCAGTTTCTGTGGGCGTGTATTGGATCAGGTTTGTCTTTAAATGTTAAAGATGCACTATCCTTTCGCAGGGGAACCACGGCTCCACAGTCGCCGTGGCGACCGGGGGCACCGTTCTCGATATATTATTTTAAAAACAAAAGAAAGACCGACACACCACCAAAAAAAAAAAGGTGGCACCAAAGGCGAAATCACCGGGAAGCCGGTGGTGGCGGAAGCCTCGCGGATCTGGACGTTCGGACGGGCTTTTCAGGGCATTAAGACGGGTGGGGAAAGGATAGTGTGTCTTTAACCCCTCAAATCGTTTGGTCCAGTTTTTAAACGGAAAGGGGCCTGAGGAGCGTGGAGGTTTAGAATGGAATAAGTGACCGAGTAATTTGGATCGTCACTCCAGAGTTCCACCCTCGCCCGTTGAGGCCTATAAAGTTAGCCAAGTTGAGAGCGCCAGCGGCGGACGGGGCGTCGAGTTGTGCAGAGGCCGCCCCCTTTTTTTTTTTTTTTTGGCCCTTTTATCTCTTAATCTGGGCGGCACAGTCACGCTTTTTGTCTTTGCAAATGCTGGTAACTTCACTTATTGGAAGAAGAAAAAAAAAAGCAAGGTTGGGGCCCTTCAGACTGGCGGTGACGGGGCGGGCGGGGCGGAGTTTTGCAGCGACTCCGAAGGTTGGCGGGGCCTTTTAGGGAAGCCATCTCCAGCCTTAATACCCATACGTATATATTTTCCATATATATTTTTATATAAATAAAAACCAGGAACGGACGGGCCTGGAGTGATGATGTCATTTGTCTTTTGGAAGTTTGGCTGAACCTGTCTCTCTTCAAATCTAGATACTTCAGATAGATCAGAGATCGACCTAATGGACATCTGGGGGAAAAAAAATACCGCCACAATTCATACGAAGAGTCCCTGGAACAAGCAACTGGCTGTTTGAAAAGGTTATTTTGTAACATTTTGTCTAACTTTTTCCCTTTTTTAAGTTGTGCCCCAGCTGGCAAACTTCACGTTTTCTGTGCCATTTTGTTGCTGTTATTCAAATTTCTTGTAATTTAGTGAAGTGAACGACTACAGATTTCATTATTGGCTTGGATATTTGAGGTAAATTTTCACTTTTTTGTTTTGTACAATGCTGAGCTTTGTTTGAAATTAAAACCCGGATGGACAACTCAATTTGTGACCTCCAGACAAACCCAAGGAAACGTACAGCCATTACACGCAGTAGTAGCCTGATGCTGTTTTAAAGAGGTGTTAACTCAACTTTGCCTTCATTTCTTAAACAATTAAAAATCCTGCAAAACCTTCTTGAGTGTAAATTTATTTGTAAATGTTACTCACTTTCAAGTCTAGAGACTCTCTGAATCCAAAATTTTGTGTAAGACATAGCAGGTAACGAGACTTGATTTTTATTTTTTTTTATTATTATTTTTTTTTTTGCGAGGATTGCTTTACACGACAAAATTCTAATCTCTTCTCTTATGTATTTTTGTGCACTAGGCGCAGTTGTGTAGCAGTTGAGTAATGCTGGTTAGCTGTTAAGGTGGCGTGTTGCAGTGCAGAGTGCTTGGCTGTTTCCTGTTTTCTCCTGGTTGCTCCTGTGTAACGATGCCTTGTCGTGCAGAAACACATGGCTGTCCGGTTTATTAAAATGCCTGACCTGCACTTCCAGTCCCTCCTCCCCCTTCCCCCTGGGCCTCGCATAAAAATAACGGAGCATACAGTGAGCACATCTAGCTGATGATAAACACACCTTATTTTATTATTTTTTTTTTCCTTTTCCAAAAAGTGGTAAATTCGATCACCCTCATGAACTCGCATATGACAAATCTATTTTTTTCTTTTTTCTTTTTTCTTTTTTTTTTTGTTAAAGCAAAACGATCCATTCCTTTGTAAGTACTGATGACCTGTATCTTTTGCTTATGAAGTTCTCTGTACGATAACCACTGTTTTCGGTAGTTGAAATTAAACTTTCTCGGTGTAAAATTTTCTCTACAATTCAACGTCTCGATCCTCTTTTTTTTTTTTTTTTGCTTTTAAAGACCTATGCAATTACTCTGTAAACTGTCAACTTGCTGTACGGTCTCGCAGTTACAGTGTTCTGTTACTTTCTGGTGCTGAAGCTGCTACTGGCAAGCCCCGGGCAGTGGGTCACAGCAGCGAGAGGGGGCTGCCTCCTGGCCCCGACAGCAGGGTGAGGGGGTCAGCTTGCGATCTATGCCACCCCTAAGGGTTGCACGGGGGCCTTCGGGCCTTGTGAAGTTACTTGGAAGTAACTTTGAAGACTCAGCTCATTTTCCCCTTTCTTGAAGTAAAGGTGATCCAAGCCCTTCAATAAAACATTGTCCTTTGCTATTGTGGTTGCATTGTTTATTTCCAGACTGCTGGTCTGTCTAATAGGTGGTGTGTAAATTGTCTGGGGGTGGGCGGGGAATATAATACACTGGCTCTTAAGGCAGCTGACAGCTGTCACAAGAAGGGGGCTCAAAGCAGTCTCTACTGCTTCCAAGGACTCAGGAAGGCTCCTCCTTAGGGGAGATGATGAGCATCTCTATCGTGTGTCTTCCGGGAAGAGTCGATCCGGCCAGGTGTTCTCCGTCGGCATTGAAAGAGTGGAGAGGTACGTGGATGCACTTCAGGTCCCATTTATGGAGCAAAGCTTCAAGTGACCACTCAGCACTGGAAGGAATAACATTTCAAGACTAGTAAGACTAGCCTGATGTCCCTTGAGCCTGTTCTAAGGGCTCCTGTAGAATTTGAAGAGGCCTCCCCTAGGAGCTTGTAGTTAAAGGCTTTGACTTTACCCTTGAGGGCTGGGTTCAACTAATTTTATTTTGCGGTATGATCTGCAATGTCAGTAGTGGTCTGCTTTTAAAGTGCATGGGACCTTGTAACAGGATCCCTACTAAGATCTGCCACTGAGTTACGAAGATGCCAGCAGCGTTCACACTTGCAACTAACTTTGCGTCTTCCTGGGGAGACATTCAGCAGGGTTTGTGATATCTTTAACTTGAACTTTCTGGCACCCAGGTGCTCAAACGATGAACTCACAAATAGGTGGTCTGAAAGGATTGCCAGATTCAAAAATTCTTAAGTTACCTTTAAGGCAGCAGAAAAGGGAGCTCATCAGTCGATTATATTTATTGAGCACTTACTATGGGCTAAGCACTGGGAGACTGTAACAGACCTTTCCCTGTCCATAAGTAGTTGGTAGTTTAGCATAGAAGGGCTCTTCTATCGTGCATAGCTGCCATCTATTTTGGGTTAAGGAGTAGGTTAAGTGTTGGAACAAGAAGGATCTGACTTCAAGGAGGATTTCACACTGGAGTACAGTGGGAAGGGGCTTGAATTAATTACCTTCGGACCTGATAGGTTGTCCAGAGCTGAGCCTGGGGATTCCTTTGCAGTAGGAAGTAGACTGTGGTTAAAATGTCTTCAAAGTCTGTGGAAGCATTTTGACAAGGCAGTTCATTTTACACCCAAGCCCTATTTGAATTCATGTTCAGATTATCATGCTGCAATCGGGTAACTGACCATCGGTTTCAGACTTGCAGTCTAGGGTGGCCTAGTGGAAGGAGCGCGAGTCCGTGAGGATCTGGGTTTCTTCCCTGCTCTGCTTCTGGCCTGCTGTGTGTCCTTGGGCCAATCGCTTAGCCTCTCCAGGCCCCAGTTTCATTCTGTAAAATGGGAAGATTCCCCCCCCCCGCTCTCCCTCTACGTAAGCCTCGGATCAAATGGACTGTGTCCCAAGGCCGATCACTTGGAAAGCGATGAGTAAACAGTACTAACCCGGCGAGAAGCAGCGTGGCCCATCAAAAGGAGCTACAGGCCTGGGAGTCGGAGGGCCTGGGTTCTCATCCCTGCTCTGTGTCCTTGGGCAAGTCGCTTCTTCACTTCCTTGCCTCAGTTCCCTCATCTGCAAAACGGGGACTTAATACCTGTGCTCCCACTTACTGAGAGCATGAACCCTCTTTTTCCCCTTTTCCCTTTGCTCCTCCACCTCTCCCTTCCCATCCCCACAGCACTGTACTCGTCCGCTCAACTGTATATATTTTCATTACCCTATTTATTTTGTTAATGAACTGTACATCGCCTTGATTCTATTTAGTTGCCATTGTTTTTACGAGATGTTCTTCCCCTTGACTCTATTTATTGCCATTGTTCTTGTCTGTCCGTCTCCCCCGATTAGACTGTAAGCCCGTCGAACGGCAGGGACTGTCTCTATCTGTTGCTGACTTGTTCATCCCAAGTGCTTAGTATAGTGCTCTGCACATAGTAAGCGCTCAATAAATACTGTTGAATGAATGAATGAACTTGTGAGACCTGATTATCTTCTATCCACACCAGGGCTTAGTACAGTCCTCGGTACATAGTGCTTAACAAATACCGTGACTATCATCATTAATTATTTACATCATTCCATAAGAAGGGCCACATGAGAATGTCCCGTGCACGGCTTTACCTTCTGGCTCGAAGAAGACGTCGGAGGCAAGGATGATATCCAGGGGAGGCAGGGCGAGCAGCTCCGGAGAGACCTGGCCCCAGGTGAGGCCGGTGACCCGCACCTCCGCCAGCCCATTGGCCTGACAACTGCGCGCACAGTTTTCCAGGCAGTGGGGCAGCTCGGCGCTATCCGACAGGACCACCTCGGCCCCGCACTTGGCGGCCAGCACACCGGGAAGGCTCACTCCGGCTCCGATCTACGGGAAGCGATGGGAACATGTCAGTCGTCGTACTTACTGAGCACTTACTGTGTGCAGAGCTTGAGAGAGTACACTCGAACAATAAAAGGGACACATTCCCTGCCCATAACGAGCTTACAGTCTAGAGGGTACAGTCTATGGTCAATACTCTTCATATACGCGGTACCCTGAAAAACGGGCAACCTCTGAAAACTGCTTTTAATCACACGAGGCCCTGCTTGAACCGACTCCAAAGTGATATTGTGGTACAGAGTCAAGCACTCAATCGATGGTATTTATTGAGTGCTTACTGTGTGCAGAGCACTGTATTAACCACTTAGGAGTTTGTTGTTTTTTAATGGTATTTGTTAAGTGCTGCTGGGCACTCTAAGAGCTGGGGTAGATGTAAGAGAATCAGATTGGAGACAGTCCACGTCCCATGTAGGGATATCCCTATTCCTGCTTCATGCCCTCCTCCCAGCCCAGAACTCTCACCCCATCAAATTTGCCAAACCATGGCTCTTCCTTCTCTTCAAAATCCCACTTTTTCCAAGAGCCTCTGATTATTCCCATGCTCCAAGCAGCATCGACCCAACAGGTTCGCTTAGCTCTTAAATGTGTCAGAATAATCCTGGTTTTTACAGCTACCTCCTCCTGACACGGTTGTGCTGATTTTCGATGTTGTATCCTTGCTCTCCCTCCTGCTCCCTTTATTTGTAAATAATTACAATGGTCCATCATCCTTTCAGATTATAAAATCCTCAAGGTCAAGGACTGTATCTTTTGCTTCTGGTGTACTGTCCTAAGCAATCTGTACAGTGTTCTGCACCTAAGAAGTGTTCAATAGATATTAATAGCAGTGCTGATGGACCGACTGGCTTGGGGAAAGAGAGAGATGATAACAGACCATTTTCCTTACAGTTCAAGGATGGAAATCATAAGGAAAGCAATAATTCATCAAAAATACAGAAAAACCTCGATGGTTATTGGTGGAACGATAATGGAGCCTTTTGGCAAAAGCTCTTGGGAAGCCCAGCGTGGTTGGGACAGAAGGGAAGCAGTGTGGCCTGGCAGATAGAGCTAGGAACCCCGGGAGAGAGAGGACCCTGGGTTCTGATATCGGCCCCACCGATTGCCTGCTGCGGGATCTTGGGCGAATCACATCGCTTCTCTGTGCCTCCACCTGGAAAATGAAGGTTTGACACCTGTTCCCCTCCTACTTTTAGACAGTGAGTCCCATGTGGGACAGGGACAGTGTCCCACCCGATTACGCTGTATCTTCCCCAGCCCTTAGCACATGGTGAGCGATTAACAAACACCACAATTACTATTCCCGTTATGACTGTCCCACATTGGCCTTTTCAGTGACCCTGGCAGCCGTGACGGAATCTTCTTCGAGCACAAAGGATGGCTCTAAACATGGGCCAAACTGGTTCCGCAACCTGGCACTGCCCTACCCAGCAGTATTTACCTCCAGCACGGTCTTGCCGGTCAGTCTTCTCCGGTGAAACCACAGGTACTGAGCAAGAACCACGGCACAAGGCCACACGTACATGCCATACTGGGAATGCAGAACCTGAAGAAAAAAAGACCAGGAAGTCAAGTCAAGTGGCCCTGAATTCAATTCAATTGTATTATTTATTGTGTGCTTACTGCGTGCATGGCACTGTACTAAGCACTTGGGGGAATACACTAAGCACTTGGGGGAATACACTACAACAATAAACTGACACATTTCCTATGCACAACGAGCTGACAGTCTAGAGGGAGCTTACTTTTCAGGCAAGGAAGGAAAGCAGCGTGGTCTACTGGATAGACTTTGGGGCTGTGAATTAGAGATCCTGGGTTCTAATCCTACAACGACCCCCCACCCTTTAAAGCCTTATGGAAGGCACATCTCCTCCAAGAGGCCTTCCCTGATTAAGCCCTCCTTTCCTGTTTTCCCACTCCCTTCTGCATCACCCTGACTTGCTCCCTTTTTTCATCCCCCCTACCAGCACCACACCACTTATGTTCATATCTGTCATTTCTTTATTTCTAGTCATGTCTGTCCCCCCTCTAGACTGTAAGCTCATTGTGGGCAGGGAATGTGTCTGTTAATTGTACTCTCCCTAGCACTTACTACAGTGCTCTGCACACAATGAATGCATGCATGCATGCATGAATGATCCTGGCTCCACCACTTGTCTGCTGGGTGATCTTGGGCAACTCACTTCACCTCTCTGTGCCTGTTACCTCATCTGTAAAATGGAAATTAAGACTGTGAGCCCCTTGTGGAACATCAACTGTGTCCCACCTGATCTCAAATTTATCCCAGCTCTTAGTATAGTGCCTGGCATCTGTTTGGCCTGCTCCTCTATTCTATTGCCATCTTCAAAGCCTTATTAAGGTCACAGCTCCTCTGAGAGGCCTTCCTGGATAAAGCCCTCTTATGTCTGCCTCGCTTTCCCTTCTGTGTTGTCTATGCACTTTTTTAAAATTTTAATGGCATTTGTTAGTGCTTACTCTGTGCCTGACACTGTTCTAAGCACTGAGTAGATACAAGTATGTTGGACTGTCCCTGTCCCACATGGGGCTCACAGTCTAAATAGGAGGGAGAGCAAGAGAAATGAAGCACAGAGAAGTGTGAAGTGACTTGTCTGAGGTCTCCCTGCAAGCATTTGGCAGACCTGGGATAAGAACCCAGGTCCTCTGACTCCTAGACCAGTGCTCTTTCCACTAGGCCATGCTGTTTCTTCAGCTGTGACCTTTGAGCATTTGATATTCATCCCACATTACTTACGTATAGATCATACATTATTGATATTGTGTCTCCTCTTCTAGACTGGAAACTTGTCGTGGGGAGGAAATGTGCCTACTAAGTCTGTTGTATTCTCTCCCAAGGGTTTAGTACAGTGCTCTGCACAGAGTTTAAAGAGTAAGAAAAGCAACAAGGTGTAGTAGATCGAGCATGGGCCTGGAAGTCAGAAGGTCATGGGTTCTAATCCCAGCTCTGCCACTTGTTTGCTGGGTGACCCTGAGCAAATCACTTCACTTCTGTGGGCCTCAGTTACCTCATCTGGAAAATGGGGATAGGGACTGTGTCCCCCACTTTCCCTCTGATCCTCCCCCTCTCCCTCTCCCCTCAGTACTGTGCTCATATGCTTATTTGTATATATTTTCATTACCTTATTTCTTTTATTAATGAGATGCACATCCCCTTGATTCTATTTATTGTTACTGTTTTTGTCCAATTAGACTATAAGCCCATCAGTGGGCAGGGATTTTCTCTATCTGTTGCCGAACTGTACATTCCAAGCACTTAGTACAGTGCTCTGCGCATAGTAAGCGCTCAATAAACACTATTGAATGAATTTGCTCATATTAACCCCAGCGCCTAGTACAGTGCCTGGCACACAATAAGCGCTCAACCAATGCCACAATTATTAAGAAATACCATCGATGACGTTGATGTGTCCACGGACAAGAAAGGACTGAGCAAAGCTCAGACAATGGGGAAAGCGGTATTTATTCCCATTTTACAGATGAGGAAACGGAGGCCAAGTCAAGGGCCTTGCCCAAGCTCACTCGGCAGACACGGAGCGGCCCCGGGGCCGAATAATAATGTTGGTGTTTGTTAAGCGCTTACTATGTGCGGAGCACTGGTCTACGCGCTGGGGGAGATACAGGGTCATCAGGTTGTCCCACGTGGGGCTCGCAGTCTTCATCCCCATTTTCCAGATGAGGTCACTGAGGAGTGAAACGATTTGCTTAAAGTCACCCAGCTGACAGGTGGCGGGATTAGAACCCATGACCTTTGACTCCTAAGCCCGGGCTCTTCCCACTGCGCCACGCTGCTTCTCAACGAAACCCACGGCTGACCCACTTCTTCCGAGACCCCCGTGGGCCCCGCACCTGGGGGATGAGGAGCTCCAACTCCTCGCTCTCGGCCTCAGTTTCCCCCCGCTCCGAGAAGCGGAACCGCTGGGTCCTGATTTCGGGCCCCTTCGCACTCATGGCTTCGACCGGAAGTGTAGGCCGCGTGCGGGGCCGAGGACCGGCCCGGCCAAGGGACCCCTCACGGCCAAGTGGAAAAAACGCCCCCCGCGGCCCCCAACCCCACGACACGTGCCCTAAGCTCCCACGTGTCGGGGAAAACGAGCCCGCGGCCGATAAATTCTCCTCAGGAGGGGGCAGGGGGCGTCTCCGGAAGCCCAAAAAGGAGCAAACCGGAAGTGGGGGAGCGGGACCGGAAGCACGTTCTTAAGCCCGGAGCCGAACTCCAGCCACGGCACCGCTCCGCCTTCCACTCGACCTTCCCAACATGGCGGCCTCTCTGCCTAATTAATGTTGGTATTTGTTAAGCGCTTACTAGGTGCAGAGCACCGTTCTAAGCGCTGGTTTAGATACAGGGTAATCAGGTTGTCCCACGTGAGGCTCACAGTCTTAATCCCTATTTTACAGATGAGGTCACTGAGGCACAGAGAAGTGAAGTGACTTGCCCGCAGTCACCCAGCTGAGAAGTGGCAGAGGCGGGATTCAAACCCATGACCTCTGACTCCTAAGTCCGTGCTCTTTCTACTGAGCCGCGCTACCGCTCGACCTTCCCAACATGGCGGTGGGACAGGAAGACGGCCGCGCTGCCAGCCGAATGACCTTCTACACATGGCGGCGGGAAGGCGTCCCCTCTGCCTGACGCTTGACCTTCCCAACATGGCGGTGGGAAGGAAGGAGGACGGCTGCTCTGCCTACCGCCGACCTTCCAAACATGGCGGTGGGGCGGCCCCTCTGTCTGAAGCTTGACCTTTCCAACATGGCGGTGAGAAGGAGGGCGGCCGCTTTTACTACCGTTTGACCTGCCCAACATGGCGGTGGGACAGGAGGACGGCCGCGTTGCCTGCGCCTGACCTTCTAAACATGGCGGTGGGGCGGCCCCTCTGCCTGCGGATAGACCTTCCCAACATGGCGGTGGGAAGGAGGGAGGACGGCCGCTCTGCCTACCGCTCGACCTTCCCAACATGGCGGCGGGAGGAGGCCGGGCCCTGCGAGCGATCGGACCAATGAGCGTCCAGGAACGGCGAGTGGGCGGGGCGTCCTCCCCGCGACGGGCCAATGGGAAGGGGAGGAGCCGGGGCGGGGCGAAGTGAATTTTCTGGAAAGGGGATTTAAAGGCGCTGCCGAGGCTGCGGGCCCCGCTCGGTGCTGGAGTCGCTGCCGCCGCCGGGGTCAGGGGTCACGGCCCGGCCTGCAGGATGAACCACAAGAGCAAGAAGCGGATCCGGGAGGCGAAGCGCAGCGCCCGGCCCGAGCTGAAGGACTCGTTGGACTGGACCCGGCACAACTACTGCGACAGCTTCCCGCTCAACCCGGCCGCCGTGGCGGTGAGGACCGGCCGGGGGGTCCCTCCGCCTCGCGGGGGTCTTCACGGTAGCGAAAGCAGCCTGGGAACCCGCAGCTCCTGCCTTCTAACCCCCAACTCCCTCCCCTTTTCTGCTGGGTGACCTTGGGCAAGTCGTTTCACTTCTCCGGGCCTCAGTTCCCTCATCCGTATAATGGGGATGGACACCGGAAGCCCCACGTGGGGCAGGGACTGTGGCCAACCCCGTTTGCTGGTGTGGGTCCCAGCGCTTAGTACAGTACCTGGCGCATGGTTAAGCCTTAGCAAGTACCGTTATTATTGTTGTTATTCCCCGGCCGCCAACCGACACGGGGGACACGAGGCGGTCACCGGACCCCGGTCCTGCAGCATCCCCCAAATAGGCCTTCCTGATGATTAATAATAATGGTATCTGTTAAACGTTTACTGTGCCAAGCACTGTTCCGAGCATTGGGGTACATGCGAGGTAAAAGGGTTGTCTCATGTGCGGGTTGTCGCACGTGGAGCTCACAGTCTTCATCCCGTTTTACAGGTGAAGTACCTGAGGCACAGAGAAGTGACTTGCCCAAAGTCAAACAGCGCATACGTGGCGGAGCCGGGATTAGACTCCCAAGCCCGTGCTCTTTCCACTATAACACGCTGTTTCTTTGCTTTTATCCCTGGCCACCCCCCTTAATAATAATAATAATAATGTTGGTATTTAAGTGCTTACTATGTGCAGAGCACTTTTCTAAGCGCTGGGGTAGATACAGGGTGATTAGGTTGTCCCCCATGAGGCTCACAGTCTTCATCCCTATTTTACTGATGAGGTAACAGGCACAGAGAAGTGAAGTGACTCGCCCACAGTCACACAGCTGACAAGTGACAGAGCTGGGATTTGAATCCATGACCTCTGACTCCCAAGCCCGGGCTCTTTCCACTGAGCTACGATGCTTCTCTCCCCTTGAGTCCTTCCTTGAAAATTGTAATCCTAATGGTGGCATTTGTTAAGCACTTACTATGTACCAGGCACTGTACTAAGAGCTGGGGTGCATACAAGCAAATTGGGTCAGACACAGTCCCTGTCCAAGTGGGGCTCCCAGTCTCCACCCCCATTTTACAGATGAGGGAACCGAGGCCCAGAGGACCGAAGTGGCTTGCTCAGGGTCACTCGGCAGAGAAGTGGCGGAGCCAGAACTAGAATCCAGGTCCTCTTGCCTCCCGGGGCTCTAGCCACTAGACCAAACTGCTTCTGCAGGCTGACTTGCGTAGGCTGACTTTTGTCTCTCCCCTCGGGGGCCGGCAGGACAACGTGGAGCGGGCGGATGCGCTGCAGCTGTCGGTACAGGAGTTTGTGGAGCGGTACGAGAGGCCCTACAAGCCCGTGGTCCTGCTCAACGCCCAGGTCGGCTGGTCCGCCCAGGAGAAATGGACGCTGGAGCGGCTGAAGCGCAAGTACCGCAACCAGAAGTTCAAGTGCGGCGAGGACAACGACGGGTACTCGGTGAAGATGAAGATGAAATACTACATCGAGTACATGGAGAGCACGCGTGACGACAGCCCCCTCTATATCTTCGACAGCAGCTACGGCGAGCACCCCAAGAGGCGGAAACTTCTGGAGGACTACAAGGTGCCCAAGTTTTTCACCGACGACCTGTTCCAGTATGCCGGGGAGAAACGCAGACCGCCCTACAGGTAGGGTACCAGGCGCGTGGGCCACGTGGGTCCCCCTCGGGCGGAGCCTGGGTGGTAGAAATACTAGGATGATGAGACCCGAATGACTGCCGTATTTAGTAAGTGCTCCCCGTGTGCCAAAACACTGGGAGCAGATTGGATCTAGTCCCAGCCCTGGGCTCACTAAGAGGCCGGGAGAGCAGGGGTGGTATTTATTGAGCGCATACTGTGTGCAGAGCACCGTGCTAAGCATTTGGAAGCGTCCAGTACAGCAGAAGCGGTATTAGCCCACAATGGCCAGGAGTCAGAAGGGCCTGGGTTCTAATCCCGGCTCTGCCACTTGTCTGCTCAGTGACCTTGGGCAAGGCGATTCATTTTTCTGGGCCTCAGTCCCCTTGGCTGGAAAATGGGGGATAAAACCGTGAGCCCTCTGTGGGATAGGGACTGTCCAACCCGATTAACTCGTGTCTATCCCAGTGCTTAGTAGTGCTTAGTTCAGTTGTTTCTGTTTTTCCTATCAAGAGAGTTGGTGGGGGAGGAGAGTGGGCTGTTTCTGGACTCTTCCTAAGGCAGACCTCATCCTGTGAACCCCCAGTAATAAAAGGACTTCTGGTGACACAAGATGTAATAATAGTAATTGCGTTTGTTAGGCACGTACTATGTGCCAAGCACTGTACTAAGCACAGGGATAGATATAAAATAATCGGGCCCCACATGAAACTCACAGTCCAAGTAGAAAGGAAAACAGGGGTTGAATCCCTATTTTACAGATGAAGGAACTGAAGCACAGGTAAGTGACTCACCCTAAGTCACACAATAGGCTCTTCCAAGACATGCTTGTAGTGCCTTTTTTTTAAAATTTCCTCCTGTCCTCTCCCTCAAGCCCAGGGATGATCTAGATTTCTAAGCCAGAGAAAGAAGGTGCATGTCAAACACCCTGCCAAAGGCCACACCCCTTATTCTTAGACCAACATTGAAGTTTCCAAGAAGCAGCGTGTGAGGCGGGTGGTTTGGCATGTAAACGTCTGCCTCTCCACCTCACGCCAAGGATCTCCCGTCCGAGGTCAAGCGCTGCCCTTGAGCAGCGGCCCCACAGCCACACGCTGGGAGAGCTGCCAAACACTTTACTCTGAGGGTGGCGGGTTTGGGCGTCTCGGGGGGCGAGGCCAGGCCTCTCTCGGGTTTCCGGTCTTTGGCCGAGCCCACATGGCCGCTTCTGCCTGCAGAGCGCACGGGTCTGCCATTGGGTCCCCCTCCTCCCTATGCCGCTTCACCCTTCCCACTCGAGGAACCACGTGGCAGAGAGCAGCTGGGAAAGCAGCCTAGAGGTTAGAGCACGGGCCCGAGAGACAAAAGAACCTGAGTTCTAATCCTGGCTTTGTCACTCATCTGCTTTGTGACCTTGAGCAAGTCACTTCACTTCTCTGGGCTTCGGTTTACTCATCTGTAAAACAGTTTTAGGACTGTAAACCCCATGTGGGACGGGGACTGTGTCCAACCCGATTAGCTTGAATCTGCCCCAGTGCTTGTATAGTGACTGGCACATAAGAAGTGCTTAATAATTACCATTAAAAAAAGAAGAACACAGACATGGGAGCCAGGGGACCTGTGTTCTAATCCCACCTTTACTGTTCACCCACTGGGTAACCTTGGACAAGTCACTTCACTGCTCTGGTTCTGTTTCCTCATGTAAAATGGGGGTTCATTACCTCTCTCTGTCATCCTTAGATGGCGAGCTCCTGTGGGGCAGGGACTCTGCCTGACCAGATTACCTGGTATCTGTCCCAGCGTTTAACCCAGTACTTTGTGCTCAGTAAGCCTTTAACAAATACGGAGCTTATCATTAGACCGTGGCCCCACTGACCTTTCTCTCTTTCTGTCTCTTCCCCTGCAACCCTCCCTGCTCCAGATGGTTTGTGATGGGGCCGCCCCGATCAGGCACAGGGATCCACATCGACCCCTTGGGGACCAGCGCGTGGAATGCCCTGGTCCAGGGCCATAAGCGCTGGTGCCTCTTCCCGACCAGCACCCCCCGGGAGCTCATCAAGGTCACGCGGGACGAGGGCGGGAACCAGCAGGACGAGGCCATCACGTGGTTCAGCACCATCTACCCCCGGACGCAGCTGGGGACGTGGCCCGCCGAGTTCCGGCCCCTGGAGATCCTGCAGAAACCGGGGGAGACGGTGTTCGTGCCAGGTATGGCCCTGAGAGAAGTCCCACCTGGAGACCGCCACCCGAATGTGGGGCTACTCCATGGCATCTGGGAAGACTGGGGACCCTCTGACCCCCAGAAATCCCCTGTTTCTGCTGAGGCCCCAACTTGACTTGGGCATCGTCCAAATAGGCCGTTGGTCCTCATGGGATTGGGCCTTAAACAATTACTCGATCAGTAGCACTATACTGAAAGCTTGGGAGAGTACAGTAGAGCTCATAAACCCTCTCCCTGGCCTCAAGGAACTTCTGTTCTAATGGGTAGAAGGACACTAAAGTGAATTTCAGGTAGGGGGAAGCAGTAGCATTAAAAAATCTGTACTTAAGTTGTTATTGATGATATTCGTTAAGCATTTTCTTTGTACCAGGCACTTAACTCGGGGCTGGAGTAGATATGAGGTTGGACACGGTCCACGTTCCTCCCAGTCTCAATTCCCATTTTACAGGTGAGGTCACTGAGGCCCAGAGAAGTGACTTGCCCAAGATCACCCAGTGGACAAGTGGCGGAGCTGGCATTAGAATCCAGGTCCTTTTTTCTGACTTTCGGGCCCGGGCTCTTTCCACTTGATCGTGCTCCTTCTCTAAGTGCTCTGGGAAGGCTGGTTGCCTAGCAGGGCTAGCAGGTCCTCACTCCGCGGCTACCATGGCTCCCGCCTGGCCTGGCCCACCTGTCACTGTGGCACGTGCCACGCCTCCCCCTCCCCGCCAGGACCTCGTCTCGGCGGCCCGTGGCCGGCTGAACCCCCGCCGCTGTCTGAATTTCAGGGGGCTGGTGGCACGTGGTCCTCAATCTCGACACGACCATCGCCATCACCCAGAACTTTGCCAGCAGCACCAACTTCCCCGTCGTGTGGCACAAAACCGTGAGGGGGAGGCCAAAGCTGTCCCGGAAGTGGTACAGGTGAGACCTATCACCGGCCCCCCGGGGCCAAGATGCCGTCAGGTGATGCTCTTGGGGAAAGCGAACAGTAGCAGTGAAAGCTTTTTCTTGGGGTGCGGGCATGAGCGTGTGTGGGTGTGTGCGTGGTTCCCCCACCTCGAATCGCCGAGTCGGACCGCCCTTCACCCCAACATGTTGGCTTGGGTTCTCGTGAGTGGGCCGTGGGCCCCGGGGACTCAGCTCCTCTGTTTATCCACAGAACAGCTACCGCACGGGCAGCGGCAGTGCAAACAACCACCCCCAGCCACCCCGTGCCACTGGGTCCCAACCCCGACCTGGAGGGACCAGCTCTCGGGGTAAGAGGAGGCTTCCGACTCGCCCGGTCCTTGGCCTCCCCGCTCAGGTGGCCAGCCAGGGTGGTGACTTTTTGGCTCGCCCTGGAACCGGGGTGTCCACCGACAACGCGGAAGGCCCCATCCTCGCCCCGGCTCAGTTTCTGCAGGCCCCATGGGCCTTCACAGATAGCGCTAGGGTTAGGACTTTGCAGCGATGGTAGTGGGGGGGGTTTTGGTTTTTTAGGGTTTTTTCCCCCACTGTGACCTAAGACTAGTTTCAAACCCGCTCCTTCCCAGGGCTTGAACTTCATTCTCATTCTCTTCCAAATGGCTGCCTCGCTCTGCGAGTGTGAATTGTCTTAGCCCTGGAGGAAATAGGAGGTGCAGGTGACTAATTTTTACACTCACACACTCCCCCCACTACTGTCTCCGACGGATTTCTAAGAAACTGCTTCGAGCGCTCCAACTTTCTTCAATGGCCTGGTAACCGTGGATTTCAGGCAAAGCGGGAATCGCTGGCAAAGCGGGGATCTGGGCCCAAAGCCAGCACACCCGGCGGACCGGCTAGCAGACTCCTTCTCCGCTTCCGAGAGAGGCAGAAGGGAGGCTGGCCTTCGCGCCCCATCGAGGCTCAGTTGACTTGAGGAGAGCCCTCCCTTCTCCCCTTCCTCGGTGCACGGCCTCACCAGGTTCCACCCGAGTGTGGCGGGGCGGGGGGTGGTCCTGAGCTTCAGAGGCCGGGCTCGCTCGGCGGAGGGCGTGACCCATCCGTCCTCTCGCTCCGCAGGATCTTAAAACAGGAACACCCCGAGCTGGCCGTGCTGGCCGACTCGGTTGACCTCCAGGAATCCACGGGCATAGCGTCCGACAGCTCCAGCGACTCCTCCAGCTCCTCCAGTTCCAGCTCCTCAGACTCTGACTCGGAGGTAAGGACCTGCACTTCCCCCTACGGGCCCCCCCAAGTGACCTCAGACCACCTTCATTGCAGTCCTGCGATGGTCCTCAGGGCAGACTGGCAGTGCAGTAGACTAGTAGTCCCTGCCCTCCCGGAGTGTCCAGGCTAATCGTGGGATTGAACACCTACTGGGTGCAAGTCGATCAGTGGTATTTATTGAGTGCTTACTGTGTGCAGAGCACTGTTCCAAGTGCTTGGGCGTATTTATTCATTCAATAGTATTGAGCGCTTACTATGTGCAGAGCACTGTACTGACCGCCTGGAATGTACAATTCGGCAACAGATAGAGCCAATCCCTGGCAATTGACGGGCTTACAGTCTAATCAGGGAGTACAGTACAACAGAGTTGGTTGATACATTCCTTGTCCACAAGGAGCTTGTATTGCAGTCCAGAGGAGGAGACAGACATTAAAGTAAATTGTGGACCTTAAAACTTACTGTATGCAGAATACTCTACTGAGCACTTGAAAGAGGCCAATAGAGTTAATAGACACGGTCCCTGCCCTCAAGAAACTGCCAGTCCTCTGTGTGTAGAGCGCTGGACTGAGCGCATGGGAGCGTCCAGTAAGGTTAGTAGACCCAATCTCTGCTTTCGAGGAACTCACGATTCAGCAGGGAGGCAGGCCCTCAAGGATCACAGTTAGAAAGAAGAATGGCCGGGCTGTAGATGAATGAGGAGCTTAGGACACATTGTTTAGGTAATGGCTTTTACTGGTCCGGATGCTGTGCACAGAGTGTCATCATTCTCCCCACCACCCCTCCCATTTGAAAGTGACCTCGGGACCCCCAAAGGTCTTTGGGAAAGAAGGAAGAAGTGACCCAAAATGCTGCCAATTTTGACTTGAGGCCAAGTCGGCAGCCTCCCCGCAATGGGGGCGAGGGCCATTTCTACTAATAAGTAGCTGTCCCACGTCGCTGTCCCGCTGTCTCCCTTTCTGCCTTCCCTGTGCTCCGAGAATGTGGAAAACAGGCCCTGTGTGCGGGCCCCAGCTTGCTAAGGAAAGGACGAAGCATGGGGGAGCTCTTCTGGGAGTTCTGCCTTTAGGCGGGCAGCCCCTTTGGAGGCTAGGCCTCCTGCAGTCGACTGATGTTTTCATCACTGCTGGGTAATCGAGGGGAAAACAGCACCCGGGGAGCGATTTGGCTCCTTAAAGACTCCCTGAGGCTCTGGGGGAAGTGGGCTGTGGATCCTGGCATCAGCGGCAGCTCTGTCGGCTCCCCCGGCACTGTCGTTGGCTGTCCATTGTGCCCACGGTGGGGAGCCGGGCTTGGTGATGTCCACTGTGGGCTGGGAATGGGTCTGTTTATTGCTATATTGGACGCTCCCAAGCGCTTACAGAGCTGCACCAGTAAGTGCTCAGTAAATAGGATAGGGTGAATGATACCGTGGCAGGGATGAACAGTGAGCTCGATTGATCCCCGAGGGATCGAGCCTGCTCGTTCTGTCCTGCTGTACACATAGGGAGGGTGATTGAGGGTGACCGCAGCCGCCCCCCCCCCCCCCCCCCCCAATCACGTACCCCCTCCTTCCAGGGCGAGTCCGGCTCTGAGGCCGACGGGACGATGCACCGGCGGAAGAAGAGGAGGACCTGCAGCCTGGTAGGCAACGGAGATACGACCTCCCAGGACGATTGTGTCAGCAAAGAGCGCAGCTCCTCCAGGTGACGGCCCGGGGCCGCTCCGCCGTGGGCGTGCACAGAAGGACGCGGGGCGGGCGGGGGGATGCCGGCCGGGCTGGGGGACGTCCCACTGGGGATGAAGGCCGGTCGTCCAACGGGAGAGCGGCCTGCCGGTCTCAGGGTTCGAACTCGCCCACCTCCATACGCTTTTAGAGGGTTTATCTTTCTCACCCTGAAAACCAAGTTTGTCCAGATGGTGCCAAGGAAACATTTTACATTATTTAATAAAAAAGAAAAAAAAATTTGTGATGTCCAGACCATCTCTTGCTTTGCCGCTGCCGGGGTGTGCGGGCCTGGCCTGTCTCCAAGGCCCCAAGGGGCCGGTCGTGGGCTATGGCCACCCGGACGGTCCACAGGCGGCTCCTCCATCCAGGCCATTGTGAGCAGTTCGATTCTAAACTGAGGGGACTGGGGGAACGGTGCCCTGTTCCCTCTCTTCCTGACAACCTAGGCCGGCCCCGGCCCCCCGAGACCTCCCCCTGCTTCAGCACGGGCGGAGGTCTATGCCAAAAGTTGCCCTGGCAGGAGCTCAACAAGTACCACAGCCATGATGTGGGGTGTTTTTTGTTTTTGGTTTTTTTTTTTCAGTTTTAATGTGGTCCTCCCAACTGTTGGGTACGGTGGAGTTTGTGTAGCTTTGTCATAAACCCTGAAAGGAAGACAGGTTTGGGGAGGGGGTGTGGGTACTGTTCGGGGCCCACTTCACCAGCCTCTCGCTGCCCTGCACCTGCTGGGTTGTCAACATGCTGGTAACGGGCAGTTTATACTTTCCTTGGCAGGATTAGGGACACTTGTGGAGGTCGTGCCCACCCCTGATAAGGGTCAGGGCTCATCTAGATGGGACATCAGTGTGAGCGGTGATAGCAGTTCCCCGGGCCCTGACTTCACCACCTCCTCCTCCTCCTCCTCAACCTCCCCTGAATGCGGACAGCGGCCCCCTCCCTGGCCGGAGGCTCCTCCCTCTTCCCCGCCACCAACTGCCAGAGGGTGAGCACCCGCTTGGTTAGCCGGGCAGGCAGGTGGACGGGAGCCCCGCCGAGAGACGACCGAGAGAGTCCCCAGAAGACAGCCTGGCATCCGGGGAGAAAACACCGGGCTCTCGTTTGCCGGAAAGCCAACCACAGAATCGGTCCAGAATAGACGATTGGTGGCCCTCCCCGCCACCTTGGCTTGGCTCCATCCTTGACCCGCCACCGATGCCTGGGGAAGGACCTTTTTAGCTAGCCACGGGCAACCGCTTGGCGACTTACCTCATGAGAAAAAAGGTTTTCTTCAGTAGAAGGGCCACCGGATGTTCTTCCCGAAACTTTGGGGCATTGCCAAATGAACCACGATGTTCACAGGGCGAGTGGCTAGATGTCTTGGCCACCACAGGCCCCCGGGAACTTCCGGATGGAATCAGGCGGTCGAGTGTCACCGTTCTCCAGAAGCGGTAGAGAAGGCGACGCGTCCATCTGCCAAAACTGGATGAACTCGTTATCGGGAACCGGCACTGCGGCAAAAAATCTGCTGCTTTCTTCTCTTTTCTAGCCAACCCAGGACTCCTCTCCAGCCTTGGGGGGTGGTTCGCCAGGCCCTGCCACTGATATGGGGGCCCCCATCCTTTGGGGCTTCCAGTAATTTGGGGGTACGTATTCCACCTTGACACAGATTTGTCCGGGCTCCATCTCACCTGGGTCAGTTTGCTTGCCAGAAATTGCTCAAGCTGTTGGCACACATGGATCACGGTGAGAGGAAGGGCGGTGGCTGGGGAGGAACCAGGAACCGGGCTGGGAGGCCCCTGTGCGTTTGAATGTAACGGGCTAATTGTTGTCGGTGGTAGAGTGGAGGAGTTTGTGTATGCATGTATCTGCAGCTTTGTGTCTGCAGTTTTTTGGTGTGGGTTGTGGTTTAAGTCAGTGTTTCTATGGGGTCCCAGGAAATACAGGGTGCAGAAGGTAGGTGTTCCACAGTGATTCATTTTGGTCAGACGGACGGAGCTACTGGATACCCTGGCCTTGTTCCCAGTTCCCTTTAGACTGTCAGGTCATTGTGATCAGGGGACCCGTCTAACAAGGCTGTTGTAGAGGACTCTCCCAAGCGCTTAATCCATTGCTCTGCCCATAGTAAGCGCTCAATAAATAAGTTTGATGAAGAGGCCGGTTCCCTACTGTTGCACTGTGCCCGCCCTTGGGGCAACAAAGCCAAATGGAATTGGAGAGGGTACAAAGACAGGGTGTAAAGGAGAGGGGAGGAGAGACTGGCCGAGGACTAGATTTCAGGCTGAGGGACAGAGAGAAAGGAAAGAGACGTGGACAGGGTGAGCGGGGAATTGTGGCTTGGTGATCCAGGTGGACGTCACCGGCCACCTGAAGCTGAGAAGCAGTGTGGTCTATTGGATAGAACCCGGGCCTGGGAGTCGGAAGGATCTGGGTTCTAATCCCAACTCTGCTAATTGCTTACTGTGGGATCTCGGGTAAGTCACTTCACTTCTCTGGGCACGTCTAGAAAATGGAGATTAAGACTGTGAGCCCCATGTGGAGGGGACAGGGACTGGGTCCAACCAGATTAGCTTGGATCTACTCCAGTGCTTAGAACAGTGCCTGACACATAGTAAGCACTTAAATACTGTTATTGTTATTGATGATTGGTTCAAAAAAAACAAAAAGGAGCCTTGGCCCGGCATCGGTACAACACTGGATGTTTTTAATCTTTATTTGGAATAAAGTGGACTGGTTTGAGTATTTTTTTAAATGGTGGGTTCTTTTCCTCCTTTATAGCTGTGGTGGAGGGGGAACCACCCTTGTTTAGCCACCGAAGATTGGATCTGGTGGGCGCAACTGGGTTTTTTTACAATCCAAAACCATAAAATAGGGGTTGCATTGAGTTGCACTATTTACACCCTCCTTAGTGCGTGCACGTGCACACACATATAAATATATATATTTACTCACAAATATATATGCTCAATTCTTGATTTTTGGACCATTCTGCTTTTAAAGATCATGCCTGTCTCCCCTATCACGGTGTCAGCTGCTTGTGGGGAGGGAATGTTACTTTTTATTTTGTACTTTTCAAGTGCCTTGTATACTGCGGCACACCAAATGGGTGCTTAATAAATGCCACTGCTAGAGCAAAGCACAAAGGATTGGTGGAAGACCCAGGTTCTGACCTGCTGTGTGACTTGAGGCAAGTCACAACCTCTCTGGGCTCTGCTTCCTCTTCTGTATAATGGGGCTAAGATGCCAGCAAGTGTGATTTTGGTGCCAATTAAGCAATGTTGTGTGGTAGAGAAAGCAAAACAAAAAGAGCCCCTGGGAATGGGGGCCTGGGGGGAGTGTTGGAGGGAGATGGAATGGCACATCTTTTGTAACCCCCACTTCTTTTTTTCCAGGGGCTTGACGGAAAACAAATAGAAATTTGCTAATATTAGATTTGATTGCCTTTTCTTGTAAGGCTTTCTTTCTGTTGCTTTAGAAACATTTTCTGGCTTAACTCCACCTACTAACTCTCCAAACTGGCATCTGTCTTCGAAAGGGTTCTAAAATAAATTTTCAATTGATTTGGATTGGATCAGACAGGTTTAAGAATTTCTGCCTCCTCTGTGTCTTAACAGAGATGTGCTGTCCTATGTGCTCAAATACACCCCTGACAGGGAGAGTCCTCCCCATGCATAATAATAATAATGTTGGTATTTGTTAAGCGCTTACTATGTGCCGAGCACTGTTCTAAGCGCTGGGGTAGACACAGGGGGATCAGGTTGTCCCACGTGGGGCTCACAGTCTTCATCCCCATTTTACAGATGAGGTAACTGAGGCACCGAGAAGTGAAGTGACTTGCCCACAGTCACACAGCTGGCAAGTGGCCGAGCCGGGATTCGAACCCATGACCTCTGACTCCAAAGCCCGGGCTCTTTCCACTGAGCCACGCTGCATGTGTGGGTGAAAAGGCCAACGCCGGACCCACAGCCCCAAACACAATGGATACCCACACGCTGTCCTTTGTGCTGTTGTAGGTGCTGTTTCTACTTGGCCGCAAAAATGAAACCTGCCTTTATATGGCATTTTTTATTCCACACAAAGGGATCCACCTAGGATCTTACAAATATTGGATCTTTAAATAGGGTGCTGACCCAGTCCTTTCGAACTCTCAAGTTTCAGTAAGAGGGTTAGCGGGGTTGGTGAGGAAGTGGGAAGCACCCCCAGCTAGGCCGAAGGACCCAGGGCAGTGGTGACCCCGTTTCCCAACTCGGTGGCTGAGAACTATTATGATGTTGATGATGACTGTGGCATTTAAGTGCTTATTATGTGCCAGCCACTGTACTAAGCGCTGAGGTGCATACAAGCAAATCAAGTTGGACACAGTCCCTGTCCCGTGTGGGGCACACAATCTCAATCCCCATTTTACAGCTGAGGTAACTGATGCACAGAGAAGTGAAGTGACTTCCCAAGGTCACACAGCAGACAAGCAGCAGAGAGGGGATTAGAATCCATGAACTTCTTACTCCCAGGCCCATGCTCTATCCACTACAGCATGCTGATTTTGGTATTTAAGTGCTCACTATGTGCCAGGCACTGTATTAAGTGGTGGGGCAGATCCAAGGAAATCAGGTTGGACACAGTCCCTGTTCACGGTCCAAATTTTCAATTTACAGATGAGGTAATGGGCACAGAGAAGTGAAGTGCCTTGCCTATGGTCACACAGCAGGCAGGAGGAAGAATTAGAGCCCATGTCCTGCCTCCCAGTCTCGTGGTCTGTCTTGTTGGCCATGAGGACAAGAGGGCCCCGGGCTTAGATGGGAACTCCTTCTTCCTCCTACAAGGGGTGGATCCAGAGGGGGATGAGAGGGAAGAGGTGAGGGGCAACATGGGGGAAATTGGCCCCAGGGAGGAGTTGGGATGGGGGGTCGGGGAGGGGAAAGCAGAGCACAAGCCTAGGAGCCAGAGGGACCTGGGTTCTAATTCCCCTCTTCTACCTGCTGCGTGACCACAGGCAAGTCACTTCACTTCTCTGTACCCCTAACATCATCTGCAAATTGGGAATTAAGACTGCGAGTCAGGGACTGTGATCTTCAGCATCATCCTGACTCTTCCCTATCTCCCCGCCCCACAGCACTTATGTATCTATGTATCTACCTATAACTATTTATTTATTGTTGCGTGTTTACTTGTATTAATGTCTGCCTCTCCCCCTTTAGACTGTGAGTTGGTTGTGGGTAGAGATTTTGTCTCTTTGCTGCTGTATTGACTTTCCAAGCGCTTAGTAGAGTGCTCTGCACCCCGTAAGCGTTCAATAAATATAACTGAATGAATTAACCTGATTTGCTTGTAATAATAATAATAACGGTATTTGTTAAGCGCTCACTACGTGCCAAGCACTGTTCTAAGCACCGGGGTGGATACGAGGTAATCAGATTGTCCCACCTGGGGCTCACAGCCATAGTCCCCATTTTACAGACGAGATAAAAGGCAGAGAGAAGTTAATCGGCTTGCCCAAGGTCACACAGCAGACAAGTGGCAGAGCGGGGGATTATTGATAATAATAATGTCGGGATTTGTTAAACGCTTCCTATGTGCCGAGCACTATTCTAAGCGGTGGGGGAGATCCAAGGTAGTCAGGTTGTCCCTCGTAGGGCTCCCAATCTTCATCCTCATTTTCCAGATGAGGTCACTGAGGCCCAGAGAAGTGAAGTGACTTCCCCAAGGAAGACAAGCGGGCGGAGGCGCCATTCGAACCCACGACCTCTGACTCCCAGGCCCCGGCTTTTTCCGCTAAGCCCCGCTGCTGTGGGTAGAGTGTCCGGCGCCTAGTGAGCCCTTAGGAGATGCCATCGTCATCCTCCTGGTCCCCAGCCCCGCGGGGGGGTGCGGAGTCCAGCCGGCCGGGGGGCGGGGCCGGGGGGCGGGTCCCGGGCTCGGCCCCTCCCCGCCGCTCCTCGTCCGCCTGGCCGGCCGTCCCGGGGCCCCGCACTCGGGCCGTCCCGGGCTGGGCGGTGGGATGGAGGCCCCGGCGGAGCTGCTGGCGGCCCTGCCGCTGCTGGTCACCGTGCTGGTCCTGCTGCTCGCCTCGCTGTGGGTGCGGCGGGCCCAGGCCCGGACCCCTCCCCGGGACCCCCAGCCCCATCCCCCAGCCGCCGAGAGCCGGGACCCGACCCCCGCAGACGCCCCCCGGAGTGACCCCCCGGAGCCGGCCGCACCCAGACACCCGGAGGCCCAGAGCCAGGACAGCCCCGCCGGGCCGCCGGCGGAGGCCCAGGTACTTTGTGGAGGGGTGGGAGGGAGCGAACGACTCCCCCGACCCCCAGCCCCCACCCCCTTTTCTGTCCGGGGCCCGGACCCCTTCTCCATCCCCGCCCCCCCCCGAACCCCCAGTCCCTTCCCCATCCCGGCCCTTTAGGCCAAGCGCTGAGCCGCACCCCGACCCTTCCCTCTGCTTTTTTCCAGCTCCCGCCCCCCCAGGACGAAGTCCCCGACCGCCCCCCGCCCCCCCAGCCTCCTGCCCAGGGACAGGAGAAAGATCCCACTAAGGTCCAGCCCTCCGAGGTAAGACGAGTTGCCCCCAAGGGCCGCAAAACCCAGGGCCGGTCCTTGCCTCCCTTCCCTCCTTCCCTCTCCGCTTCGAGCCAAGGACAAAAAGAAACGAAGGTTTTCCGGAGGGGTGGGCGGCGAGGCCGCAGGCCAGGGGAAGGGGGATGCGGCGACCAAGGCCCAGGAGGTCGGTCCGGCCCCACCGCCCAGCGGGGGAAGCCCCTGACCCCCAGGAAATAAGCCCCCCTCGGCCTGCCCGCTCTCCCCTCTCTGGTGCATCATCCTTTCCGAAGCAAAACAACCGACTGGACAACGGACATTCCGCCCCTCCCCGGCCCGGCCTTTTGGAACTTAGCCGGAGGGTGGAGACCTGGGGTGCGGGCCACCGTGGGCATACCCTTCCGTCCGGAGGGGATAAACAAGGGCCGAGAGGGTGGCACAGAGGCCTTTTCCTTTTTAGGCCACTGTGAAATCCAGAGCCCCCCCCCCCACCCCTCTCTCCCACAAAGGGGTGGGGAGATAGGGTATTGTGAAAAGCGTGGTCTTCCCCGGAGAAAAGGCCCCGGACGAGTGGCAAGTGTTTCTATTGTGGTATGACGGCCGGTGGTCTTTGGGCGTTCGGGCATCCTTGGCTTTCTGGCCCGCGCCGTGGGCTTGTGCGGGGAGAGGTTGTCTGCAACGTGGCAGGGCCCCAAAACGGCTATGCCCAGCAGAATTCACTCAGTCACGGGGATGGCTCTCCCCCATTTCGGGGCATGAGAAGTGGCACGGCCTACTGTGTAGAGCATGGGCCTGGGAGTCAGAAGGACCTGGGTTCAGCCACTTGTCTGCCGTGGGACCTCGGGCAAGTCGATTCCCTCTCTAGAGTGTAAGCTCGTTATGGGCAGGGTACGTGTCTGCTAATTCTTTTATATTCTACTCTCCCAAGCATTTAGTACAGAGCTCTGCACCTAATAAGTGCTCAGTAAATATGATTGATTGATTTCACTTCTCTTTGCCTCAGTTACCTCATGTGTAAAATGGGGATGAAGACTGTGAGTCCTATGTGGAGCAGGGCCTGTGTCCAACCCGATTTGCTTGTATCCACCCCAGCACTTAGTACAGTGCCTGGCACATAGTAAATGCTTAACAAATGCTATCATTATTATTATTAGCATAATAATTGTGTTTCTTTGCGAGGCACTTTGTAGGTACCAAGCACTGTACTGAGTGCTTGGGTAGATAGAAGATAATCGAGTCCCAGTTGAGGATTACAGTGTACATAAGAAGGAGATGAGTTATCAAGTCTCCATTTTGCTGACAAGGGAACTGAAACACAGAGAAGTGAAGTGACTTGCCCAAGGTCACACAGCAGACAAGAGGTAGCACCTGCATAAGAACCCATATCTTCGGACTCCCCGGCCCAGGCTCTTCCCGCTAGGCCAGGCTGCTTCTCCAATGTCAAGGTTGGGGGTTGGGTTCTCGACGAACCTTGAGCTGAGGCAAACTCACGTCTATGAGAACGGTGCTCGGCACATAGTAAGTGCTTCACAGATACCATAATTACTATTTATTGTCATTCTTGTGCTTTACCTTACCATGGGCCAAGCATTGTGCTCGGCCCGGGATGTATGCAGTCCAGTCAGATCAGATGCAGCCCCTGCCCCCCACGGATCTGCTGGTCTAAGTGGTAGGGAGAATAGGTATGAGATCCCCATGAAAGCCGTGTAGAAAGAGCACGGAGCTGGGAGTCGGGAGGCCTGAGTTCTAATCCTATATTTGTCATTTCCTTGCTGTGAGGTCTAGGGCAAGTCCCTTAGCTTCTCAGGGCCTCAGTTGCCTCCTCTGCAAAATGGAGATTAATTACCTGTTCTCCTTCCCCTTTAAACTGTGGCCCCCAAGTGGGACAGGGACTCTGTCTGGCTTGATTGCATCATCTGTACCCCAGCACTTAGTACAGTGATTGGCACAAAGAAAGCGATTAACAAGTGCCACTAGTATCATTATTATTGTCTTCCAGCTGAGGAAACTGAGGCACAGAGGAGGTAAATGACTTGCTCAAGGTCACACAGCAGGCAAGTGGCCATTTCCTAACTGCTCAGTGGTGTTCTGTCCAAAATGCTTATGCACTCTGAGAAACCAGACTGTAACTGCCTTTTGGCCAGGTCTCTGGGCCGGATCCCTCTGCTCCAGGGACTCTGAGGATCTCATCCCTTCTCATGAGAAATGTTTGCCTTGCCCTAGTCTCAGCCTGCACTAGGATTTTTTTTTTCCCTCCTGCAATCCCTCGGTTCCCAGTATTCGCTTTTATCTGTCCTATGGCCGATTCCGCAGCTTTGCTTTGACTCATTGCCCGCTTTGCTTGGGAAGGGGGAGATGACAGGATATGATGGACAGGGAATAGTTAATCCAGGATTATGATTTTAGAGATGGATTGCGCATCTGCAGAATGCTCGTCGTGACTGTTGCTAAGGGCCTTGACTGTTTTGGAGAAAGAGGACCCTAGTTGGTGTTGCCTGGCGGCTGAGGAGGGGGTCTAAATTCTCGCAGGAAGCAGTGGCTGGGAATGTGAGGTGGGGAGGGGGGCATTTTTCTTTGCTGAGTAAGTGTCTGAAGGGATTTGGCACTAGCACGTGCCAGAACTCCTCTGGGCAGACGGTTTGTTTAGCATCATTATGGGCATTGTGTCACTGAATTGGATTCCGGTCAGCCTTGCAGGGGAGGGGTTGCGGGTGCCACTAGACCTCTGCTGAGAGGGAGATTTAGGGGGCTACAGCACGGAGCCCTCCACCCCGAGTCATGTCATCCCCTCACTCCCTCCCCACAACAGGATAGCATGGCCTAGTGTCAGCCAATCATATTTACTGAGTGCTTACTATGTGCAAAGCATTGTACTAAGTGCTTGGCAGAGTACAATGTAACAGACTCATTCCCTGCCCACAGGAGTTTACGGTCTAGAGGCCTGTTGGAAAGATCCAGGGCCCAGGCGGCAGAGGACCTGGCTCCCAGCCTCAGTTCCTCCTCTGTAAAAAAGGGATCAAATCCTCCTCCCTCTGATTTAGACTGTGAGTCCCAAGTTGGGACAGGGACTGTGTCCAACCTGATTACAGTTTATCTAATCTGGTGCTTAGTACAGTGCTTGGCCCTGTAAATAAATACCATAATGTAATAGAAAGTAAAGTTTCTTCTTCATTATTCTCCTGACAATTTTAGTTCCTACACCCTCATTTTCCACCTTGGCCCTCCCTTCTGTGTCTCCTAAGAACTTGGGTCTGTACCTCTTAAGCCCTTAGATTTTTCACCCTGTACCTATCGATCTGTAATTTATTTTAACTTGTGTCTCCACCTGCAGTCTGTAAATTCCTTGTGGTGGAGGGATCGTATCTATCTACTCTGTTTTACTGTACTCTTCCAAGTGCTTAGTGCAGTGCTCTGCACATAGTAAGTGATAAGTAAATACCATGGATTGATTGAATGATTGACTATCCAACCTAGTGTGGTATTTGCTAAGTGTTATTATGTGCTAAAAGTGCTTATTATGTGCTAAGTGCTGGGGTAGACACAAAGACAGTTCAGATAGGGCACAGTCCCTGTGCCATATGGGGCTGAAGGTCTAAGGGGGAGGGAGAACAAGTGTTTTATCCCCATTCTACAGACAAGGAAACTGAGATGCTAAATGATTTTCTTAAGGTCATATAGCAGGCACGAGGCAGAGCAGGATGTAGAATAAAAATAATAATTTGGCATATAGTAAGTGCCTAACAGATACCACAGTCATCTTGCTAAACGCAGGGGCAAATATAAGATAATCAGGTTGGAAACAGTCACTATCCCACTTGGACCTCAAAGTCTAAGTGGGAAGGACAGGAAACATGTCTGCTAATTCTGCAGAATTGTATTCTCCCAAGCGCTTAGTACAGTGCTCTGCACATAGTAAGTGCTCAATAAATATGATTGATTGAAGGAGAATTGGAATTTAATCCTCATTGCAGTGAGGTTCAGAGAAGTGAAGTGACTTGCCCATGGTCATCCAGCAGGCAAGTGGCAGAGCCAGGGTTAGAATCCAGGTCTCCTGACGCCGAGGCCCTTTCCACTAGGCAATGTCCCAGGTAGCTGGCGATCTGCATGGGCACTCTCCATCCCTGGCATATACCGTCTCTGTGCCATGGTGACAATTCTTTATATTTATATTGATGCGATTGATGCCTGTTTATTTGTTTTGATGTCTGTCTTCCCCCTTCTAGACTATAAGCTCGTTGTGGGCAGGGATTGTCTCTAGTGTTGAGTTAGTTGTACTTTCCAAGCGCTTATTACAGTGCTCTGCACAGAGTAAGCGCTCAATAAATATGATTTAATGAATGAGAGAGGGTGCAGAGACCAAGGAGTGGCTTTCGTTCTGTAGGAGTCTCTCTGGTTATCCATTTTTATAGTTTGGGATTTGCCGGTTCACTACTTGCATCGCATCTGATCAAAATTACCCAGTGGAGCTGTGTGAAATTGCCAGTTTTGAGGTGAACTTCCTTGGAGAGGGCCCTTGTCTGCTCGATATGCAAGGCCCTATGTCATTTTGGAACGTTTCCTCTTTCCCTCCCTGTTTGAGGTTGGCCTAGCTAGTAGGGGCTGCTCTCCCCATTTCACAGAGCGGGTGACTGATTCTCCTGTGATCAGCAGCAGGCCAAGGCCCCAACTATGTACATGGGTACAGACAGCTCTGTGGACAGGGCAGAGAGGAAGAGAGTTGAGAGGGTGGACGTGATCCAGGGCAGGTGGAGGCCGACCAGAGAATGGAGAAAAGGAGGCGACTCAGAGTCGGTTCAAAGACAGGTCAGGCCACCCGTCTGCTCATCCCATCCGAGAGACAAGACACTCGAGCAGCCTTGTGCAGGCCGGCTTAGCTCATGGAGTCAGACCGGGTGGTGCCCCTGGGGAAGCAAGGTGAATTCTGGGGCCGCAGGCCAATCCCAGCCGAATCGGAACCACCTCTCTCCCTGACGGTGCTGAGGGGCCTGAGCCTAGAAAGCAGCTGTTTGGGCTGACAACCCTGACGTGATTCCGTGCTCTCTCTAACAACTGACTCCCGATACTTGCGGGCTCTGTCGCCTGCCGACCCTGAGATAGCTCAGATTCTTGCTCCGGTGGCAGGCATCTGTAAGCTCCTTGTGGGCAGGGAGTATGTCTACCAACTCTTGCGCCGGACCTTCCAAAGTGCTTAATAATTGCTCTTCACTCAGTAAGCATTCGGTAAATACCAGCGATTGATGGCAGAGAGCCTGTATTCTTTCCCAGCACTCAGTATAGTGCTCTGCACACAGTAAACATTTAATAAATACTGTTACCATTTGCCAGAGAGCAGAGAGGGGTACCAAGTTCCCCAGTGCTCCAAGGGAATGGGAGGAAATGGTTTGAAGATGGAGGGTCTCACTGGGCACCTTCTGAAGAAGGGACCCATGCCTCCTTGTTGTGTGGATTTGGGCCTAGGAAAAGAGACCATTTCTACTCATCTGGTCGAATTCTGGTCCAATTTTCCCAGGCTCTCCGTTTGGCCTGCTCAGGGCAGAAGGCAGCGGTACCTAACTGAAAGAGCACCCGGCTGGGAGTGCCCAGTTCTAACCCCAGCTCTGCCCCTGGCCAGGCAAGTCACTTAACCTCTCTGGGCCTCCTTTTCCTCATCTATTCACCCTCTCCCTCCCCTCTTAGCACGTGAGCTCCATGTTGTGTGGGGATGATATTGGATCTGATTCCCTATCTACTCGAGCACTCTTTGTTTTTTGTTGTTTTTGGTTAAGTGCTTATTAGGTGCCAGACACTGCACTAAGCACTGGGGTAGATGCAAGCTAATCAGGCTGGACACAATCCATGTCCCACCTGGGGTTCATGGTGTTTATCTCCATTTTACAGATCCGTAACTGGGGCACAGAGAAGCAAGGTGACTTAGCTAAGGTCACCCAGCAGACCAGTGCTGGTGCTTGGCTCATAGGGAGCAGTTAATAATAACTAGAGTTGTTGTGGGTGGAATGATTATTAGGTAACATTTTCCTCTATGGGCTGCCAGGCTTTCTGAGATTCCGGGGTGAAGGCCACACCCATAGGCTAGGTTGCCCTGAGCCCAGCCCAGAACAATGGCCATTTATCTTAAAAACTGCCAAGGAAGGGGGTCCCACACTCCCTTCTGGTTACTTATTTCAGTGTAGAGCAACCCTCACTTAGCAGAAACCTCTAGCATAGCTTCGGAGAAAAAGCACAGGCTTAGGAGTCAGAAGACCTGGGTTCTATCCATGGCTCCGCCACTTGCCAGCTATGTAACTTTGGGCAAGTTGCTTCACTTCTCTATGCTCCGGTTTCCTCATCTTTTCAATGGGGAGATGATACGTCTTCTCCCTCGCCCTTCATTCATCCCCTTCATCCCCCCTCTGAGCCCCACGGCACTTATGTACATATCTGTAGTTTTATTTCTATTAATATCTGCATCCCCCTCTAGACCGTAAGCTCGTGAGCAGGGAATGTGTCTGTTTATTGTTTTGTTGTACTCTCTCAAGGGCTTAGTACAGTGCTCTGCACATAGTAAGGGCTCAATAAATATGACTGACTGATTGACTCGTACATTGCTTGGCACATAGCACAATTAAGAAATACCACAATTATCATCTCTAGGCCGTAAACTCTTACAAGCAGGGAAAGCATCTGCTAATTCTGCTGTATTCTACTCTCCTGAACGCTTAGTACAGTGATCTGCACATAGTACGTGCTCAGTAAATACCATTGAATGATGGATCATCATTGTCGGAGCTCGGCTCCACCGAGCTACAGCTGTCGCATTTCATCATTGTCCTCATCTTCCTCTCCATCATTGTATGTTTTGTCGGCCCCCTTCCCCAGCTTCATCCAGGCTTGTTCTAAGCCGATTTCTTCTCTTTCAGACTTGAGGGGAGGTGGAAGTCAATCCGCTCTGGCCTTCTGAGAGTAATCTTCCATGTAGTAGGAGAGAACCTCAGTAATCTCCGATCCGCCTTTTCTCCCGGCTCGGGCCTGCCATTCCCGTTCCTAGCGGGGCCTGTTAGGGTCTACGGTTTCACCGTTGCCCCGGCTGTCCTTCCCCACCGCTCCCTAACGTAGTCTCAATCGACCCCTCCCACTCTCCTGGGCTGGCTAGAGCGAGGGGAAACCAGGACCTTCCCCAGAGGAGCTCTAGGGTTAATGTCTTACGTGGCCCCACGGCGGCCGAGATCTGATCTGATCGATGAGGACGGACACCGCTTGGGAGTACAACTCTGTCCAATCACTCGTGTTCCATTGCGTCCCAGTCTTTGGGCAAAGGGGGCGGGAGGGGAGGGATGTGAGGTTGACCGCACGGTGAGGCGGGGGGGCCTGTTCTGGCCGAATCTGACTTTAGATCACAGCTTCCAGGCCTCCGTCTCCAACCACGGTGGGGAATGGGATGAGGTCTCCCGTTGGAACTGTGTCTCCCCTAGCATTTGCCCCACTGTCTCCAGGAGACCCCAGAGAAGCAGCAGTGGCAACCCCCGTGGCCTGCCCGCTCCCTGCCCCAGGCTTTGCCCAGAGCGAGGCCCACCCCCCTGTCATCCATCTCCTGCTCTGAGGAGAGTGGGGATTGGGGGGTGCCATTGAGTGGGAACTAATGCGAAAGGACAGGGGTTGTCTAGAAGAGAATGCACTTTTCTTGTTGAGTCCTCCAGGGGCTTGGGTGGTGTCCCTCGCCTTGGACACGCTGTCCCCCGATGGTCACTCAGAGGTATTTGAGTGTTTACTGTATGCAGAGTACTGTACTAAAACTTTGGGAAAGTACAATACAGTGAAGTCTCTAGGCTCATTCCCTGCCCACAAGGAGCTTTCTGTCTAGAGGGGGAGACCGACGATAAGGTAGATTATGGATACGGACCTAAGTGCTGTGGGGTTTATCAAACACATGACATGAAAGCGTTCTGTCCTCTGAAACTCTGTGGGATCAGCAAAGGGCATGGGCTGAGGGTGGAGGGGCCACCGGCCCATTTGGAGAAGGGGATGGACTCTAGAGAAGCAGCGTGGCTCAGTGGAAAGAGCATGGGCTTGGGAGTCAGAGGTCATGAGTTTGAATCCCGGCTCTGCCACTTGTCAGCTGACTGTGGGCAAGTCACTTAACTTCTCTGTACCTCAGTTACCTCATCTGTAAAATGGGGATTAACTGTGAGCCTCACGTGGGACAACCTGATTACCCTGTATCTACCCCAGCGCTTAGAACAGTGCTCTGCAGATAGTAAGAGCTTAACAAATACCAACATTATTACTCTCTTAGCCCCGGGCCAGAGACCACAGTGTTGAGCTGAGGCTGTGGAGGCTTCCCTGTGCTGGGTCCCCCTCTTTTTTCCTCTCTTTCCGTGTCTCGCGTCAGGCTTGGATCACCAGAACGGCCATAAATGGCAATGTGCTGGCTCCCTCCGCTTGTCCTAAGGCTTCCTACTCTCTGCTCCGCCTCCGGCTGCCACCTCCCCCCTTCCTCCCTTCCACCCCCATCCCTCCTTTAGGACTCCAGGAGCATCCTCGGATGGTGTTTGGGGAGAGGGAGGAGGTGTCCGTGGGGGTCCCTGGGGGGACAGGCGGGGCGCCAGAAGGAAGTCCTGGCCGTGGCAGAGGAACCCGAGGGAGGGGGGTGCTAGGAGGGAGGGAACCTCGGCCCCGGTCATCCGGGGGCGGTGGAAAGAGTGAGGTAACCACTCGCCATTGTCCACTCCCCGGCACAAACAGGTTTGCGGCAGAGCAGGAAAAACACACACTGGTCAGAAAATGGAAAGTTTCTTCCCGTGAAACAAAGGCCAGCAGCTGGGGGCAGTGTGGTCGCCCCTGGGGCAGAGGAAGTGACCCGGCTCCAGAATTAGATTCTCAGAAATACTTTGAGTTTGTTTGGTTGCTAATGAGTTTGGGGAGATAACGACCGTGGTATATGTTAAGTGCGGGCTGTGTGCCAAGCACTGTACTAAGCGCTGGGGTAGATGAGAGAAGCAGCGTGGCTCAGTGGAAAGAGCACGGGCTTTGGAGTCAGGGCTCATGAGTTCGAATCCCAGCTCTGCCACTTGTCGGCTGTGTGACTGTGGGCAAGTCACTTAACTTCTCTGTGCCTCAGTTCCCTCATCTGTAAAATGGGGATTAAGACTGTAAGCCCCACGTGGGACAACCTGATTCCCCTATGTCTACCCCAGCACTTAGAACAGTGCTTGGCACATAGTAAGCGCTTAACAAATACCAACATTATTAAGATCGTCAGCATGGGCACAAGTCAATAATAATAATAATTGTGGTATTTGTTAAACATTTTACTATGTGCCAGGCACGGTACCAAGCACTGGGGCGGATACAAGCAAATAAGGTTGGACACAGTCCCCGTCCCACATGGGGCTCACAGTCTCAATCCCCATTTTACAGATGAGATAACCGAAGCCCAGAGAAGTGAAGTGACTTGCCCAAGGTCACACAGCAGACAAGTGGCAGAACTGGGGTTAGAACCTATGACCTCCTGACTCCCAGGCCCGGGCTCTATCCATTATGTCATGCTGTCCCACATGGGGCTTACAGTCTAAGGAGGAGGGAAAAGAGGTACTGAATTCCCATTTTACAGGTGGGAAACTGAGACCCAGTGAGGAGAAGTGACTTATCCAATGTCACCTAGTGGGCAAATGAAGCTGGGAGGGAACATGACTCCAGTCCTGTTCTCTTTCCAGTAGGCCAGGGATTGTGTGGTCCCCCTTTCAAGCCCTTAGGACAGTGCTTCACACACAGTAGTCCCCCAAGTCAGTGCTTTGCTCCCCGGATGTGTCAGAAAAGCCCCCAAGATTGATCCATGTCAGGAGAATACTGACAGGCAAGTCTGGGAATATCGCTAGGGGTGTTGGCAGCAGCTGGGCTCTCAGTTTCCTTTGTTCAGGCTCCAGTAAGGGAGACTGCCGGGCCTCAGCAGCTGTCGAGGATGCCAGAGTTACCCACTGCCAGATTTTTGCCCGGGGCTGGGCTGCGCTTGGCATGAAGGACCTCCCCTTCCCCTCTGCTTTTAGCTTCAGCCAAGCCCTTGGCAATGGCAGGTGTGCGATGCCTTGAGTGGCCCAAGCTGAGCTCCCCCTTGGTTCCCAGAACAGGTCCGCCCCAGGTCCATGTACTTTCCACTAGGCCATGCTCCTTCTCGTGCTTGTCTTAGAGGGACTTGGGACTGCCCCAGCCAAGCCTCGCTGTAGAGAAAAATTGGGTTCACCCCTAGGAACACAACTAAAATGTATTTCATTGGTGTACATTTCTATCTTGCTGGCAAGAGAGGAAGAGAGGCAGTGTGGCCAAGAGGAAAGAGTACAGCATGGGGAGTCAGGAGACCCGAGTTCTAATTCTAGCTCACCCCTGGCTTGCTGTGTGACCCTGGGCTAGTCAGCTAACCTCTCTGGGCCTCCTTTTTCCCTGCCTATATAAAATGGGGAGAAGATCCCTGCTCTCCTTCTCTCTTAGACTCTGAACTCCTTGTGGGACAGCGACTGTGTCCAATCCGATTATCGTGTATCTACTCCAGGGCATAGCCCATTGGTTGGTACTGAGAAATAATAAAATAACTGTGGTATTCGTTGAGCGCTGAATCTATTCTGTCATACAAAAAGATGTGCGGAGAAGGGAGTCACTTGATGCTGCCTGCTAGTGGCACTCACGCTACTGGATTGGTCAAAGGCCTCCGACAAAATCTGGGCCACGTTCAGTGGCATTTATTGAGCACTTACTGTGTGCAGATCACTATACTAAGCGCTTGGGAAAGTACAGTGCAACAGTGCTGGTAGACATTATCCTTGCCCACCAGGAGTTTAGAATCCACAGAGGGGGACAGATATTAAAATAGATTATGACTGTGGAAAATTGTCGTGCTGGGGTGTGTATCAAGGTGCAGTCTCTAGTCCTAAAACCACCCTCTCCACCTCCAACACCACCCCCCACAGCCACTTCCAAACTGAGCAGACTCCTCTCTCAAAACCCAGGGCTCTGGCCTGCTCCTCTCCCCGCCCTTCTGAGTGCCACAGTGAGGTAGTCCCGGCCAGGCTGATAGCCCCTGCGGCTAGGCTGGTCTGGATGTGGAGGGTCAGCGGGGGGTGGGGTGGGCCAATGGGGGGGAACCGGGGACTGCTTCACCGGCGCCGGTGACTAGGCCAAAGGGCTGCTGGCGTGGCACGCCGCCCCCTCATCTGCCAGGCCTTCTCAGGGCCCGGCCAGAGAGGCGGGCCCCAGCTCCAGCCAGTCTTGCTCGGTTCCCCCGGGCATTGGAGATGATTTCCGCCTCTGCCCCGACCTCGGCTTTGCCATTCCTGAGGATAGAAGTCACTGCCTCCTCCCCAACACATTCCTTCCAGCCATCTGGTCTGGAAACTGCTCTGGGGAGGGGCGGCTTGGCCCCGGGAACTGGGAGTCAAGAGCTTCTGTTTGGGGACCCCCAGAATAAACTAGGGGGTGGAGGGCTACCGGGGGGCTACGTGGGTGAGAGGTCAGTCAATGCACCTTCCCTCCCGAGCTCCACCAGGTCCAAGATCTTAATGGCTTTTTTGAGGTGATCATCCAACTCCATGTAACTTTTCTCCATTTGGGTTTTGCCTTGTGAGTTCTTCAATTCATTGATGATATTCCTTGAGCTCTTACTGCATTCAGAGCACTGTACTAAGCGCTTGGGAGAGCACAGTACAATAGAGTTGGTAGACACGATCCTCGCCCACAAGGAGCTTACAATCTGGAGAGCACTGTACTGATTGCTTGGGAGAGGACAGTAGTTAAGAGACATGATCTCTGCCCACAAAGGGTTTACGGTCTAGTGGAGGAGGTTACAATCTAATGCGTTCTCATCCATTCACCTATTCCGAGATATTTCCTGAGTGCTAACAGTGTGTAGAGCATTGCTCTAAGCACTGGGGAAGAGTACAAGATTCATCATTCAGACTCACTCCCCACACCTTCTGATCAATCAATAGTATTTTGGGGGAATTTACTTTATGCAACACATGGGTGAAGACAACAGAGTTAGTAGACATGATCCCTGCCCTGCTTACAGTCTACTATGAGAAGAACATTTTACTAAGCAGTGGAAAGGGTAAATAGTGTTGTCAGTCATGATCCCTATCATCAGGGAGCACACAATCTAACAGGGAAGACGATCCATCAATCAATCAGTGGTATTTATTGAGTGCTTACTATGTACAGAGCACTGTTCTAAGCACTTGGGAGCCTACAAAACGAGAAATTAGCAGACACATTCCCTGGACATAATGAGCTGCGAGTCTACACTAAAATCCTTTGGAGGATTTTGTGCACAGCAAGCAGTTAGTATAGTGCTCTGAACTTGATAAATACCTTTGGTCGATAGGTCTGTTTAGTGCAGCACCTCCCCCTCCGTTGTTGTCCGCACCCCCTCCAGAGCCCACGCCCCAGCTTCAGTCTTCCCCGTAGCAATCATGTGAGAGACGGGGGTGGGGTGCTGTTCTCTCAAACCTTTCCAGCCAGGGGCTGTCTGAGGCCTTCTCCCTCCACCCAGCCGGTGGGGCTGGGTGCCATTTTGGCACGCTTGGGGATTTTGCAGCAGCAGGTTGAGGAGAGGATGCCTTCGGGGTCAGTCTCCGTTTTAAACAGATCCGTAAGGCAAAGGACCGGGATCGGACGCGGCACCCCGCGGAGGGGGTCTGGCTGGGAAGCCCGCTCTGCCAACTTCCCTTTTCTCCACCCAAACAAAGCCCCCTTTGTTGGGTGGAGTTCGTGACCCTCTCCTTCTCTGGTTGCCTGCTCCTCTGTGTTCTATCTCTGGAGGGAGGAACGAGAGTCCCCAAATCACCAGGCGCTCGTCTGGCAGCTGAGGGGGTGCTGAGTGCCTGGAATGCTAAACTGTAGGAGACCCCTCGCAAGCTTCCTTCCTAGGGCAGGGGCAACTCAACATTCCTCGAGCCATCCAGGGAGCCCAGCTGGGTGTATAGGGCGAGGCTAGCCCGCCCGTCAGTCAGGCAGTCATATTTATTGAACACTTACTGTGTTTAGAGCGCTGTACTAAGCACTTGGGAGAGTACAGTGTAACAATATAACAGACACATTACCCGCAATAAGCTTACAGTCTAGAGGGGGAGACAGACATTAATAACAATAAATAAATTGCGGATATGGAGATAAATTGCAGAACACATCGTAGAACAAACCCCTTGGGGCTGCAGATTTAGCAGCCAGCTCAGAGCCTTTGTGGGACAGCTGGTTCTTTGACCTTTGACTTCCAATTCCAGACACAGACTGACCTCAGTCTCTCATCCCCAAAGACCACTTTAAGCCTCCCTTTCCCATTACGGGGAACACAGAGCCAGCAAAGATGACCTCTGTTTCTTTCTTGGACCCTTTCCCTGAAGCTAAGTTCCTGACGGTGAGTGAAATTGGGGTTCCCAGGAGCCTGCCCTTTTTGTCTCCCTGGAAGTTGCTCTGGCTTTGACCACTTCAGAGAAGGAGGTCCCTCTAGTCTCTGGCCAAACATCCCTTTAGAACCTCGCCCAGGGACCAAGGCTGGGGATGGGGGCAACAGGAACTAGATGGGATTTGGCCCCTGATGGGGAGAGGGTGGGGGCTGAGTCCTTTTCAAAAATCATGGCCTAGTGGAAAGAGCACAAGCCTGGCAATGAGGACCTGGGTTCTAATCCCGGCTCTGCCAGTTGCCTGTCCTGTGATCTTTCACTTCTCTGGTGTGCAGTTTCCTCATCTGTGAAAAGAGGATTCAGTACCTGTTCTCCTTCCTGTGAGCCCCGTGTGGGACAGAGACAGAGTCCATCCTGATGATCTTAAATCTACTCCAGTGCTTAGGCACATATTAAATGCTTAACAGACAGTATTATTATTAATATCAGTATTATTATAATTACCATTATTATTTGCCTTGCAGGAAGATGATCTGGACTCGGAGAGTGAAAAGCTCCCTGCAGCTGAGGAGCCTGAAGAGGAGGAGGAGGGTAAATTGGAGCTGGGCGGGATGGATGGATGGATGGGAAGCAGCATGAGGTAGTGGATAGAGCACAGGCATGGGAGTCAGAAGGTCATGGTTTCCAATCCCAACTCCACCACTTATCTGCTAAACTTATGTTTACTAATTCTGTCATCTTCTTCCAAGTGCTTAGTACATCCATTGGATAATAAATCTGATTTATTATCAATTACTTGGTTGATGATGATGGTATTTGTTAAGCACTTACTATGTGCCAAGCACTGTTCTAGGTGCTGAGGTAGATTGATTGTAGAGGTAGGATTAGAACTCACATCTCCCAGCTCCACCTACCAGACCATTGTCTATGCTTTCTTCCACTCCCCACCCACCACTGTTTTCTGTTTTGAGTGTATCTAGGGGTCACTCTGACTCTGCCAGTCTTTTCTGGGCTGCCTGGGTACCTGCAAGGGCAATCAATCAGTGGTATTTATGGAGTGCTTATTGTGTGCAGAGCACCTTACTAAGCACTCAGAAGAGTACAATAAACTTATTGTGGGCTGGAAACATGACTACCAATTCTTATATTGTCCTCTCCGAAGCACTTAGTACAGCGCTGTGCACACATTAAGCACTAAAATACGATTGAATGAATGACTAGGTGGCTGGGGCTGGCGGGAGGAAGGAAGAGAAGGAAATTCTCTCTCTCTGTCGCTCTCACACTCTCACACACACATTCACACAGGCAAAGGATGCCAATTGTGCTCTGCCTTCCGAGTTGTGAATTGTCTGTGATGGTTGGTAGCTAAAGGAGCACAAAGAGGCAGTGATCCCTAGAATCTGAGACCGGGCGGTGGCTGCAGGCAGGGGAGACAGCTGCCCAGCTGCTGCTCCAGGCCTGTGTGTGTGTTTGTCGGGGGGCAGGGGAAGGGGGATTGAGAAGGCAGCAGGTGCTGTGGGGGCCCGAAGGAAGGAATGCAGCTCCTCTGCCGCTCCCCCCATCCAATCCGCCTCCCAACCTGCGTCATCGTGACCCTTATCTGAGCTGTCCACCCAGACATCCTGGTCATCGCCTCCCCCCGACCCGCCCTCAGATGCTTCCCACCAGATGCACTGTCAGTGTCGGGCGGGGGGCCCCTGACCCCAGCTGTCAGCAGGCGGGCAGCGAGGACGTCAGTGGGGCCCCTTCACCCACCCCCCCCACCCTCCACCCCTCTCCCAGATGGAGCGCAGCCAGGTCCATGTGTCTAATTGATTAGCTCGGCTGAGATGACATCCTTGAGCTTTCTCATCGCTTGGGCAGGAAGTGGGGGGGTGGTCCCCTGGCCCCCGGGCACCTCATACGCTGGCCACCTGGCCCGGCAGGGCTGGAGATGGCAGGGCAGTGTTTCAGCCAACTTGGAAATTGAAGCTTTGGGCCAATGATTTGGGAAATTGAGTCCCTGGACAAGAGTCTGCCCAGGCTCAGGATTTCTTCTGACGCCCTCCCACCCAGATCAGGTTGTGTAGAGGACATGGTGGCTCCTTGGCCGGAAGAGTGAGGCGGATGGAATCTTCCTCCCAGTTGCCATCTTGTAGAATGAGAGACAAGGAGGTGAAAGTGAAAATATTCAACGTGCCAACACAAGAGACAGTCACTTTATGTGCTCAATGGGGCCTGGCCTGTGCTCTGTCCACTAAGCCATGCTGCTTCTCTGATAATTATTTTTGTTAGAGCACACAAGGAGCTTACCCTCCAATGGAGGAGACAGATGTAAAACGATTCACAACTACAGTGGTCAAAATAAATAAGTAAATGTGAAGTTGGAGAAAGACATACAAAATTAAGCTGCTCCGAGTGAGCTAATGGGATAGGAGGAGATGCTGTTTCTGTCACGTCCTGTTCCCCGGAAGCCTGGCTCCTCTCCTGGCTTCCCTGGACTTTAGGCCTAGCCCAGACGGAGTTGGATAAGTGTCCTGCCTTTGACCCTCCTAGCTAGTTCCTTGCTTTGGGTTGGCTCACATGCGCTCTCTCCTTTTCCCCCACAGAAGAAGAGTTCTCCTTTAAGTACAGCCCCGGAAAGCTGAGGGGAAACCAGTATAAGAACATGATGACCAAAGAAGAGTTGGAAGAAGAGCAAAGGTAAACCACTCTGGCCCCCGACCCCTTTGTGGAAGATCCCTTGGCCACCCACCTTTCTCTCGGGGCTGCTGCGGGCCTGCCTTGCAGAGCAGAGACGGAGGAGCAGCCTGTCCCCAGGAAACCAGGTCTCATCGGGGAGCCCTGCTTTACCTTCGGCCTCAAAAACCAATGCTTTCCACCCTGATGATGTACCCTCAGGCAGGACTCAGGGCAGTGGGGGAGGAGAGAGGGGACGGTCAAGGGAGTGATGGAACAATTCACTAGAGCCCCCACTCTTCCCACACAGGGCGAACCCCATGTGGGACCCCGGTAATGGAGAGGCTCGGGTTCAGGAGCAGAACTTTGGGGCTAGGCTCCTTGGACCCCCTTCCCCTTTGGACATGGGTCTTTGCAGTAATCTCAGCAGTAATGCCCTACCCAGAGTCCTCTGGGCTTCCTGCTGGCCCTGAGCCATGGCCCCCTTACCCTGGGGAGTCTGAGAAGACAGCCGGCGACCGAGGATCCCTGTGGACCCTGGCAGCTACGAAGTCTAGGTAGAACCAGTCCCGCAGGGCACGAGGGGGACGCCTGCCCCTCTGAGGTGAGCAGGGAGAAGCGAGGCCCTGCTCCTGGGACCAGCCAGTCCCGGGAATAGGCCTGGCACTGATCGGAGCTGCTCTCTTGGGTAGAAGCTTACGACAAAACCAATTTATCACTTGAACACAGACTGAGACTACTGCGGCTCAAATCCGATTAATAAGGCCCCTCCCCTCTAATCTTTCCCTAGAGCTCAGAGAGGAGCACCTCTGCTTCCCCTCCCAGCAGCTCTGCTAGACCAGATTGAAATTCTCTGCAGAGCCCCAAGGCCTGGACTCCATCCCAGCCCTGCTTCTGCCACACCGAACCAGGCCGTACCAGGGACACCCACACAAGGTGTAACAATCGATCAGGAGAATTTATTTGGCACCAAATGAAGGCAGAGCACTGGGAGAGGATAGTACAGTTAGACATGATTCCTGCCTGCTTGAGTATTTGGGAGAGGAAAATAGGTTAGTAGACACCGTCCCTGCCCTTAAGGAGCTTCCAATTGATTGTGTTCAGAACATCGTACTGAGTGCCTGGCAGAGGACGGTAGGGATTAGTAGACAAAATTCTTGTTGCCTTCAAGGAGCTTACGACCTCCTTTGTGTAAAGCACTGGACTTGAGGATTTGGGAGAGGACAATAGTTAGTAGTTACCTGATCCCTGCCTGCAACGAGCTTCCAGTCAAGAGGAAGCAGTGAGTTTGGCCATGAAAGCTACGCTGGGAAACACCAGAACAAAAATGGCAGCCCACACATCGGTGACACAGTGAGTCCATGTGGGTGGTTTGTCTGGTTGGCTTGATTAGCCATTCAATCGTGTTTATTGAGTGCTGACTGTGTGCAGAACACTGTACTAAGCACTTAGGAGAGACCAGTATACCTGCCCACAATGAGCTTCCAGTCAGACATTCTCAGCGAGAGCTGTTGGTATCCCTATGGTGCGGACTGCCCAGAGGCCTTGGCTCTGACCCCAATGCCAACTGGAGAACTAGTCCCACTCCTAGAGAGGGACTGGTAGCTTTTATGAGGCAGCACTGGGCAACAAGCTAAAGAGCTCCCTCTAGACTCTAGCTTGTTGTGGGCAGGGAATGTGTCTGCTCTATTATACTCTCCCCTGCGCTTAGTTCAGTGCTCTGCACATGGTAAGTGCTCAATAAATATGATTGACTGACTTTTGAAAGCCAGGCCTTGTCTCTTGTTTCCCAGTTCCGGGGCCCCTCCTAGGCTCCCGCTCTGACTCAGCTGACCCTTTCTGTCCACCCTAGGATTCTCTCCATCAGCATCGAGGTCCCCGGGAAAGTAGCCAGCCCTGTCCGGCTACCTCCCACTCAGTGCTGTAGACTGTAAGCTTGTTGTGGGCAGGGAATGTGTCTGTTTTATTGTTATACTGGACTCTCCCAAGCGCTTAGTACAGTGCTCGGCGCACAGTAAGCACTCAATGAATTCGATTGACTGACTGCTGCGGCCTCAGAGCCAGGGCTGCCCCTGACAGGCATGACTAGGTTGCTGCGTTTATGTTGCAGGATTGAGCTGACCTCTGACCTCACCTCTCTGTAGCAAGTACCTTAGGTCCTCGGCCACAAACATTCTTACAAATCTTTTTGGTAAGGAGATGGCATCCCTAGACTAGCGTGGCTCCCCTCGTGTTGTCTGTCAATACATCCAGAACAAAAGATGTCCTGATCTAACCCTCCTCTCCCTTACCTTCCTCATAATCGATTAATCAGTGATTTACCCCCACCCCCAGCTCCATTTCCTGAACCTCATCTCATCCTCCATGACTCCTGGAAATCATTGGCGGGGTGTGGGGGAGGCGTGCAAATCCTAAATACCCCATTTCGAGTGGGTGGGCAAAGTTCTGAGGTGGGGGCCACTTCATCCCAGTAGAAAATGAAGAAGAGGGATCAGGGTAGGGCTGATGGATGTAATGCTGGTGCTCCCTGATGGCTCTCAAATCTACTCCTCTAATAATAATAACTGGAGTAGAAGTAATAATATTTATTAAGCACTTACCGTGTGCAGAGCATTGTAGTAAGCATTGAGGTGGATACATGATAATCAGGTCAGACACACTCCCTGTCCCACATGGGGCTCCCAGATTAAGTGGGAGGGAGAATAGGTATTGAACCCCCATTTTACAGGTGAAGTGACTTGGCCAAGGTCTCAAAGCAGACAAATGGTGGAGCCGGGATTAGAACCCCAATTGTCTGACTCCCAGGCCTTGTTCTTTCCACCGAGCCACTCTAGCCCAGTCGGTCAATTGATCAAATAGCCCACTGTAATGCTGGGTTTTCCCGGAAGCCCTTCCCTGGTGAAAAATTGTGTCTGAGCAAGATGCAATCTAATCTGTAATTAATCACTGCAGCCACATTATCCTAAATTCCTGCCAAAACTTCTGCTATTCTCAAATCCCCCCTCCCTCCCGGGCTGATGGTCTGGAGCAGAGAAGATGGCGCTCAATACTCATCCCTTGTTTGTGGCTCGCTTCAGGCCTACATGCACCCAGTGGGTCCCTCCTTGCCTGACTGGGAGTTTTTGGGGTTTTTTTTAATGGTATTTGTTAAGCATATACATGCCAGGCACTGTACTAAGTAGGTAAAAACTAATCAGTTCGGACACAGTCCGTGTCCCGAAAGGGGCTCACGGTTTTAATCCCCATTTTATAGATGAGGTAACTGAGGCCCAGAGAAATGAAGCAACTGGCCCGAGCTCACCTCGCAGACAAGTGGCAGCATGGTCTAGTGGACAGAGCACAGGCCTGGGAGTCAGAAGGTCATGGGTTCTAATACCGCCTCTGCCACTTGTCTACTGTGTAACCTCGGGCCAGACACTTCACTTCTCTGGGCCTCAGTCTCCTCATCTGTAAAATGGGGATCAAGACTGTGAGCCCCATGTGGGAGGGGGAATGTGTCGAACCCGATTTGCTAGTATCTACCCCAGCACTTAGTACAGTGCCTGGCAAAGAAGAAGCACTTAACAAATACCACCACTATTATTAAGTGGCAGAGCCGGGATTAGAACCGAGGCCCTTCTGAATCAGAGGCCCATACTCTATCCACTAGGTCAGGGGAGGGGAGGAAGAGAGGGTTCTCACATACACTTCCATTGGGGCAGCTCTAACCTGCATGTTCCTCACATCATCTTGGCATGCCTGGGTGGATTCACTTGTTTGTAACATCTGCTTGCCCTGGACCTTTTTCCCCTCCTTCCCCCGCTCCTCCATTCCTGTATGTGGGCAACCATGCCCCCTCCCCTGGATGGGGTCACAAGGCTTACCCGGCCCTCCCCGACCCCAACCCCCCACTCTCTACTGCTGCGTTTCTGTCCAGCATGGTGCCAGTTGGGGATGCATGAGGCCGGTAAGTTTGGCTTTTGTGTTTTTGCTTTTCCTCTTCTGCAGCATGATAGAGCCCTGGGGCTTCGCAAAGCTTCCAGGCTGAAGGGGAGAAGGCCGGGACCATGGGCTGGGGACACTGCGGCTAACCCACTGAAAGTGCCGGCTGAGGCCAAGGCTCGGACCCGTCAGGGGCAGGCTGGTGTGTCCTTACGGTGGCATAAGCCTTTCCCGAAAGGAGCCAGGCTGAGGCGTCTGCCCAACCCCTTCCTCTGTGCCAGCCCAGCCCACTCCTCATTGCTCTTACCGTGTCTTTGCCAGCTTTATTGCTCTGCAGCGGGGCCCTGGAGTCCTCAATATTAATAACTGTGGTATTCAGTAAGCACTTACTATGTGCCAGGCGCTGTACTAAGTGCTGGGGTGGAGACGAGCAAATAGGGTTGGACACAGTCCCTGTCCTACACAGGGCTCACAGTCTCAATCCCCATTTTACAGATGAGGAAACCGAAGCCCAGAGAAGTGAATAATAATTATGGTATTTGTTAAGCGCTTGCTATGTGCCAAGCACTGTTCTAAGCACAGCGGTAGGTACAAACTAATCAGATTGTGCCACGTGGGGCTCACAGTCTTCATCCCTGTTTTACAGATGAGGTAACTGAGGCACAGTAAAGTTACGTGACTTGCCCGAGGCCACAGAGCAGACAAGTGACAGAAGCGGTATTAGGACCCATGAACTTCTGACTCCCAGGCCCGTGCTCTATCCACTACGCCATGCTGCTTCCACACAGATTGGCGCCTTTCTCCCCAGGGGCTGGAGGGCTGCGAGTGGGGAGTAACGACAGGATCACCCAGGCGTCATGAGACAACCCCAAGAATCTTCCCGTCTCTTCCTCCCAGGTCCTTGATCAGGAGGCAGGGCCTAGCGAAGCATGGCAGACGCTCATTAGAAGGTTGTGTGATTGACCCACCAGCCCAATCCACGCTACATTTTTTCTTAATAGTAGTTGTTCAGTGCTTACTATGTGCCAGGCACTAAGCTCAGGGGTCGATACAAGCTAATCAGGTTGGACACATCCCTGTCCCACACAGGGCTCACCATCCTAATCCCTGTTTTAAAGATGAGGTAACTGAGGCACAAAGAAGTTAAGGGATTTGCCCAAGGTCACACCGGGGACAAGAGGTGGAGCCGAGATTAGAGCCCACATCCTCTGACTACTAGACCGCACTGCTTCTATTTGGAATATCAATGACCACGAAAGATCGTTGCACAAAATTGGATCTTTGACAGGGTCAGAGGGAACCATTTTGAATTAAATATTAGTCTGAGCTGGTCAGACCTGGCAGAGATGGGGTTGGGAAACCATAGTAGTGGCGATAGGGGGAGTAATGGGGATCAATCAATGGTATTTATTGAGTGCTTACTATGTGCAGAGCACTGGATAAAGAACTTGGGACAGTACAACAGAATTGGTAGAGTCAATTCTTGCCCTTAAATTGATGGAGGGAACTATAGCAGTAACCATGGCAGGGGAATTTGAGGGGCTGCAGGGGAAGAGAAAAGGATAAAGGCAAGGTAGAGGCCTTATGCAACTGGGTGTTGCCAACTGGGATGGGAAAGTCAACAGGGAGGATGAGAGTGATCTGGGACATCTGCGCTCTGGGCCTCAGTTTACTCTGCTGCTAAATTAGGGTGGCGGACATCAGCTTCACCAAGGGAAGGAAGCGTGGCCTGAGATCCTTGGCAACAGCGGGGTGCCCATTTCCGTAGCAGGGGCCAAGGCCTCACGGGACTCTAGAATCTCGGTTGCAGCTAAGAACCGAGGGGTTTGACCTGCCAGACCAGAGGTCAAAGGTCTGCAGCTCACAGTGGACCTGCTGCCCAGCTACTTACTGAGCGCTTTCTGGGAGCAATGCACTTTACTAAGTGCTTGAGAAAGTACCACTGAAGCACAAGACGTGTTTCCTGTCCACAAGGAGGCTCGCCCTCTAATAGGGAAGACAAGTATAAAGATATTCACAAGCAGCGGAATAAGAAGAAATAATTGAATGTAGGTTTGACTGTACATCTATACACACATCTGTTCATCTCTGTAATGATGATAATTGTGGTATTTGTTAAGCGTTGACTATGTGCCAGGCACTGTATTAAGCGCTCGGGTGGCTAGAAGCAAATCGGGTTGGATACAGTCCCTTTCCCGCGTGGGACTCGCAGTCTCAATCCCCATTTTACAGATGAGGTCACTGAGGCCCAGAGAAGTGAAGTGACTTGCCCAAGGTCACATAGCAGAGAAGTGGTGTATAGCTATCTCTCTTCATGTATATATCTGTCCATCTGGGTACATGAGGGCCCAAGTACCTATCCCTATGAACTTAAGGCCCGGAATAAATTAATGGTCAAGTGCCCGAGGTGGCTGCTTCGTGGGGGGAATTAGCCACCACAGGTGCTGCCTTGGAGTCCAAAGGCTGACTCTGTGCACAGAATAAACTATCTTGCTGCAGCCGACGAGAAGCAGAATCCCCCGCTTGAGAGAGCAGCCTCCGGGCAGCGGCTTCTTCAAGCCAAGCGGCCTGATTCCCTCCCCTCCCCTACGCCCCCGCCTCTCCCCTCCCCTCCCACCCACCTCCACTGGCAAGCGGAAATGACTGAAATAAATTATCTTTTTCTCCCTGTTTCTCTTTGCAGAGCTGAAGAGTGTATGAAGTTGCCCCTAGAGTCCTCCTAGAGATTTTGTCTTTTGGCAGCTTAAACACTTGAGAAATTAGCCAGACTACACAGACACTCGTGTGGGAACACTTAGTTGCACACCCCAATGCTTTGCCATGTATACACACTGACAGATGCATACACACATGCGTGTGTGTGTGTGTGTGTGAGACCCTCAATGAGTGAAACCCTCTCTTTGACTTTGAAAGGGGGCACCAAATCATATTCTTTGCTCTCTATTTAAAGGAATTGATCATTCAGGCCCTGCAGGTGTGAAAGACTGGAAGGCGATGGGCATTCTAACAAGGCCTACCCTTGCCCTCCTTATCCATTTCAGATAGTGAATAATTATGGTTAAGCGCTGGGGTAGATACGGGATCAGATATTCCCTGTCCCACCCTGGGCTCACTGTCTAAGAGGCAGGGAGAGCAGGTATCCCATCTCCATTTTACAGCTAGGGAAACTGAAACCCAGAGAGGGTAAGTGATGTGCCCCAGGCCCCACAAAAGGCCGGAGGCAGAGCTGGGATGAAAAGTCAGGTCTGCTGACTGCCAGGTCCGGGCCCTTTCCGCCGGGCTGGGTGACCTGTTGAGGTTTAAAGGCATTTAGAGGTTTCAAGTCAGAGCACAGCCCATCTCACTCGTTCCCCCAACATTCTCCATGTGAACCACATCCTGTACTGTCCTGACACCGTGAGAAATGAGGAACTACACACACCCTGTCTTGGTCTGCTACACTCGAGCCCACCCCCCCCGATGCTAAGCAGGTCCCCCGACTTTTCCCCACTGCACTGTTCCCTCTTGTCTGGGACCCCTGGATAATTCAATAAAGACCAGTGGAGGGGTGAATGAAGGACAGACGGACAGATGTATGGACAGACGAGTGAATACACGGATGAACGAATCTGCAAAAATTGCAAGAGCCAAATTGGCTTCCTCCAGCTGAGGCCCATCCCTAAGAGGGAGATTTTCAGGTGTCCAGGGATGGGGACGGGGATCCCTGAGGGGCTCATCCTTGCTCACTCTGCTGGCCTCCACCTCCAGCTGTAGCTTTGGTCATTAGAATAGCAATAATCAGAGGCCGTGGGCCCCTTGGCTTTGCCCTCCCCCTAGGAGGAGCCCCAGGCTCTGTCTTTAGTCCAGCCCCAGGCCGGCTTCTCAGAGATTCCCTATGCTTCCCTTGGACTGCACTTATGCTAGGCTGATTGGTGGCAGTCGGCCCTGAAGTGGGTAGTTGCCATGGCAACAAGCCCCGAGCTGGTGCCATTCCCAGTAAATTTTCACTTCTGGGACGGAAGATGAGACCCACTGGCACTAAGTGAAACCACCGGACATGAGGGCACTAGACAGATGGACATTCTGATAGATACCTTAGAACAGCTGCGACCGTGACCATTTGGGCACCCAAACCACCTAGATTTTGCTAGCTTCGGCCTCCCCGCCTACCCCAAGACGGTCTGGATGAATCTGGCTCTTTGCAGTTACCTTTTTTTATACATGAGAGGGGCTCTTACACACCCGACTCCACTTCTGGTTGCTTGGATCTCTGTTTTCTGGCCTCTGTTCGGCCCAATAAACCTTTGAGTAGCTGATACGGACTCTTGTGAGTGTGATTTTTCAGTTTTATTTTTTAAATGACTTCTCTTTGGATCCTGATCTCCCCCTAATGGCAGTACTGGATATTTTGCCCACTGCATAAAAGGCTGCCTCCTTCGATTTCAAACTGTTTCTGCAGGCGTGGGAAGGGGTGGGAGAGGCCTAGAATACCTGTGGGATTACAGTGCACCTCTTCTTCAAGGAACTCACCCCCAACCCCACAGAATTTGGGTATAAATCTTTAAATTGTATATTATCTATATTAAAAATGAGAATAATGGGAGAAGCAGCGTGACCTGGTGATTAGAGCATGGGCCTGGAAGTCAGAAGGACCTGGGTTTCTAATTCTGTCACTTGTCTGCTGTATGACATTGGGCAGGACATTTAACTTCTCCATGTCTCAGTTACCTCATCTGTCAAATGGGGATTCAGATTGTGAGCCTCATCTGGGACAGGGACTGGGTCAAACCCCATTTGCTCGTATCCACCCCAGCTCTTAGTAGAGTGCCTGGCACAGAGGAAGCACTTATTAAATGCTACAATAATTATATTAATGACTGTCTGCCCCGTAGACTGTAAGCTCATTATGGGTAGGGAACACGTCTGCTAAAGTAAAGGTTAAAATTGAAATTCAAAGGTCTCATTTTGTTTATACCTTTTCCAGGGCATTAGACCTGTCCCAGACTAGATTCAAAATTTATATCCAAATATATGTATAAATCTTACATATCCGTAGTATTTATTGAGCCCCTGCAGTGTGCAGAGCACTGTACTATGTGCTTGAGGGAAAACAATAAAGATGGAAAACATTAACGGTGCCCTCAAGGATCTTACGGCCTATAAAGCATCTTGGGAATGTACAATAGAATAATCCCTGCCTTCAAGTAGTTTACAGTCTACTGTGTTCAGAGTACTGTACTAAGTGCTTGGGAGAATGCAAGTTAGAAAACACACATGTTCCCTACTCTCAAAGAGTTTAAAGTACATATTCAGCACTTATTCATTCACTTATACACCTCTCTCTCTCTCTCTCTCTTCCTCCCTCCCCACTTCTTGAGATTGTGACTTGCAGCTCTTGACTTTATTAGCTGATTTTTCATATATTTTATCCAAGTCAGAAGCTGCATTTCTTTAAGACTGTTATTCACCTTGATGAGGTTCAGTAAACACTTCGTTTGACCTCAAAACCGATTAACTGTGAGTGTTTTGCAGTCTCCTCTGTGGGAGAGCTGGGATTAGAATCTAGATGAGCCAATGTATAACTTCTGAAATGAAGATGTCACCACCTGCCTCACTCCTATAGAGCCGACCCCCATGCTTGCATCTTCCTGTCCCTCTTGTCCTGCCTTTCAGCAGCTCCGGAAGAAACTTTGGGAAGGGAAAATGGGGATTAAAGAGCTTGAAAGCTGAAGTCAAATAATTTCCAAATAAACTGCAGGCCATTAACTCCCACATGCTGCCTCCCAATTGAACAAACCCTATTTAACCAAGTAGAGAATAGGGCTTGTTCCCTGTTTAACTAAGGAGGGAAAATGGTTTGTTCCCTGTTTATCCAGAACAAGAATAGGGTTTGTTCCCTATTTACCCAAGAAGGGAGAATGATTTGTTTCCTATTTATCCAGGGAGAGAATGGGGTTTGTTCCCCATATTTACCCAAGAAGGGAATTAGGTTTGCTCCCCATGTAACCAAGGAAAAAATGGTTTGTTTCCTCTGAAACCAAGAATACTCTTTGTTCCCTATTTACCAAGAAATAGCCAATGAATCCAATTTCTGTCCTGGTTTTGGGGAGGAAGAATAGTAGTAATTGTATTTAGTAGAAATTGGGATATTTATTCAGCTCTTACTATGTGCCAAGCACTATACAGTGTCCTGGGATAGAGTCAAGATAATCAGGTCGGAAGCATTCCCTGTCCCACCTGGGGCTTCTGGTGTACTATTAAGCACCTATTTTGTGCAGAGCACTGTACAGAGTCTTGGGAAAGAATACTCAGGAGGAAATTCTATGGTCCCCGCCCCACAAAGGGGCTCACAATCTAAGAATAAAGCAAGGGAGAGGGAAGTGGTGACAAACTCATAAGGAAAGATGAAACAATAGAAACATTCAAACATCAGAGAAGGCAAAGGAGCGAGGATAAATACAAAAGAGAAAAGTAGTAGGGTCCTAGCAGGGCTAGAGGAGAAGAGTCTCACAGTCCTCCCGGCTCAGTGATAATTGTGGTATTTGTTGAGCACTTACTGTGGGTCGAGCACAATACTAAGCCTGGGGGAGAATTACAAGATCATCAGGTCAGGGCCAGGGCCTGTCCCACAAGATGCTCACATTTAAAGGGGAGGGAGAATTAGCATTGGTGCCCCATTTTATAGAGGAGGAAACCGAGGCCCCGAGCAACTGTTACTTGCCCTAGGTCACCCAGCAGGCAAGTGACAGAGTCAGAATTAAAATTTGGGTCCCCTGGCCTCTAAGCCTTGCTGCTTCTCAACAGTCTAACAGAACCTCAGAGTCCAAAGGTCACAACTGCAGTGACCATGGTGGCTAGAGCAGACAGCCCAGCCCCTGCAACATTCTCCATTTTTCAAAGGCCACACGCGGCTGCTTGGGTCTTCCCCTGAAATCCACAACCCCCTTTGCACCCTTCCTGATTGTCCTCAAAATCCTTTGTGGGGGCCCTCTGGGCATTTTTCACTCACTCTTCTGGATTTTGAGTTCCTTGTGGGCAGGGAATAGGTCTACCAACTTAGTTGAATTGTACTCTCCCAAGCATTTAGTACGGTGCTCAGCTCACAGTCAGTGCTCCATAAATATGATTGATTGATGCTAATGCTCAGGGCACAAATGTTTAAGAATAATGGAGAAGCAATGTGGCACTACTGGCCAGAGCCCAAGACTGGCAGGTAGAGGACACTGGGTTCTAATCCCAGCTGTGTGGGATTTGCCTGCTGTGTGACCTTGGACAATTCACTTCACTTCTGTGGGCCTTGATTTCATCATCTGTAAATTAGGGATTAAATATCTATTCTTTCTCCAATTTAGACTGTGAGCTCCTTGTGGGTCAGGGACGATGTCCGACCTGATTATTCTGTGTCTACCCCAGTGCTTAGTACAGTACTTAGCACCCCATAAGCGCTTCACAAATAGCATTAAAAAATTTGCTTTTATCATCCCAGCGCTTAGTACAGTGCCTGGCACATAGTAAACACCTAGCAGATACCATAATAATTATCATTATAATAATAATGATAAACATCATAATAGTAATAATGACTATAATAATAGTCAGAGAAGCAGCATGGCTCAGTGGCAAGAGCCCGGGCTTTGGAGTCAGAGGTGAGGGGTTCGAATCCTGGCTCTGCCACTTGTCAGGTGTGTGACTGCGGGCAAGTCACTTCTCGAGAAGCAGCATGACTCAGTGGAAAGAGCATGGGCTTTGGAGTCAGGGCTCATGAGTTCAAATCCCAGCTCTGCCACTTGTCTGCCACTAGGACTGTGAGCCCCACATGGGACAACCTGATTCCCCTGTGTCTACCCCAGTGCTTAGAACAGTGCTCTGTACATAGTAAGCGCTTAACAAATACCAACATTATTATTAGTAGTAGTAATAATTTTGGTCCAGTAGACACCAACACCAAACAAGCCACCACCAGAATTATATATTTGTTTGGAGAAACAGCATGGCTTAGTGGATACAGTACGGGCCTGGGAGTCACTGGACTTGGGTTCTAATCTCGGCTCTGCCACAGGTCTGCTGTGTGACCTCTGGCAAGTCACCTCACTTCTCTGAGCCTCAGTTCCCTCTTCTTTAAAATGGGGATTAAGAGAATGAGCCCCACGTGGGACAGGGACTGTGTCCAACCTGCTTAACTTGTATCTACCTCAGCACTTAGAACAATGCTTGGCACATAGTGAGCACTTAACAAGTACCATTATTATTATCCTCCATGAGGTTCTGTCTGTAGCAGCCAGGTCCCCTAACACCTGTGAGGGCAAGGTGGGCCCTTAAATTGACTACATGGGGCGGGGGCACCATTCAGGTCTAACTGCTGGGGTCATGGGGCTGGGGGCGTCTTTTCTCTCTCCTTAATAGGGTCCAAAAAGAGCAGCTGGCTGCCATCTTCAAGCTCATGAAGGACAACACGGAGACGTTTGGCGAAATGTCAGATGGGGACGTAGAGGAGCAGCTCAAACTTTATGACATGTAGATGCTACGGGGCCACCGGGCGTGCTCCAGCTTCGACTGTGGCCCTGACCCTCGACGGCAGACGGAGGACCAACTGTCATACTGTGAATGCGGCGTTAGACTCAATGCTCTGTTCTTTTCAGACTTTTCTAGATTTAGCCATTGCAATATGTAGTTACGAGCACGTACTGAGCACCGGTTACATGCGTAGCACTGTTCTTAAGCACTTGGAGATAGACAAAGTTATAGACTGAAGACAGCCAGCCCCTGCCCTCAAGCAGCTTACTGTGTGCACTGTCCTGGACTAAGCGCTTGGGAAAGTCCAATATAATAGAATTGGTAGATGTGATGCCTGCCTACAGGAGCTTACAGCCTACAGGAGGCCAACACAGACCCACTCACAAGTAGAACCAGACAGGGAAATAGACTGGCAGCCTGATGTTCCCCACACCTCTAGATGGTGTGAATTTTCATAGATTTCCCTGTATCTCCCACCCTCCACCCCAGCGGGGATGGGGGCGGGGATGGGGGCTAGGCACCGTGATGTCACACAGCCCTCCAGGCGAGAAGAGAGAGAGGGTCTGGAACCTTTCACCCCCATGGCCTGTTCCACCCGCCCTCCTCTCCCACAGTGTGTCTGGCCTTTATAAATCTCCTCACAATTGGCATCTGGTTGGGCCTCCCTTCTGCACTGCTTTGCTTCTGCACTGCTGAACTTTGGACTGTGCGGCCCAGTGCTTCCACATTCCTGACCAAACTCGTCAAGGTTCTTTTTCCCAGTTCCGGTGCAGGAAATGGCAATCTCCCAGCCTCTAGGAGGTGGACTCTGAGAAGCTGCTGCCAGGAAGTCAGTGCTGCTGAGGCCCTTTCCAGAGCTCGCTGTCTACCGTTACATCCCTTTGCATGGTTTAGGTGAGGTGGGTCCCTGGGCCTAAACGGGGTTTAAGAGGTACCATATCTCCCTTCCGCTGGGCTAGCAGAGGCTGGATTCTACCAGACCCATCTCCCTACCGGGTACAAAAAGACTCTTAAAATCCTGTGGGACACCATCCAATCCATTAAAGGTATTTATTGAGCCCTTACTTTGTCCAGAGCACTGTACTAAGCACTTACTGTAAGCCCCTATCCAGTGTAAACCCTAGATTTATGTACCTGGCAACATCATACGCTTATCAAATTGAAAATGAGGCTGGTTCCTTTAGGGCATAAGGAGTTAATTGTTCCTGCCTCCTAAGAAGAGTGAATACAGATGCCTTCGAAGTGGTGTGGCCCAGTGGCAAGAGCCCGGGCCCGGGAGTCAAAGGATCTGGGTTCCAATTCCAGCTCAGCCACTTGTCTGAGCATGACCTAGGGCAAGTCACTTCACTTCTCTGTGCCTCGGTTTCCTCATCCGTAAGAGGGGGATTAAATCCTCCTCCCTAACTTAGACTGTGAGTTTATATGGGACAGGGACTGTGTCCAACCTGATTATCTTCTATCTACCTCAGCAATCAGTACGGTGCCTGGCACAGAGTAAGTCCTTAACAGGTGCCCTACCAAAAAACAAGACATCTTTCACCGCCTCTCATTCTGGAAGATGCCGCTTTAACTGGGTTACTAATTATGAGTGGAGACCGAGTAGCCTCAGAGACCAGTCTCCCAAGCGCTTAGTAGGTGCTCTGCACACAGTAAGCACTCACTAAATACAACTGAATGGATGAAGACGGTCTACACTCACGGATGCAGCCTCACTCTTGGCGGCGTTATCGAAACAAAGGACAACTCTACTACCGCTACTCCTCCTATTGCTCCTACTCCTACCTCTATCCTCTCTTCTACTACTGTTATTCTTACTTCTATCCTCTTTCTTCTATTACTACTGATACTATACTCTCTCTTCTACTACTAGTGATACTACTGCTTCTATCCTATCTCTTCTGCTGCTGCTATTCTTCTATCCTATCTCTTTTACTACTACTGATACTATACTATTACTGCATACTCTCTTCTACTACTATTATTACTGTTTCTCTGCTATCTCTTCTACTTCTGCTGCTATTCTGACTTCTATCCTATCTCTTCTACTACTGCTGCTATTCTTACTTCTATCCTCTCTCTTCTACTACTAGTGATACTACTGCTTCTATCCAATCTCTACTGCTGCTATTCTTCTATCCTATCTCTTCTACTACTAGTGATACTATGCTATTACTATATTATCTCTTCTACTACTACCATTAATATTACTGTTTCTATGCTATCTCTTCTACTACTGCTATTCTTTTATCCTATCTCTTCTACTCCTACTGATGCTATACTATTACTATATTATCTCTTCTACTACTACTATTAATGCTACTGTTTCTATGCTCTCTCTTCTACTACTATTATCCTAACTTTTCTACTACTGCTGCTGCTGCTCCCGTATTATTTCTATTACTTCTGCCGCGGCTACTACAGCTAACTACCGTAGTAATAGTAATACTGACCAGTGCATAGTACAGTGCTTGACCAGTAGAAGTCCTTAGCAAACACCGCGACGTTCAGTTACGACTGCTGCTACTCGATTCCGTTTTGTCTACTATTACAGCTGCTGCTATTACTATTATTACTCCTAAAAGGATGTCCTTGGTGATGTAGCCACGGTGCTGAATGCCATCCAGCCTGCAGACCGCCTCTTCACTTGTAGGGATAGTTCGGTGTCATTTCCTAGCGGGTCTTCCACCTAATTTGGCCTGCTGGTCCAAGGCTCAAGGGAGCCTAATCCGGGACACTTGTCTGGGAGCGGGACCTCAACTCTTTCAAAAAGGCGTCCAATAGTGGCCAAAATAGCCCTCTCCTAATAAACCCCGTTAAATTGGGGAAATGAAGTGTTCCAGGAGAGGGCGATGTTGCCTCAGGACGAGGCACCGCCACTCTGCGCGCAACGAGAATCCCCCGGAGCGTTATATTGGGATAGTTTGGCTCCTGCAAGTTCCTCCCTCATCAGTCAAAGTCCTGTCTAGCGAAGACATTCTCGTGACCCTCCACCTCTCCTGTCCTGCCCTCTGCCCGAACCAAGGGGTGCAGAAGGGGCTCAAATGCAAATACTTGAATGCTGGTAAGGATTGGGGGTTACTCCACAGGGACTGAATCACAACATTTCCGGGTACTGAAAATAATTACTATTTTGAGAAAAATTTGCAGAACAAAGAGGTTAAGGTCAAACTAAAATTGGATGCAAGCCTTCCCAGAATAGTCACACTGCCTGGAAAGCTGCTTTTTTATGTTTCTTGAGAAGAAAAATAAAAGCATCTCTGAAAAGGAACAGCCAGCTTTGCCGCGTGGTGCCGTGTCATGATAGGGGTTTTCCTTCAGCTCTTCCTTTTTCTCCCTTTTATAAAACTTAAGAAACAAAAGCCCCCGGAAGACCCAGGACATGGGATCTACTCACAGAAAGCATTTCAGGGTCCCCAAGCTGCCTCATCGGTTGATGTCACCCTGTCCTTATCAGCTTCTTCTGGCCCAAGACTGAGGCAGTAATAAAGCCACTGACGTCCTGGATCACTCTGCTTCATCAGAAGGTTCCAAGCTTGATCAGAAACTGATTAGGGAGGTAGCATGGCCTAGTGGAAAGACCACAGGATTGGAGTTAGGAGGGATGGGTTCTAGTCCCGAATCCACCTCTTGCTTGTTGTAAGACCCAGGCAATTCCCTTTTTTTAGGGTATTTGTTGAGTGCTTACTACATGTCAGCACTGTACTAAGCACAGGGGTAGATCCAAGTAAATCAGGTTGGACACAGTCCTGTGTGGGGCTCACAGTCTTAATCCCCACTTGTAGGTGAGGTAAATGGGCACAGAGGAAACGAAAAGACTTACCCAAGGTCACCTAGCAGACAAGTGGCAGAGCCGGGATTAGAACCCACGTTCTTCTCACTCCTAGGCCACTGCTCTATCCCTTAGGCCATGCTACTTCCCATTAGTACTTCGTTATATCCTCTGTCCCGTCATCCTTCTCATTTAATTTTCTGTTGCTGTACCCCCCAACTGTACAGAAACCCTCCTGGAAAACTTTCATAAAATATGTCTCATTTTTCCTTTCATTTCTCCAGGCTGCATAACTTTTAAGCTTTTCTCAAGTGCTTGTTGTCCACCATTTTATTATTATTGTTGTTATTTGCTCTTCACTGGGCAAGCCAGAGTCCAATCTGGGGAACTCCAGGCCCTTTCCTGGCCAACTCTGGTAGTCTAGAATTATCCCTGGAGGTTCTGGCCCTCTCCGGAGTGGATTTTGCTGACTATTTCTAAATGTATTTCCCTGGAGACCTAAGGGCCAGGAACTGTGGTTGGAATAGACTCTGGCCTCCCTCTTCCCCGCCCTCCACATTCAAGCCTTTCCTAATTCAGATCCAAGTCCTCAGAGCTGGAAACTGACAGACCTCCTGTTGGGCCAGAATCCAAGATAAAAGCTGTTTTCTTGCTACATGGTCTTGAATCAGAGTTTTGTTTTTCTTTAAATGATATAGTATATATTATTTATATTCATGGCTCAGTGGAAAGAGCCCGGGCTTGGGAGTCAGAAGTCATGGGTTCGAATCCCGGCTCTGCCACTTGTCAGCTGTGTGACTGGGGGCAAGTCACTTCACTTCTAGGCCTTAGTTACCTCATCTGTAAAATGGGAATTAAGACTGTGAGCCTCACGTGGGACAACCTGATTACCCTGTAAGCCCGTCGAAGGGCAGGGACTGTCTTTATCTGTTACCAATTTGTACATTCCAAGTGCTTAGTACAGTGCTCTGCACGTAGTAAGCGCTCAATAAATACTATTGAATGAATGAATATCTACCCCAGTGCTTAGAACAGTGCTCTGCATATAGTAAGAGCTTAACAAATATCAACATTATAATTATTAATGTCTGTCTTCCCCACTAGACTGTAAGCTTGTTGCGGGCGTGGAACGTATCTGCCAACTCTCTTGTATTCCGCCAAATGCATAGTATAGTGATCTGTACTCAGTAAGTGCTCTATAAATAATAATAATAACGTTGGTATTTGTTAAGCGCTTACTATGTGCCGAGCACTGTTCTAAGCGCTGGGGTAGACACAGGGGAATCAGGTTGTCCCACGTGGGGCTCACAGTCTTAATCCTCATTTTACAGATGAGGTAACTGAGGCACCGAGAAGTGAAGTGACTTGCCCAAAGTCACACAGCTGGCAAGTGGCCAACCCGGGGTTCGAACCCATGACCTCTGACTCCAAAGCCCGTGCTCTTTCCACTGAGCCACGCTGCTTCTCTAATACCAAATACCATTGATGGATTTTTTTTCTGGTAATTGTTAAGCACGTACTATGTTTCAAGCACTCTACTAAGCACTGGGGTAGATACAAGCCAACCAGGTTGGACACAGTCCATGTCCCACATGGGGCTTACGGTTTTAATCCCCATTTTACAGATGAGGTTACTGAGGTATAGAAAAGTCAAGTGACTTGCCCAAGACCACAGAGCAAACAAGTGTCAGAGCTGGGATTAGAATCCAGGTCCTCTGACTCCCAAACCCTTGTTCTGTCCACTAGACCACTGCCCCCTCTAGATTGTAAGCTCACTGTGGGTAGGGAATGTGCCCTTTTATTGTGGATATTGTGTTCTCCCAAGCGCTTAGTACAGAGCTCTTCACAGTAAGTGCTCAATAAATATGACTGACTGACTTCCAGAGACGCAGTGGAGACCTTTGCCCTCTGTCTGCTTTCCCTGCCCCCCTTCATATTCTACCCTGGTCACCCCCATTGGACTCAGTTCAGGCGAGGGAAATGAAGCCATGGGGACAGAACAGATTTCTCCATGCACTCGTTTCTGCCCACAGTAGTGGACCATTTGCCTTGAGTTCTAGCAGCTTCAGCCAGATGGTGGCCCAAGGGAAGATAATGGGCAGAGCTTCAAGGAGCTGGGTGGCCTAGTGGAAAGAGTGTAGGCCTGAGAGTCAGAGTTCAACCAATCAATCAGTGTATTTATTGAGCACTTACTGTGTACGGGGGACCATAGTAAGCGCTTGGGATAAAACAATACAATAGGGTTGGTAGACTTGTTCCCTGTCCACGAAGGGCTCACAGTCTAGAGGGAGAGACTGACATTAAAATAAATAAAACAGACATAATATCTAAATTACAGATATGCCCTGGGGTCTAATTCTGGCTTTGAGCAAGTCAGTCAATTTCCCTGCACCTCAGTTTCCTCATCTATAAAGTAGGGATTCAACACCAGTTCTTTTGCCATAGACTGCGAGCTTCATGTGGAACAGGGACTATGCCATTATCTCGTATCTACCCCGGTGCTTAAAACAGTGCTTGGCAAATGGTAAGGGCTTAAAAAATACCATAATGATTGTCCAGGTGGAGAGACAGCTGACCTGGGGGAGGGGAAGAAGAAAACTGTTCTGTTCCAGACTTAGAGTGAGCAGGAAATTAACAATGTGCAGGTGGAACAGGAGCTCAAAAATGCTGGTGAGAAAATTTCCTCAGCATGGTTAGGGGACCTGGGGATTGGAGGGTGGGGTGGGTAAGTAACTTAAATTTGATGCCAAGACCCAGGAGTGTCAGTGTGGGAGGATTTTAAAATCAATCAATAAATCATTGGTAGTTCTTGAGCAATTACAACAGAGTTGAAAGATACATTCCCTGCCTATAAGGTGCTTACAGGTGCCAGAGGAGGAGACAAATGGTAAAATAAATGACAGTTGTTTACGTATGTAAATGCTTGGGGCTGACGGTGGGATGAGAATCAAGTGCTTCAAGAGTTCAGATCCAAATGTATAGTTGACCTAGAAAGGAGAGAGAGTAGAGGAAATGAGGGGTTAGTCAGGAGAGGCTTGTTGGAGGAGATGTGATTTTAATAAGGTTTTAAAGGTAGAGAAAGTGGTGGTCTGGTATATATGAAAGAAGGGGGAGTTTCAGGCAGAAGGAGGATGTGGGCAAAGGGTCAATGGTATTTACTTTATGCAGAGCGTTGTGTTAAGTGCTCAGGAGTGTATAACAGAATTTGTGGACAAGATTTCTATCCTCAAGGAGCTTACGGTCTACCTGGGAAGACAGAAACTAAAATAAATCACCGATGGGAGAAAGGAGGGAGGGGGATATTTACATAAAAATTAGGGCTTAAGAAATAGGATGTATAAGAGAGGTACAATAGGCTCAAGGGAAGTTGTTACTATGGAGGTGTTTAGTTAGCTCAGAATTGCTGAACAGGCACTATAGAGAAAATTTGCAGAGGAATTAGAAATGAACCGTGGAAAGCCTCTTAGGAAAGATGTGATTTGAAGACAGGGAAAGGTGTGGTCTGCAAATTTGAAGAAGGATAAACAGTATGGTCTAGTGGATAGAGCATGGGCCTGGGAGTCAGAAGGTCATGGGTTCTAATCCCAGCCCTGCTACCTGTCTGCTGTATGGCCTTGGGTAAGCCACTTCATGTCTCTGAAACTCAGTTACCTCCTCTATAAAATGAGGATTAAGACTGTGAGCCCCATGTAGGGGGACAGGCACTGTGTTCATCCTGATTAACTCGTATCTACCCCAGCGTTTAGAACAGTGCCTGGCATATAGTAAGCACTTAACAAATTCGTACAAAAAAAAACCTATCAAAATTGGCACCAACAGGGGAAACAGATGTCTGGAGAATAGAAACAAGTGTTTGCAAGTCAGAATGAGGTTTTCTGCTGGCCACCTGTGATTATTAGAGTTCAGCCATTAAGGCCCTCAAGTCTTTAATGTAAACGCCTCAAAGTACCAAATCACAAATTAGTATTGGGTAGATCCTGCCAGGACTCAGAAGGAAGAGATGGCCCCAGGGTGGGGCAGGAGATTAACCACAGCAAATCTCAGGGTTTGGCTCTGGTTCTGTAAAGTAGTTTACAATTGGTTCCGTTTTTTTTTTTTTTAATGGTACTTGTACCACAGATTTACACTGGAGAACAGCAAACATCTTTCATAAGGAGTTCCTGTTTGGACCCCTTAGAACTGCCACGATTGGCAAGCCAGACACAGTAGAGTGCCAGTGTGCCGGAGAGATACCTCTGGGGTAAACCGGATTTTGTGGGTGATGAAGGGGAGGGGAGAGATTTGCCCAGTTAATCTTATTTGTTTTTATAGTAAAACAAGCAATAGTACAGAGATTTGGGATGCCTAATCATTCTGTCGGCACATGCCTGGGTGGCTATTGTTTTTGGTTGAGAAAGTGGGTCGAGTAGTCTGGTTCAGTCTTGTGTTTAAGGGGAGAGTCCATTGAAGAATAAATGCTAAATTCCTTGAGGGCAGGGATTGTGCCATGTAATAATAGTCAATCGTATTTATTGAGCGCTTTCTGTGTGCAGAACACTGTACTAAGAGAGTACAGTACAACAATAAAAAGACACATTCCCTTCCCACAACGAGCTTACAGTCCAGAGGGTGGTATCATGACGGTCATTGTGCTATCATGAATTACCCTGTTGTTATTTGTTAAGTGCTTTAATATATGCCACAAACTGGCTGAGCGTGATCAGATCAGATATAATCCCTGTCCAACATGGGCCTCACAGTCTAAAATGGAGGGAGAACAGGGATTTAATCCTGGTTTTACAGAGGAGGAAACAAGCTCAGAGACCCCAAGTGACTACCCTACACGAGAAGCAGCGTGGCGCAGTGGAAAGAGCACGGGCTTTGGAGTCAGGGCTCATGAGTTCGAATCCCAGCTCTGCCACTTGTCAGCTGTGTGACTGTGGGCAAGTCACTTAACTTCTCTGTGCCTCAGTTCCCTCATCTGTAAAATGGGGATTAAGACTGTGAGCCCCACGTGGGACAACCTGATTCCCCTGTGTTTACCCCAGCGCTTAGAACAGTGCTCTGCACATAGTAAGCGCTTAACAAATACCAACATTATTATTATTACCCTGAGGTCACACAGCAGGCAAGTGGCAGATCCGGGTCTCTTGACTCCCAGTCACGTGGCCTTTCCACTAGACCAAACTGCCTCTCACACTACCTCTGTCGTACTCTCCCAACTGGGTAGTCCAGTGCTCTGCACACAGCAGATGCTCAGTAAGAACTGTTACTGCATTGAGTGATGTGCACTGAGTGAGGGGGTGTAGTCTCTCTATCTGGAGACAATTAACAAAAGCATAGACTTCCATTCCCCGCTTGATGCTTCGAGGCAGGGATCGTCAAATTTGAGGCCCCCCCCCAAACCCTGTTTTTATTTCAAAATTTTGGGCCACCCTCCAGGCCACCTGAGGATGTGAGTCCTCAAATTAGATTGATCCAGTGTCTCCTAAAGCTCCAATTTGGTGGTGGTGGGTGGGTTGACTAAGCCCCTTCTCTGGAAGAGAAGGCCTGAAGGAAATGATGCCTGTGACCACTCCCCACCCCCCGAGGGAAGGTGACAAAAAACCCCATCTCCCATTCCGGAGAGGCCATCCGGACTCCCGATGTGGCGGCCTTGTGCCAGGGGCAGATTTTCTGGGTGAGTCTGTGACCACTTCCTTGTGAGGAAGTCAAGACCATAGCAAAAGGAGGTGGGAAGAGGGAGATCTGAGTTCAACAAGTGAGGCGGCTCTTTTGGGAAACTGTCCCCTCACAAAAGAGGGGGGTTTGGGTCTGGCTGTTCCTTCCAACTCACCATGTCTGGGAGGCCCAAGTAGTCGCTACAGGATGTAGAGGCAAGAGGGGGCTGGAGAGGAGCCGTGTTCCTGGGCCAAAAAACCCACATATTGGACTCCAAGGCCAGAGAACGTTGGCAGGGAAGACCAAGGGCTCCCTGGGCAGATTCAGTGCGAAAACTTGTCAGCTAGAAAAGAGACAGCAGGGGAGCAGCTGTGAAATGGTGGCCCAGTGACTGGGCATTTCAGGAGAAACAGGAAAGGATTCAGTGGGCATACAGTATTTTGCAACCCTGCCCCATACAACCCTAATGGGTCAAAAACAGAATTGATATACCAGAGGATATGTCTTGACTGTCATGCCTATATGACTTGGACCACCTGGCATTGTCAATAAAGCTTTTTAGGTCATCTTATAAATAATAATGATAATAATAATAAAAATAATAGTATTTGCTCAGAATTGAACACTGCACTGAGCACTGAGGTATGTACAGATAGTGAGATCAGACACAGTCCCACTTGGAGCTCACAGTCAAAATAAGAGGCACAACAGGTATTGAATCCCCATTTCACAGATGAAGAAGCTGGGACCCAGAGAAGTGAAGTGAGTTGCCCAAGGCCACACAGCAGTCAAGTGACAGAGCCAGGATTAGAACCAAAGTCCTCTGACTCCCAGGCAGGCACCCTTTCTACTAGGCCACGCTGCTTCCCTGCTGCTCCTGGCAGAAAAACTCCTTTAAAAAGATCATATTAGGGACCCTGGGAAGAGCAGAGCCACGGGTTCCAAATTTTTGCATGGGACTTTTGGCTACGGTGAGACTCTTCCATCTTTTTTCTTGGAAGATGATGCTCCCTCCTTGTCACCAGAGTCCCCACACTGACTCCAATTCAACCCAACTTTTCCCTTTCCTCCTCTCAACTTGGGTCTCTGCCACCTCCATTTCAGCTTCTTGCGTCACCCAGACTCATTGTTCTCCCATTGTGTGAGAATCAGCTTTCTGTTCCCTTTTCTCCTGGCTCCTGGGTACCTCAATAAGCCTTCCTAAGCAAATTGAGTTTTCTTATCTCACCCAGGACTCCTCTGCGCTTTGGATTGATTTTATTGCCCGGTTTTGAATTTCCTGTTTTTCCTTTTCCCTACAGCTGTCCTTTGATTATAAAGACTTTCTCCCAATGAGATTCTTATTGTTCCAAATGCGGTTTTAGAAATCCTCAGGCCAGGTCTTTAATCTTCTTGGACTATGCTGTCCTTTCTCTGTTTGTTTTCCATTCTGAGGGGACAGTCACCCCATTCAAAGTCCTACTTCAATGTCTGACAGATTGTCGTTTAAAATTACCTTCATAGCATTATTTTATTTTTTTGGAAGGGGCCTGACCAAACCCTGTTCAGCTAGAATTCTTGAACAAATGTCTACTTCTCTTCCTTGGTAATCATTCATTCACTCATTCATTCATTCGTATTTATTGAGCCCATACTGTGCGCAGGACACTGTACTCAGTGCTTGGGAGAGGACAATATAACAATAATCAGACACATTCCCTGTCCAGAATGAGCTTGAAGTCTAGAGGGGAAAGGAACCAAACTAACGAAACTAGGTAAGCAATCAATCAGTAGTATTTCCTGAGGGCTTTCTGTGTGCAGAGCACTCTACCAAGTTTAAACTTGAAACAGTACAATAGACTTAGTAGACACAATCCCTCTCCTCAAGGAGCTTACAATCTACTAGGAGAAGCAGACCTGAAAATAAATTGCAGGTAGGCAAAAGTAATGGAGTGTTAATACCTTCACTCTCTTAATCCACAGTCTCTACTTGTCTCTGCCTTTGGGTGGGGACATTCTCTGACGTGACCTTTCCTCTGTTTCCTCTAAACAGAATTGCTGCTGTTTGAATTCTTCTGTGGTAAATGATTCTAAGAAGGAAAGGTGAATCAGCGTGGCCTAGTGGATAGAACCCGGGCCGAGAGTCAGAAGGACTTGGGTTCTCATCCCTGCTCTGCCACTTGTCTGCTGTGTGACATTGGGCAAGTTGTTTCACTTCTCTGGGCCTCAGGTAATTTATCTGTGAAATGGAGATTAAGACTATGAGCCCCATGCAGGACATGGACTGTGTCCAACGTGATTTGCTTGTATCTACCCTAGTGCTTAGTACAGCGCCAGGCACATAGTAAGTGCTTAATAAATACCATTAAAAAAGAATCAGTCAATAAGTGGTTTTTATTGAGCATTTATTATGTGCAAAGGGAGAGTCCACTGGTGATCAGCATTTAATGTTTCAGGTTAGGCACTAATTGCTTGGGAGTGTATAACAGAAACAAGACACTTGTACCTTGCCCTCAAGGAATCTACAGTCTAACAAGTGACCACCTAGAGATATGCTGAGAGATCCATTTGCCCCACGGAAAGGGTGAGCAGACTCTGAAAGATCACCCTAACATATCCAATTTGGTCGTTTCAGGGAGTTAGATGCGCCCGAAGCTTTGTGACAGGAGAATGTGTTGTCGGTTGAAAGAGGCCCTTCTTTCATTGAACTTGCATATAACTTGTTCAATTAGTTGACTGATCCTCCATCTTTGTGCAGTTGTATGTAATCAAGGTCCCTGCTCATTACATTGCTCGTGCAAAAAATACGTTAGTCCAGTGTGAGCCCCAAACCTGCTCTATTGCCGGCTATCAGAACTCGCTCTATCTCCATTTTGCTTCCGGAAGCCGGCTCCAGTCTGCGTGTCCCTCACAGCAGACTCATATTTAAGCTAGAACAGAGGCTGAGGAGCCTTTCAACTGCCGCATTTTACATTTGGAGAAAACAGTTAAACGTTTTGGTACCTACTTGGCCTTTTTTCCTTAAGAGGGTGAGTCTGCTGTCGAGTAGGGTCACCGAAGAAAAGTGGTATGCATCCTGAAGAATTCCTGTGAGCTCTTAAGGATTCAAAACATTCCTGTCTCTCTCCCCTAGAGAACTCCTTTTAGGTCAGCCTGGTGTCACCTGCTTACGAACTCACCCTCAGCCTGGCAGCACCTCACAGGCACATACTCTTCCCACTAGGCCCCGCTTCTCAGTCCACCATGTGGATGTAAAATGGTCAAAATGGAGATTTACAGACATGACCCTATCCTTGGCCTCGGGGAGCTTCCCATCTCCCAGGAATTATTATTATGCAGTCATTCTCAGTTCGGGGCTCCCTGCATTTTGCCGTATTCGGTTCTGTGCCAGCCAGACCTACTGGGAGTGAGGAGGTGATGGAAGAGAAGCAAACTCAGGAATTAAAATGGGCTAAAATATTTCACCATGACACAACTGGTCCTGTTGATTGAGTGGAAGTGAATTTGCCACTGTAGATGTATTTATATTGATTTCTGTCTCTCCCGCTAGACTGCCAGCTGGTTGTGGGCAGGGAACAGGTCTGCCAACTCTGTTGCACTGGACTCTTCCAAGCGCTAGGTACAGTAAGCGCTCAATAAATACAACTGATTGGTTAATGTCATCCTCTCCAATTAAACTATAAACTCCTGTGGGCAGGAAACGTTTCCAACTCTGTTGTATTTAATCTCCCAAACAGTTGCTCCGGACATAGTAAGTGCTCTATAAATACCATTGATTGATAGCAAATTGATTGACTGCAGTTTGAGAAGCAACATAGCATGGTGGAAAGAGCATGGGCCTGGTGGTCAGAGGACCTGGATTCTAATCTTGACTCTGCCAATTGCTTGCTTGTGTGACATTGGGCAAATCACTTAACTTCTCTTACCTTAGTTTCCTCAACTGTAAAATGGGGATTTAATCCTACTCCCTCCTACTTAGACCGTATGCCCCAGGTGGAAGAGGGATCGTGTCCAACCTGAGGGGGTTTGTCTGGCGGTTTGGAGAAAATGGGAGGCGGCATTCCAGGAAACTGGCTCATCTTTTAATTCTCACCTCCCTGGTCCCTGCCTCCAAGACCGCTTCACGGAACAATGGAACCCCTCCCCAGCGTGCCTCTTTCTTGGCACCCACAAATCTTTCCTGAGAGTCAGTCAGAGGTATTTATTGGCGCTTACTGTATGCAGAGCACTGTATGCAGAGCACTGTCCTAAGCGTTTGGGGAAGTACAGTACAACAATAGAACAGACACATTCCCTGCCCACAACAAGCTAACAGTCTAGAGGGGGAGACAGACATTAATATAAATAGAGTAAATCACAGAGATGTACATAAGTTCTGTGAGGCTGGGAGTGGGAATGAATAAAGGGAGCAAGTCACAGCAAAGAAGAAAGAGTGGGAGAAAAAGGAAAGAGGGATTACAGGGAAGTCCTCGTGGGGGAGATGGGCCTTCAATAGGCTTTGAAATGCAGGAGAGTAACTGTCAGATATGAGGAGGAAGGGCGTTCCAGGCCAGAGGTAGGACATGAGAGGTTGGCGGCAAGAAAGACGAGCTCAAGGTACAGTGAGAGGTTGGCATTAGAGCAGGGGAGTGTGAGCTCCGGTGCCAGGGACTGCTGCCATCAGGAGCTCAGCAGAGGCAGAGGGAAGCCTGAGGACACATCTGAAATCCAGGCAAGAGGAGAGGGAGCCCTACAGTAATAATAATAATGTTGGTATTTGTTAAGCACTTACTATGTGCCAAGCACTGTTCTAAGCGCTGGGGGAGATACAAGGTCATCAGGTTGTCCCACGTGGGACTCACAGTCTTAATCCCCATTTTACAGATGAGGTAACTAAGGCCCAGAGAAGTGATGTGACTTACCCAAAGTCACACAGCTAAGTGGAGGAGCGAGATTAGAACCCACGACCTCTGACTCCCAAGCCCGTGCTCTTTCCACTAAGCCATGCTGACTGACCCATGCCCCGAGTCTGGGGAGGTTGGGTGGGCCTGCTTCCTTTGACCCATCACACTGCACCGGGCATGGGGTGTTAGCGTGGCAGTGCCAACAGGGCTGTGCCAACCTTGGGCGAAGCACATTCACCCACCCCTCCAAACCTACAATACACCTGGCTAGGGAGAGCTGAGGGCAGACGCTTGGTGTGGAATGTTAATGGGAGCACATTGCCGGGCAGAACAGAGGCGGGGGGAGGTGGAGAAACTGTTTGAAAAACAAGCTGCACAAAGGCACTTAATCCCAGAATGATCCCCTTCTGGGCAACCGCACACCGCAGCATTGTGCAGGGGGGCCTGGAATGAGGAAGAAGAGAGGGACCGGTGTCCTGCCTGCGGCCAGGGTGCACCAGGATCCCACAACGGACAGCAAGTCCGGGGCGGAGAGGATCTCGCCTTCTCCCATGAGCTGGGGCCAGGTGTTCTTTTTGCCTTCTGAGGGCTTTGGAGGCGTGTTTGGGCCGAGGGAGAGATGTAACCTTTGCCCAGCTAAACCGACACCGCCAGAGAGGATTTGCCTCCTTGTTGACTCGGTGCCTCAAACAGAGTCGGGGAAGGAGCCAGCTGAAAAGCCTAGTGGATTGAGCATGGACCTGGGAGTCAGAAGGATCTGGATTCTAATTCCGGTTCTGTCTTGTATCTGCTGGCTGACCTTCGGCAAGTCGCTTGGCTTCTCTTTGCCTCGGTTACCTTGTCTGAAAAATGGGGATTAAGTCTGGGAGCCCTATGTGGGACAGGGACTATGTCCAACCTGATTACTCGTATCTTCCTCAGTGCTTAGTACAGTGCTTGGCACAAAGTAAGTGTTTAATAAATACCACCATCATCATTATTATTATCTGAAAGAGTTTCTGAGCTCCCTAGGACACCACACCAGTGGGAATGTGGCCGGATGGGAAGGATAGGGGCTGGGCCCTCGGGGAAGGAGAGGAGACATCATGCACTTAGGACTGGGGGCCGGGCTTGCCGACTCCCTCTGACCCGGTGCTAACCCCATCGTCCCAGCCCGTCCATGCCGATGAACATTGTCATTACCTGTGATCTGACTGGGGGTGGGGGTGGGGCAGGGGAAGCAGCAGACCCGTCGACCTGCATTTCCCTCTAACCCTCTCTCCCGGCCAACAAGGAATGTACGGCGTTGGGCTCCATTCAGAGGCAGTAGTCCCAGAGTCGCCACTTTGCCAGGATCCTCAGTTTGTGCAAAGTCTGTGTCCCACATGAGGCTCACAGTCATTCATTCATTCATTCAATCATATTTATTGAGTGCTTACCATATGCCGAGCACTATGCTAAGCACTTGTAGAGTACAGTACAGCAATAAAGAGAGAAAATCCATGCCCACAATGGGCTTACAGTCTAAAGAGGGGGAGACAGACATCAAAACAAGTAAACATGGCATCAATATAAATAAATACAAGTATAGATATATACATATGTACGTAAGTGCTGTGGGCCGGGGATAAGGAGGGAGACCAAAGGGAGCAATTTGAGGTGATGCGGGAGGGAGGGGGAGCTGAGGGAATCCCCATTTTATAGATGAGGTTACTGAGACATGGAGAAGTTCAGTGCCTTTCCCAAGATCACACAGCAGTCAAGTGGTGGAGCTGGGATTAGAACTCACATCCTTCTGATTCCCAGGCCTGCGATCTCTCTGATTACCTTCCAAGGAGACCCGCTCCCAGTTCTCCTCACTCACAGTATTCTCACCAACAAGATACAGATTGTGCAGATCTGTCCATGTACAAATGGGGAAACTGATGTACAGTGCAGAGATTTTTAAGCATTGCATTAAAAATCGCATCCACAGTACGCTCAGGTCTGCCACTGGCCTGAAGGTGATCCAGGACACATCACTTACCCTCTCTGGGCCACACTTTCTTCATCTGTAAAATGGGGGCTAAGATCCCAGCTCTCCTCCATCTGATTGCCCTTATGACACTTGACACTCAGAATCTGGTGACTCAGGACGACTCCCTACGACCAAAAGCCGTGAGAGTACAATACAATTCTGCATTGTACTCTCCCAAGCACATAGTACAGTGCTCTCCACACAGTAAGTGCTCAATAAATACCATCAAATGATTGATTTGTACCACCTTCTCCTTAAGATGTTTTCCCTGATTCATTTTTATCCTCCCCAGGTCACATCCTCCCTACTGTCATCTCAGCACTCTTGCTAAAAGTAGTAATAATAATTGTTATGTCCTTTGTATGGGCTAAACACTTTGCTAAGCACTTAGACACACGATAATAGGGTTGGTCAAAATCCCCCTCCCAAGTGGGATTCACCATCTGAGGAGGGAAATCAGTTATTGAATCTGCCTTTTACAGATGAGGAAACTGAGGCACAGAGAAGTGATATGACTTGCCCAAGGTCCCACAGCAGATAAGTGACAGAGCCAGGATTAGAACCCAGGTCCTCTGACTCCTCCGCATTTTAGCGTTCCTTACTTCCTGTTACTGTTTTGTATACTACACTTCGAGCATTCCTGTTTGTAAATTGCTCTATATCTGTCTCCCCAGTTAGATTGTAAATTCCTTGTAGGGAGGGATTGTGCCTACTAATTCTACTCCACTCTCTTAAGTGCTCTGCCCACAGTAGGTGCTCAGCAAATACTGATTGATTGATTGATTGATTGATTGAGATGGAAGACCCTTCCCTAAACTGCTTTTAGGTTAAGTGCTGTCATCTGAGGCTTTGAGCCCTTGCCTGAGCTTTGAGCCTTTGTCAGGCCTGATGCTGTGCTCTGTCTGGGACCTTCTGCTCCGGTCAGGGGTCCTGAGCTCTTGCCTGGGGTCTCGCACTCTCATCTCGGGTCTTGTGCTGTCATCTGGGGGTCTTGAGTCATTTCCGGGTGCTCTTTGCTCTCGCTTGGGGTTGGGTGTAAGAGTTGGGTCACCCCCTTCCCAAGCGGGCTCTCTCCAGGCTAGGCCCAGGCTCAGCTGAGAGACGGTTCAGTTTCTAGCCCCAGTCTTGATGTCCAGGGAGTCCTTGGGACAGGGCAGCTGGTGTCAGTGACAGCAGCAGGAAGAAGCCGGGGAGGGTGCCCGGCCCAAGGGTTGTTTCCCATCCAGGTTTGAGGCTAGGAGCGACGGGGTGAGGTGAACTTGTCAGGACAGAAGGAATATCTTCTTTCCCAAACCACCCCAGCCCGGAGGTCCCTCCCTCTTCTCTGGCAGGAAGACAGATTGAATTAGCCCGGGGAAGGTTGCTCAGCCTGGCTGGGGCAGGCAGCACACACCTGCAGTCCAGAGAGGCCTGGGAAGGGCACTCCCAGTCTGGCGGCCAACCCACTAAGAGATGTGAAAGTGCCCAGAACAGCCCGGTGTGACCTACCTTGCGGCATGAGGGCCTGCCGGCGGAGGCTGGGCCGGCTGGGCCGGCAGGCCAGGGGTCTCCTGTGGCCCATCACGGCAGCCTCAGGCCTGCTCCTCCTCGCCGCCCTGTCATCATTTACTGGGGAGCCCGAAAAGCTGGCCAGGTAAGGGGGTCTCGTGATGTCTGATGGCCGAGGAGGCCAGAAGTACCCTACCATCCCCCGAGTTTGGCTTGGCCTGGCGGGGGGCCGGGCAGGGACTGAAGTCGGGGGTCTGGGGTTTCTCAGGGTTCATTTTAAAGGGAGCCTAGGGAGAAAACTAGGGGCTGGTGAGGGTATCTGGTGGGGAGGGATGGAGCCTTCAGAATGGGGGTGGCAGAGAAGGGTTTTGTGGGGGCCTTGAGAGGCTTTATAAAGTCGACAGTCGGCCAGTGTAGTTTGAGAAAGAAAGCTTTTGTCCAAAGACAAAAGGGGACAAAGGAAAGAAGGTGTGAGAACTGTTGGCTGCCGAGAGATAATATTTGGAGAGAGAAACAGAGAAAATGGTGGAGACAAAGATGGAGAGAAAAGGGGGAGAGACAGAGAGAATGGGGGAGACAAAGATGGAGAGAAGAAGGGGATAGAAAGAAAGGATGGGGGAGAGAGGTGGAGAAAAGAAGGGGAAAGACAGAGTAGGGGGCAGACAAAGATGGAAGGAAGAAGGGGAGAGAGTCGCGGGAGACAGATGGAGAGAAGATGGGAAAGAGACAATGGGGAGGCAAAGATGGAGAGAAGGTGAGAGAGAGAATGGGGAAAAAAAATGGAGAGAAAGGGTGAGAAAGAAAGAATGAGGGAGAGAGATGGAGAAAAGGGGAGAGAGAATGCAGGAGACAAAGATGGAGAAAGAGAGAGGAATGGTGGAGACAGAGAGAAGGGGAGAGAGCGAAACAAAAAGAATGGGGAAATGGAGAGAAGAGGGGGAGAGAGAGAAAAGGGGTGAGAGAGAAAAATGGAAGAGGGGAAAGAGACAGAGGAGGAGGAGGAGAGAGACAAAGACAAGGGGAAGCAGAGGAAGAAGAGAGGGGAGAGACAGAGAGAAGTGGGGAAAACAGAGAGAGAAACTGTTCTTTATAAGAGAGCATACTGTGGGAGACTTAGCTGTAGGATGGTGGATCTTTATCTTGGTCAGGTTGGGTGTATTTGTGCCACTGCATGCATGGTTCACTAATCTCATTTTATCTCATGCTTCCTCCCCACCCTCCGCAAAGTTACACACTCCCAACACACATGCCCTTTTACTCAAACGCTGTCAGATGCTTCTACAGGGGCTGTCTCGGCGCCAGGTGGCCACGGCCGGATGTCCTGGCCCCCCAGAAGGACCCCCAGACATGCACTTAAGTGGCTCAGGGTGGTGGAATGGGAGGGCGGGGGGTTGGAGCACTCCGGAGAAGCTGCAGTTGGTAGCCACTGTTATTGCCGTCGGCCTCACTGCTCCCGGGACACTTGCCTTGGGGGTCTGGGCAAGATTCTGATTCACATGTTGGCCATGCGGGTTTCCCCGGGAGGGTTTGAGATCTCTGGGATTGACTACGTTCTCTGAGGGTACATAGTGTCCGGTCCCCTCCCCCTTTGCTTCCACCCCATCCCCCCCATGCTTGGAAGCCAGTCTACTGGGGTTAAGATTCCAGCTCAGGGGCCCTCTCAACACTTTCACCCTCCCCACCCCCAGCCTCTTCCTCCTGCCTGTTGCAGCCCCCTTTTCTTCCCGGGCTAAGTTCACCAGAGAGGTTCAGGACAGGACTTGGTTCTTTAATAGCCCAGAACAGGGAGTCTTGAGAAGGCTGCAGTGGCGAGAAGTCTGGGCCCTCTGACTCAGATGAATCTGCTTGGGCCCAGCCGAGGTCACGGGGCCAGGCCATCCCGTGAACAGGAAGCAGGTGCCTCTCACAGATCTTCCTCCGTTCCAAAGGACCACCAGGGCACCGAATTGTGTTTGGGGATGAGGGAGGGGGTCCCTTTCCTCAGGTCTTCCTCCCTCCTTCCCAAGAAGGGCCCAGACGGAAAGGGAAAAACAGGGTTTCTTCCCGGAATCCCCCATTTTAGCAAGACAGCCGGATGCCGTCCAAGAGCTTTGGTGCAGATGTTAGCCTCGAGCAGGAGCCAGTTCCAATGGGTTGGTACAGGGTGGGAGCCGCCGGTAATTAAAACCAAAGAATTACTCTCCCACCCTTGTGCCTTGGTTTAGCAAATGATTAAGGCAGCTTTGGGAGTGGCCAGACCCCATCTCTCAATTTGAGTCCAGAAATTCTGGATGTTCTGCCTAATTTACCTTTGAAATTTCTCACCATTTTGGCTTGGGCAGGCTTCCCCCACCCTTCCCCACCATGGAAATAACTTCCAATTTCCAAGAATGAAGTAATCTCTATTTTCCATGAATTTGGGGGCCTCCCCTCTTTTGCCCTGCTCCTGTTTACCAAGTGCTCACCTGGGTCCCACGAGCAGTTAAACAGCCCGGGGTTGAGTCCTTGACCATAATATCCTGGATCCGAGAGGGTTCTCCCTTTGACTGGCATCTCTGGCTGGAGCCCAGCTTTATCAATACAATCTGGGATATTCTGGTTAAGGGCTCAATTCTGTGCTGTCTACCTGTTCATAGGGCTCAGGTGAGCACTTGGTAAACAAGAGGAAGATATAAAAGAGGGGAGGGCCCCAAATTATTGGAAATTGAAGGTTATTTAATTAGAGGTTGTAATCAGGCCTAATCATATTTCTGCCACCACCTGGGTCCCTACCTCGGTACTGCCCTGATCTCTCAAAGGGCAGAATATGGGTTGTTGTAAAATAATAGAACACCCAGGCAGGAAGGATACATGAGAGACCTCAATTCCCTGCCCAGCTCTGGGCTTCCAGATAGGGTTACACATTTTCTGTTCCAGAAAGGTTTTTTCTGTCCTTCATTTGAAGATTTCCAGCAGAGATTTCACAACATCTCCTGGTTACCTGTTCCAGGAGCAAATACCCTTGTATTCAAGAGTTTTGGAGAGCAGGTCGGGCCCATTTTCTGCAGGCTCAAGGGTATGTTGAAGGGTGGTCCTTCCTGGAGTTCTTGGGACATTCCAAGTTTCAAAAATCCTGACCTTTCCCAGAGGGAGAGAGGATCTAAAACCATTCTGTTCTCCATAGGTTTGATGGGTTTACCAGTGCAGGGCTTGGTAACAGGGGTACTGACAGATTGGTTATCTGTCCCCAGCCGCTGGAACCAAGGGCTATCAAATGCCAGACCCCCTGCACCAGCTCCAAACAGGAGGTCTCCAGTGTTACCAGAAAAAAGATTGGAAACAGCAATCCCCGGGGTGAAGCTCATCCAGGGGAGAAGCCCACCACCTCCACAGCCTTGGAGCACAGCCCCCCCCAAGGCCAGGAGGCAAACGCCAGGGGGACGGCCTGAGATGACTCTCCAGGCCCAGGAAGGGCGGACATCACCACGGGTTTTGGAGCTGGAGACCTCAACCAGAGCCCAAGAGAAAAGGACAACGATGCCAAGGATTCAGGGAGAGAGAACAAGTCCAGGAAGAAGCCAGAGGGGACGACCATCAGCTCCTGAGAAGGGGTCCCCTGTGGCAGCCCAAGAAAACAACACTTCGACATGGCCTGGACCCAATCCAACCCAAAAGGCAAAGACGCCTTCGCCCAAGGGAAAAGCCCTGACCTCTTCTGCCTCCTTTGCCCGGAGTACTTCTCCAGCCCGGGACAACCCCTCTGTCCTAATCACCCCTCCAACCCAGAGCACCTCTCCAGCCCAGTATACCCCCCCAGCTCAGGGAACCTCAGCCCAGAGCACCCCCTATGCCCGGGGCACCCCTCTGGCACCGATGATCTCTCCAGCCCAGGATGTGCCCTCAGCTCGGGGAACTTCAACCAGGAGCACCCCGTACCTCCAGGGCACCCCTCCTGGCCGGAGCACCCTCCCAGCCGCCCTGAGCCAGAGCTCCACTCCTCGGGGCCAGCAGAGACTGAAGGCAGCGAGGTTCAAGTCTGAGCCGCAGTGGGACTTTGAAGAAAATTACACCTTGGAAGCCAAGGGCCCACAGACTGTGAGTCCCAGTTGTGGCTCCCCCTCTGCTGCTGCCCGCCCCCTTTGCCCCCCCGCCACTGCCACCACACACACTCACACACACCACACACACAGGTATTTCCAACCCAGCTCTCCCAGGGGAGATGTATGTGTCCACCCCAACCCTCGTCAGCTTCCTTTCACCCCCATTCTGTGTCCACACTGGCCCCTTGGTATTCAGAGTCAGGGAGCTGGAAGACGAACAGAGCTCTTGCCCCTGGGGCATTGGCAGGGTGGCATGGGAGAGGTATGGCCTGGAGCCCCAACCAGTCAATCGGTGGTATTTACTGAGCACCAAGCACTGTACTGAGTGCTTGCCAGGCTGGAACAACGGAGGTGAGAAGAGATGTGCGATCCCTGCTCTCAAGGGGCTTCCAGTCTAATGGCCTCTCACTGAAGCAGCCTCCAGTGAGGACCTGCTGATGGGCCAGCTCATCTGAGTTGGGAGGCCGGAGGGGAGGGGAGGGGAATCACTTCTCCCTTTAAAGGTCTGTGACTCAGTGGTAATGCTCCAACTTCACACCCAGCTCTAATCCCCATTCCTCAAGGGAATCCGCACTCCCTGCAACTCCCTCTCTGCTCCTCCCCCCACCACATAAACGCACACACCATGCACACAACCCACACGTACAAAATTCTCATCACCACCTAAAATGATTGCTTGTGTCCATACACTCACAGATATACCCACGCAACCCTTGGGGATTGCACACATTCATGCTCAAGCACACAGTGCACCTGGCACGTGCTTAGTAAACCCTTTTACCGAGGTGTGGGGAGGGGGTTGCTCCCAGTCCCAGTTGAACCTGGTTTGGGATTGCTCCCTGGGGTCCCGGGGCCAGGGGAGAGGGCTCCATGATCCTCATGATCCTCCTCGGAAAAGGCTCAGGAGGGAGTCACAATGCCTGCCGGGGAAGGGAGGCGGGAACGCCGTCCAGGCTGGACTCCCTCAGGCTCCGCTGTCTGCTTTCGGAGCCCTCTCCCATGCCCCGGCCCTGCCTCCTGCCCCAGAGCTGTCCCGACTCGATCAAGGCCAAGGCCGCCCGATCGCCATGGCTCCGGGACCTCTTCCTGCCCAACCTCACGCTGTTCCTGGATGCAGCGCATTTCAGCCAAGGCGAGTGGGAGCGGCTGGAGCACTTCGTTCCTCCTTTTGGCTTCATGGAGCTCAACAAGTCCTGTAAGTCGGCCCCGAGGCAGGTGGCTGGCTGGCTGGCGAGTGGGATGGTTGATTCATTTGGAGAAGGGGACTGTGGGGCTTGGGGCAAGGGGCAGGGAAGTCACAGTTGACTGAGGAGCAGGGGATGTGGGGGGTGGCAGACTCCTGCACCTGCTAAACCACAGACCCTCTCCCTATTTCCACCTTGAACTTCTCTGTGCTCTTCCCCCATTGCTTGGGTGGCCCAGTGGAACGAGCTTGGGGCTGAGAGACAGGAAATCCAGGTCTGCCCCTGGCTTGCTGTGTGATCTTGAGCAAGTCCATTAACCTGTCTGAGCTTCAGCATCCTCATCTGTAAAATGGGAATAAGATCCTGCTTTTTTGGATAAGGAATCCCAAGTGGGACAAGGACAAGGTTCAATTTGTTTCTCTTGTATCGACCCCGATGCTTAGCGCAATCCAAATCCTTAGTAAATAAGGAAATAGCATAATTAACTTGGTTCCACAACCAGAGAGTCCTCTGATTCTTCAGTCCCAGGTTTTTCTCTCTCTTTCCATCCCTCACACCCCAAGCAACAGCAGGGAACGGTTTTTAATATCTTTAAGTTCTTACCATGTACGAGACACTGTTCTAAGTTTCCCCTGCCCTCTGTATTATTCTTATTATTATGTTATTTATTAAGCGCTTCTTCTTGACTATAACCTCCTTGTGAGCAGGGAACGTATCTACCCACTCTGATAGACTGCTCTCCCAAGTGCTTAGTACAGTGCTCTGCACATAGTAAGCATTCAATAAATACAATTGATTGATTTATTGATGGATTTGTTGTCAAGCACTGTTCTAAGCACTGGGGTAGATAGAAGTCAATCAAGTTCATTCATTCATTCAATTGTATTTTTTGAGCGCTTACAGGTGCAGAGCATTGTACTAAGCGCTTGGAAAGTGCAATTTGACAACAGAGACAATCCCTACCCAACAACGGGCCCACAGTCTAGAAGGCGGAGACAGACAACAAAACAAGTAGACAGGCGTCAATAGCATCAAAATAAACACAGTCCCTGTCCCACAGGGGCTCATATATTATGGAATGTATTATGCTCAGTCTGAGAGGGAGAGCAGGGATCCTATTCCATTTAACAGAGGAGGAAACTGAGGCCCAGAAAAGCTAAGGATTTTGCCGCAGTCCCAGTGCAGGCCAGGGACAGAGCCGGGATTAGAGGTCGGGACTCCTGGCTACCCTTCCCACGTCCCGTTCAAGGGGACCTTGTTGACTCCCAGCGCTACAGGTGAGCATGAGGCAAAGAGTCCCCGACCCCCTACCCCTCCTCGACCCCCCGAGATGTCTCCCTGGGCCTGATTGAGTTGGAAGGCTGCCCCGCCCTCCCCCGCCCCCTCCTCTGAGCCGGCCCCGGTTGTCTCAGTGGTACAGGAGGTCCTGGCACAGATTCCTGCTGTGCCCCAGCAGCAGCTGCTCCTGGCTGCCCGCCCGCCAGGGGGTCCTCCCTGCATCAGCTGTGCCGTGGTGGGCAACGGCGGCATCTTGAACAATTCGCGAGTGGGCCAGGAGATCGATGGCCATGACTACGTGTTCCGGTGAGTGTGGGGGGACCACCTTGACTGACTCTAGGCCTCCCCCTCCCCCTGTCAATCTAAGGTATTTGTTGAGCGCTTACGATGTGCAGAGCACTGCACTAAGCACTTGGGACAGTCCAATACAATAGAGGCTGTAGACCCGATCCCTGCCCTCAAGGAGCCGACAGTTTAGAGGGGCCTTCCTCGGCCCACCCTGCAGCAGCCGAAGGGCGAGAACCCCGGGGCTTACTTTGCCCAGAGAATCAGGAGCCTGGGAAACCGGACACCCGGGTTCAGCCGGATTCCCAGAGCCCCTGTCCCCTCCCCTCAGGGTGAGCGGGGCTGTGATCCAGGGCTACGAGCAAGACGTGGGCACTCGGACTTCCTTCTATGGCTTCACCGCCTTCTCGCTGACCACTTCGCTCCTGCAGCTGGGGAGGCGGGGTTTCCGGCAGATTCCCTCCGGGAAGGTGAGCCGGATCGGGAGCGACGGGGAGAAGGGTGGGGGCTTCTCTGGGACAGCGGGTACCTGCACGCTGACGAGTTGGTCGGTCCCCAGGACGTCCACTACCTGCACTTCTTGGAGGGTGAGCGGGACTACGAATGGCTGAAGGCACTCCTCCAGGACCAGGTCCTGGAAACTGACAACTTAAAGTGGTTCAGGTAAGACCGTGCCAGAGAGGCCTAGGTCTGGCAGCTGAGCCCTCTGCACCCAAGGGCCGGTGCGGGGCGGTGGGAGTCCGGAGGCGGTGGGAGTCCCGAGGAAGAGGGGGGCCAGTCGGCCTTGGGGGAAGGAGCCCCCAGGGTCCCAGCATTGCACCCCGACTGCAGGCGGCGGCCCCGGGAACTGTTCCGTGATGCCCTCCGCCTGGACCGGTACCTGCTCCTGCACCCGGACCTTCTCCGCTACATGAAGAATCGGTGAGGAGGGGTGGCAGCCGGGCCGGGTCTGCATCCGTCTCCGGCCTCCGTTGGGGCTCCCTCTTGGGCCCGCTCTGCTCCGCCACCCACCCCTTAACCCAGCTCGGCCTGACCTTTCAGGTTCCTGCGATCCAAGACCCTGGAGAAGGCGTCATGGCGGCTGTACCGCCCCACCACCGGTGCCCTGATGCTGCTCACCGCCCTGCAGCTCTGCGACCGGGTAGGAGTCCGAGGTGGGGGGCAGGGTGGGACTTGGGGCGCCCAAGGGGATGGAGCTGGTCGGAGGAGCGGGGAGAGGGGGACCGGCCTCACTCTCCCTTGCCCTGACAGCCTCACAACTCCTTCTTTGACGGAGGAGTTGGAACTAGAGGGGAGGCCAGGACCTGGGGCCTGTGTGTGCCTGCAAAGCATATTTACATGTGGCATACCTGCTACTGGGTAGGTGTGTAAACACATCTGTTCTTGGGTCGGTATGTGTACACATCGGCTTCTGGGAAGGTGTGCATGCATGTCTGCTTCGTCTGCTGCTGAGAAGCAGCGTGGCTTAGTGGAAAAAAACACAAGCTTGGGAGTCAGAGGTCATGGGTTCTAATCCTGGCTCTGCCACTTATCAGCTGTGTGACTTTGGGCAAGTCACTTAACTTCTCTGTGTCTCAGTTCCTCATCTGTAAAAGGGGGATTAAGACTGTGAGCCCCGTGTGGGACAACCTGATTAC